>NW_016805188.1:1802412-1909539 GCF_001698545.2 Rhinopithecus bieti | reverse complement strand
AAAAAAAAAAAAAAAAAAAAAAAAAAAAAAAAAAAAAATAAAAGAAAAGAAAGGCTTATTATTATAATACCTATTTCGCAGATGAGAAAACAGAGGCTCATAGAGGTTAACCACCTTGTACAGAATGCAACATTAAACAGTGGAGCCAAGATATAAGCCAGATAGTCTGACTCCAGAAGACTTGCCTGGAATCACTATGTGCTGCCCTCCCCTTTCTGCTATCAGACTGCAAATGTTTCTTAGCTGTAGAAACCATGAACATTTGCACTTTCCCAGTTCAGTGTCTAGCATAAAGCAGATAAGAAATACCTACTGAATGCTATATAAGGAAATACACTCATGGAAGATCGAATTCCTTTCTGCTTGATAGGGCTCAGATATGGTGCTGTCTGAGGGTGGAATCCTAAGGTGGAGGCAGGGACCACCTCTTGGGAACCATTTCAATGTCATAGTTTGCACTTACCACAAGCTTTTTCCTGATAGCCTCTAGTTTTTCAGTAGCTGCAGCCAATTCTAAGTTTGCTTGGGCTAATGCTTGGCGTTTTGGCTCCACATCACAGTAGACCTGAAAATTCATGAATTCATAAAGATACAAAGAGGGTAAGTAATCATTCAATCCTGGATAGGATGGATGCTTTACAACTAAAATCTCTAATTCACCTAGCAATTTCTCTTTTTTTTTTTATTGAGATGGGGGTCTTCTCATGTTGCTCAAACTGGTCTTAAACTCTGGGGCTCAAGGGGTCCTCCCACCTCAGTCTCCCAAAGTGCTGGGATTACAGGTGTATGCCACCACACCTAGTCTGTTATTTTTCAGACATGGTACCACCTAAAGGCAGAGCACAATCCACATAGCCTTCCACATTCTCTCTGGTCTATCATTATTTTACTTATTTAATCTGGACCTTAGAGTTACAAGTACTTGCATAAAATGTGATGTAAGTCAAACACCATTAATATACTAAAATCAATTTGTCATAAAATGTGAAGATACTCCTCATATTACTAGAAATTACATTGTGCAGAAGCCATAGCCAAAGCTGAGATCATGTCTAGCCTTTAAGGCAGAAAATAACTGTGGAAAAATTCTCAACACAGAAAGGAGAGTGGGAGATATCCACACAACATCAACCACATTGTTACTTTCTTTTCTAAGTTCCCGACCACCTTAAGCGCACGCTGTTTGAATGGACCATCTGAGAATTCAGGTGGATCAATTTTTCTGCTGGTAGGGAGAGAGGAAGGCAATTAAATTTTCTTTCCTATTTTACAGCAAAATAAGACAGAATGCAGCCACAGTCAAGCTCTATGCTTGTCTTTTCATCTACTGTACAAGTAGAAGACAGGGCTGAGACATTTCATTATGGAAAGAGGCTGTACATCAACCACAACCTGTCTAAACTCTTGCTTTATGAAGATTTCCACTAAAGAGAGAGATCAAGACAGTCCTATTCTTGTGGGTCCCACAGTATAAAGGAAATAGCCTGGCTTTATGAAAATTACTTTGCGAATTGAATTGACTATATTGACTTTTTCTAATTCCATATTTGAATATAACATACAACCCTTCAAGACAAAGATGAGAGTTCTTCAGAGTCGTGGGCCATGCATGGTTCCCTTATTAGATCAAGTACCCTGCAAAGTGCTTGGGATACAGTTGGTTGGCGATAAATATTTGATAAATAAATGCATGAAATTATAATCTATCTCTACACTGCCGAAAAGTACAAATTTTAGATTAGATCACATATAGGCACAAAACTTACCTGTCATTAAAATACTAACGCAAAGAAATGGTTATTTCCTTATCTCACTATGTCAACAATACAGATGGTTTGAATATTTGCTTTGAGAGCAGGGGCTACATTTAATTTGAGGTGACTTCAGATTTGCAGTTGTTTTAAGTCAACATGAATTAAATATTTAAATGTAAATAAGTAAAATTCATACATAAGTTTTCATCTAACTACTTATTGCTCTTTAATATAAAGCGGCCAATCACTCTACCCGAAAAAAAGATAGTTTCTAACATTTCAAATAACCTCTTGTAGATAACTGTTCAACATGCTCATGTCTTATTCTTAGAACTATATATCCATATTCAGAAAACGAAATAACAAATTTTACTCTTTTTGCTGACCTAGAAATTGATGTGCTTGTGGCCCTTTGTGGATAACATCTGTAAACACTTAATTTAGGATTGATACCTCATAGAATTTAATGATGTTGATGACCCAGGCACAGAGGCCAGCTGCTGCAAAAGATTTGGTTCGAATCAGGTTTGGATCAAACTCTGGGTCTTTCAAATACCGTTCATTCACCACTTTTAGACAGTTCTCTGGAATGTGCTCTTTGTCATAGTTAATTAATGCTTGCAAAAAATCATCAACCTGCAAAGCAAAAAGATTTATTGCAACAAACGCATTTTGGCTGCAGGGAAAATTCCAAGATCAAAAGTTAAAATCAGCTTTTAGGACTCACATTACAAAAGCAAAATTGGCAAGCTGCATTTATCCTACTGTTCGACTTTTTCAGTCTTTATAGTATGAAGTTAGAATTAGCAATGGACACTTTTAAAACCTCTTCTATCCCGGGGTAAAATATTCAGTCCCAGCACAGGAGGTATTCACATTTTGAAGAAAAGGCAGGCAGAAAAGAAAAGCAAAACACACCAAAAGCCCCTGTGCTTCACCTTCCTGTACATTATAACATTTTTCCAACCTAAGAAATCCATGTAATTTTCTCCCTCCTACACTTAACTGCTTTCATAATTTTGCAAATAATTAGCAACCTTCCACCTGCTGCTGGCATTGACTTAGGTATGCCATAACCCCAAGCTAACCTCCAACTTGGCAAACAAAAACTGTAAGTCTAGAGAACATATACAGTAGATTACATTCAGCAACTGTGAAGATGATTTCTTCTGACCTGAACATCTTTTGCTATTAAGCATAACCATAGTACTGAAAACAGTATGGAAATTATCAGGGTTTTTATCTTGCCAGGCTACGCTGATACCTTTCCCATGAAGACTTTAGCAGCTTTCCAACTTCGGTCTTTGGGCACTCTTCCCCGAGGAGCCAGAAGGACCATCACGGCTGCAGTAACATTGGTAACTGCAATGGGCGGGTTGGGAAAGGCTTTCAGCTCACTGAGGTTGACCTGAAGAAAAACACGCATGTGCGCACACACATATAGACAGACAGGATTAGGGGAGGTTTGGAGAAGCTCTGTAAGTTGTCATGCTAGTCTTCAGTGGCCTACTCTCCTTATCAAACCAGTCTCAATTTGGCAGTTCTTTGCCACCTGGGGACTCCGCCTTGGAACTCCAGGAGGTTCAATTCTTGCTGGGAGCTTCTCTGATACTCTGGAGACATCACTGCCCTTTCTTGCCTCCAAGAAAAATGATCTATATATCAGTCCTGCAGAGCTCTGCTCACTGAGACCAGGATATACACACGTGTGTGTGCGTGTGTATGTTGTAAGATTATTTATAGGTTCTATCCCACTATGTAATAGATTTGCATCTTAACCAAACCTCTCCCAGACACATAATTCCTTAATTCAGTGTCTCTTAGGTTTGTTTTTCTGTCTTACATGTACAAGCAAGAAATATCTTCCATTACACTACAGGGACTCTCAACTAGGAGAGGGCCAAGATAGGCTGAACCTTCTTCTCTACTCCTTTATCTCCTCAGGTCAGACCATTGATTAATCCAACAGATGATGTTAATAGTATAAATTATATGGTATCAGGGCAAATACTTTGAGGCAGGAACTAGCACATATAAGAAGCTCATGTAGGCTTATGATATTTAATACATGATTTAAAAAACAAAACCAACCAGGTATTTCCTATGATATTTTATGTGCTACGTAATACACTCTTGCTTATAAAACCTCATCAAATGTTGAACCTGATTCTGCTCCCTTATCAGAAGCTGCCTATTTATTTGGTATATGATTACAAAGAATGGAAAGAGAGTGAAAGCAAGAACAAAAACAAATACTTAAAATATGCTAATAATTGAGAGCTGGCTAACCAATATTCTTTTATAATTTATAAATATACACAGCTTTATAAGTGGTGCTATTTTGCCTGAGTAAAGAGTAATTATTCAGAGAAAAATTTGCAAATTTAGAGAAACACAATAAAGAAAATAAATATTCCATTACTCAGAGATAACCAATTAATCTTACTTTTACCAATCTTTTCTGTGCACATATTCTTACCAAAAGAATTAGTCATATAAAATATCTTACTTTATAATCTGCTTTATTCACTTAATATATCATGGTTAATGTGTCACATTGCTAATTAGCATTTAACAATATTATTTTAAAGGCATAAGGGTATTTGAAGGTGTAATAATTGGAATTCTATTATGGTATGGTTCCATTTAAAATTTTTCAGTTTTATGTAAGACTGTAAGAAATACTGTAAGAAATACCCATGTAAGTATCTCTTTAGTCACACTCAAAATTATTTTCTTCAAAAAAATACTTAGAAAACGAATTTCAGTATTTCTAAGAAGAGTGAAAATCTAGATTCTTTACTTTTTGAAACGGAATCTTGAGAATCTCAGGCCCAGTGATTTCCTGAGCTCTCCCCAGAGGACTGGGAGAAGACCCCAGGATGAGATTAGCTGCAGGCTCTTAAAAGAACATTGGCCCCGATTTCACTTTCCCTAACAATATGCTTGTGATGAACACAGCTTACTTTCTAAGAATTTGAGTGCTTAGGGAGGTTTCACCAACAACATCAAACTCAAAGAAATGGTGGGGACCAAACCTACGTATCTTTGCTCCCATTGTTCTTTCCATGAGGGTCTCTTAAAGCAACACATGATATGAAACATTGGATTTGGGTCAAATACAGTTACCAACAATCCAGTTGCCTTTCATAAGAGTATAAATCCCATGCTGTTGGAAATATTCAAAAGGAGACTGCTTATTGGGTTGCTGTAGCACAGAGTCCTGGATGGCAAAAAATAGTTGAACTATAATGACAACCTCAAAGGTTTGTTTCAACTTTAATATTTCATGGGTGTTTCTTTCCTTTTAAAATACTTTTTCGCTGCATGGGCTACACTCTCAGCTCAGTTATTCAAACTCTAATAAGCTTTAAATATTACTTTGAGGAAACTCAGGGACCAATAAATCATCTTTACCCTGTTGAGTGTATTGAGTGCAGCTGTAGCAGCCACCAGTGCAGGCTCAGCCTTGAGTAAGTCAGCCTCGCATTCTCTCTGTTTCTGGAACACTTCAGTCTGAATGGCTGTCACCTAATTAGAGACGAAAAGCACACAAAGCCATACAAATTATTATCACAGATATCTCTAAAGAGAAATGGAGGTTGACTCAGATGCACTGCTAAATAATTCATTTCTCTGTGCTTTGAACAGCTGAGGAATTTGTTAAATAGACTAATTTTCCTTTAGACATAGTATGTATACAAAGTTTTGTAAATGTAAAAAATACACAGTAACAAATCTCAATATAAATGGATTCAAGTTTCAAAATGCTCCAAGAAAAGCTTTGACTAATTTAATTATAAGGTACCACTAATAGTAAAAGCAAGATTAAGTGATTCCTCTGTTCTTCAGTTTTCTTTTTCAGAGAGTCCTGGATTAACAAACATCTGGGTTAGCTTAGTAACCTAGACCACAAAATATTCTTGCTAGGATTCTCCAATTTTTGCTAACTTTTGCTTAGAAGCCATGTTGGCTATTACTAAAGAACAGATTTGAAGCTCTTTTGATCAACTGTCTACAATATATTCTATTCTGTGGTTGTGGATTGCATGCCTACCTATAAATAAAATTTTAGTGAAGACTACTGGTTGCTCCAAGGACATGGTAAGAAACCACAGATGCAAGAGCCCACATCTGCCTTTGGTATTGGAACAATAACACTGATACCCACTCTCCTCTTGTGGATCCAGTGGCATCTCTTCCCAGGACACAGAGGGTGCTGCATCAGCCTTCTGACATGATATATAATATAGAGGAAACTCATGCTGGTAAACCTGAACCAAACCAAAATGAGAAGCGAGGGCAGAGGTGGGAGGTGGCTTATCCTCCTTCCCTTAAGATACCTATAGAATCTGAAAGGCCAGGAAGAGTGAATTTTCAGTCCTCAGTAGAAATTTGAATTTCAAAGCTGTGGCACTGGGCACCAGGATCTAGCCACCATGGGAGATGGTTCCTGTGGTGATGGTGATTGTGGAATATAAAGTGTGAACAAAAGTATATTTCTTCAGATGTGTTTGAAATGAACAAGTTTAACTATACCATAAAATTAAACACTGCTCACAACAAATTAAGTTGTCTACTGCAGCTTTATTAGCAGTAATTACGCTTCTCCTGATTAACCATTATTTTGCTGTGTACTGTACCTTTTATGAAGATAATTGGTTCGGGGTAGATATGTGGCCTCCTGCTAATACACACACAGCTATCGTTAATGTAAATAAGAAAACCCTGCATGCTTACTGAGAACTACTCGAAAACCACAACCCTCAAAAGCTGCCAGGAATGGACCATGAAAATTTTCTGTATGCTACAGAACACTGCTACAGATAAACGGGTTTATGTGAGCAAAGGAGTTATCACCTCAGGTTTATTTAACCATAAGGATACAGTGAATCTATAAATGCTATTTGTTACCATTTATAATGGCATCATTAAAAAATCATTTTAAATTGGACTCGGGATCACAGGTTTTTAGTACTGGATAAAACCTTAAAGAGTACTTCTTTTAAGTGCTCTTTCTTTCCCTTTTTTTTTGTTTTTGAGACACAGTTTCGCTCTGTCACCCAGGTTGGAGTGCAGTGGCATGATCTTGGCTCACTGCAACCTCCACCTCCTGGATTCAAGTAATTCTCCTGCCTCAGCCTCCCGAGTAGCTGGGATTACAGGCGCGCTCCACTACACCCAGCTGATTTTTTATATTTTTACTAGAGGGGTTTCACCGTGTTGGCCAGGCTGGTCTTGAACTCCTGACCTCAAGTTATCCGCCTGCTTCAGCCTCCCAAAGTGCTGGGATTACAGGCATGGGCCACCACGCCTGGCTCAAGTGCTATTTCTATCAGCCTAGTAGCTGCTACTCATTTCTGACTCCTTTACTATTAATGGAGTATTTTTCGTTTGGGTAATTTTTATAAACAAAACAATTTTGAACATTAAATAAAAACCCACTCATACAAATGAAGAAAATTCTCAGGTTGGTCAACTTATTTCTCACTCTCAATACCTCTCACCCTAAGGTGCAACAATACTAGAGGAGTGAAAATTCTGTATATCTCAGTAAGCTGTTAAGCCAGTGTACAATTTCCTTTGCCCAATGGCTCTTAGGTATTGGTCAGCAATGCTCAACCTATAACACAAGAGAAGAGTTGCATAGAGTGCCTACAGAGTGTGCTTTCCCCTTACTGCTATAAGTTAAAGCAGGAATTTGGAGACAGTTTCATCCATGGGCAGACAAGAAATTCTCTGCCTTGCATTCATCAACAGCCCCTTGCAGAAGTTCTTAAGATTTAGTGGTGAACACAGGGAGAGGATAAAGAGAATAAAGTCCCAATAACTGCTTGTTATGAGCTAAATTGTGTCCCCCCTAAAATTCATATGTTGAAGACCCAACCTCAGAATGTGACTGTATTTGGAGACAGGGCCTTTACAAGGTGATCAGGTTAAAGTGAGATCATTAGGGTGAGCCCTAATCCAAACTGACTGGGGTGAGAAGTTCAGACACACACAAGAGACATCAGTGGAAATAATCACGGAGAAAAGATCACGTGAGGACACAGCAGAAGGCAGCCAACTGCAAGTCACAGAAGGAGAAACCTAACTTACCAATACTTTGATCTTGGACTTCCAGCCTCCAGAACTTGGAGAAAATAAACTTCTACTGTTTAAGCCTCCCAATATCCCAGAAGACCCCATGTGGTATTTTTGTCATGGCAGCTTTGGCAAGCTGACACAGTACACTTATCTGCCTTTGGATTGTAAGAATTTCCTTATGATCCTCTAAAACCCAGGCCCACCCACATTCAGAACAGAAACACACACAAAAACTGATAGCCATTCCAAATCAAGATTGATGCTCAACTTTTGAAGAGATGATATTAGCGCTTCAATTTAGAAGTTGCCTCTACTCATGAAGGTTTACACTCCACTCAAGGGAGAACACAGTTTGAAAGCAATCAGAGAATTCTTAGCATTTTAGAATTTGGAGCTGAGAAGCCAAACCAAGGTGGAAGAAGAACTAATTTTCACAGGCTTGATGATGCTTGTGTGACTTGATCATTGCTGGCAATGCCAGTGGTTCAAATCGCCCTTGATTACCTTATAGATTTGAAGCAATGATTTCAACCTGCTTCTCTACGTGGGCTGTCGAGGTTCACGGCAAGACATTCTCTAACCCCAACATTTGTTTAGTCATATTAAACGTGGCTGTGTACTTTGTGAGCTGTGCAGCATTACTTTTAAATTAGTGCTCATGTTTGAAGACTTGAGACCCCAATTTCATAGGACCAGAAACAGTCCATATTCACCCCCTTTAGTATGGCATAGCATAGTATCTAGCACATTGCTGAACATATGACAAATATGAGCCCACAGCATGGACTCAAGTGTTGATGAATTTCTAGATGCTTCCTAGTTTAATTACGAAAGAACTTTCTTCCATGAATACCCAATTTACAGTAGTTCCTTCCCACCATCATGTCTCTCTACTTGATTTTCATCAGAGCACCTATCTCAAAATATCCAGCTTCTCAATGTGTGACTTGTCTCTTGTCAGTCTTTTCCATTGCAATGTAATCTACATGAGAGCACCCTGCTTGAGAAATATCCCTAATAGTCTACAATAGTGCCTGGTGAAAAAATAGACATTAATATTTGTTATTTATAATTAAATTAAGCTCCATGGATAAAATGAAAATGCTTAGAAGTATTATTTTTATGTCTTGGTATGGATTAAACATAAAAAATAGTATGCCCCTTCTTTGTGTTTGAAGAACTTCACTGAACAACCTGTCAGATGAGTTATAATTCGCTAAAACTTCTTTCTCCTTTTATGAGGGTAATTTTACCTTAAGAATTCACAGGTGGCCGGGCGCGGTGGCTCAAGCCTGTAATCCCAGCACTTTGGGAGGCCGAGACGGGCGGATCACGAGGTCAGGAGATCAAGACCATCCTGGCTAACATGGTGAAACCCCGTCTCTACTAAAAAATACAAAAAACTAGCCGGGCGAGGTGGCGGGCGCCTGTAGTCCCAGCTACTTGGGAGGCTGAGGCAGGAGAATGGCGTAAACCCGGGAGGCGGAGCTTGCAGTGAGCTGAGATCCGGCCACTGCACTCCAGCCCGGGCGACAGAGCGAGACTCCGTCTCAAAAAAAAAAAAAAAAAAAAAAAAAAAAAAAAAAGAAAAAAAAAAGAATTCACAGGTAAAAATGCAAAAAAAAACCCCTCTATTTATATTTTAAGTTTCCAAAAGTATCTGTGATGATAGGTTATGATACAATAACCACTAGAACATCACACGTTTGTGTAATACCTGAAAAATATTCCCTGGATAGAATTAGCTCATGGTGATTGTACCATGTGTGATAACTAATTGCTCAATATAATAATATACTTTGTCTTTTTTGTTCCTGTTTTATGGAGAATGGGGTCTCATTATGTTGTCTAGGCAGGTCTCGAACTCCTGGGCTGAAGCAATCCTCTTGCCTCTGCTTCCCTAAGTGCAGGGATTACAGGCATTAGCCACTGTGCCCAGTCCAATAATATACTTTAAAGGACATTCTCCACTTATCTGCAACTCAACAGAAACATTTACAACTCAAATTAGGAATTTTATGCCCGTTGATCACATAGGGCATGCCAAATGTGCCTTATCTTCAATTTTAAATGCCATAATCTTATTTCTTAAAACTGTGTGTTTAGAGGTTTTTTTTTTTTTTTTTTTTTTTGAGGCGGAGTCTGGCTCTTTTGCCCAGGCTGGAGTGCAGTGGCCGGATCTCAGCTCACTGCAAGCTCCGCCTCCCGGGTTTACGCCATTCTCCTGCCTCAGCCTCCCGAGTAGCTGGGACTACAGGCGCCCGCTACCTCGCCCGGCTAGTTTTTTGTATTTTTTAGCAGAGACGGGGTTTCACTCTGTTAGCCAGGATGATCTCGATCTCCTGACCTTGTGATCCACCTGTCTCGGCCTCCCAAAGTGCTAGGATTACAGGCTTGAGCCACCGCGCCCGGCCCGTTTAGAGTTTTTATGTTCAACAAACTTTTCAAGTCTTTAGTTGTGCGAGGAAGACACGCTCAACACACATTGGAAAAAAAGAAAAACAACTCAATTGTATATGAATGGCAACACCACTGGAAAAACTCAAATATTTTCAGGTAACCTAAAAGATAAGAAAATGGCATAATCACTACCGATTCAATGGCTGTGAGAATGTTAGCAACTTACAACTTTTTATTAATTAGGCCCTGATTATAATCTTTTGTCTAAAATAAGAAATTTTTACTTTACACATATACACTCAACTTTTAAACAAATATGTATTAAATTTTTTGTTTACTATGTTATTTCTTTTGAGAAATCAGATGTACAAAACTATGTCTTCCATTTGTAGCTGATGTTTTGGTAAAAGAAGATGACAAAAGACATTGTATTTATTTCAGAATTGCTAGAAACCCGAGTAGAAAGAAAGCAGAATCTATATAATGTTAAAAGGAATTATTTCCAACAATAAAACATAATACAGAATGCCAGGGCCACAATCGAATCAAAAAGAACAAATTTAGCTTAGGACTTAATAATAAACTCCAGTTGTATTATTAAAACGCAAAATTTGAAAACCATCTTGCAAAGTGACGGAATGGGCTTTGTTAACAATTGAGTTGTTCAATTTGCCTAAAAGTGGAAACCTTTAAAACCTCAGAGGTGACTTCCTGACCTTTACTGTATTACAAATAGGCCTGATGTTCAAGATCCACATCCATTATATGCTTGAATGAGCTCAGTATTTATTGTTCTTTCATATCATTAAAAGAGCTAAAAGGTTGGGGAAATGCATAATGTAAAGAAAGGTCAAGTGGTAATCATGGTGTGAAATGCTGTTACATGTGTAACTATAATAATTCTTTAGACTTTATGCTCCCTGGAGAGGAAGTTGTTCAAAATTGTTCACCTACCAAGGTTTATTTTGTGCTAAATATAGCTCAGTACTCTAAGTGGTGGAATTAGCCTGACCTTTCGCTCCTCAGCATCAGCGACGGTCTTTTCCCGGCTCACTTTCTCCGTCTGAAGGCCGATCTTTGTGATCAGAGCTTCCGCATCGTGATTTCTCAGTTGCAACTCGGCTTCTTGAGAGGCAAGTCTGGCTTTTAGATCTCCCACCTAAAGCAAAAGTCTTACGTCACTGGCCTTGCTCACAACAAATCCCAGGTAGAGCTTATGGTTGGGAATGAATTCAGGGATTCCAAACAATTTGTATCTTGTATCTGTCTCTACCCTGATTTTCACTGTCTTCTGATTGGCACAAATGCAGCCACATTGCTTTTCTCCACATGAGAACAAACAGAAGAATATTTTCCAATGATTTTGCAGGACATATAATTATTTTTTGTCAGTACTAACAGGTTGAGTCGGGAAGTTGCTCTTCCCTCTGTCTGAAAGCATGCTCCTTCACCCATGTCTGCTTTTGGGTCCTGGGCAGCTCGGGCTCAAGGAAGCAGAGGTCGTGGGAAGACATACTTGGTAACGACCTGGAAGAACTATGCCTCTTCACTGTCCAACAGAAGGTTGCTGGAGGCTTCAGCAAGTTGAAGACATGAATACTCCTTGCCTGACTGCAGATTAATTGGCTGCATATTAAAATGCCCACTGTGGCCGCCGCGGTGGCTCACGCCTGTAATCCCAGCACTTTTCTGTAATCCCTCACGCCTGTAACCGCCACGAGGCAGGCGGATCACGAGGTCAGGAGATCCAGACCATCCTGGCGAACATGGTGAAACCCCGTCTCTAGTGAAAATACAAAAAAATTAGCTGGGCGTGGTGGCGGGCGCCTGTAGTCCCAGCTTCTAGGGAGGCTGAGGCAGGAGAATGGCGTGAACCCGGGAGGCCGCGGAGCTTGCAGTGAGTGGAGATGGCGCCAGAGCGAGACTCCCGTCTCAAAACAAACAAACGAACATAAAATGCCCACTGATAGGTCTTACCTCTTCCCATCAAACGGAAAATGGCCCTCTTGATTTTTTTTCACCTCATTGATGATCGTGAAGCTAACCCAGTATTCAACTTAATACCTACTAAGGAGAGCAAACTGTGTGTTTGAGGTATTACTATGCTGTGGCCAAAACTCAGTGAGCTTCAGGGACATACATGTCTCCCATCGGTCTATCACTAAATAACCTTACTGAGCTCTTGGAGAACTTAGCCTTCCAAGGAATCCATAAATTCATCTGCTAAAAAGAACTGTCCATTTTTTTCAGCTAAAATTTCATTAGGTTCAGAAGGCATTACTAGGTTCCTCAGTTTGAAGGTCATGTAACTAAAAGCAGAAGTGAGGCAATAGAGAAAAAGACATGATTCAGTTCTCAGAAATATCTGAAAGCAGCTTTATGCATCACAATAATTCTCCCTCCATTGCATTTCTCTTCCAAAAGTGTAAGTATTACCATTTTTAAAAATCACAGCAGCAAAGAACAATCATAACCATTTATTTTAACTCAATTGCTAAAGACATTTCAGTGGTTTCATCTTGTGGAACAACATCCCATTACTATATCCAAGTAATCTTGTAGTTTCCACCCAACATATATATTCACACTCTATCTAAAAAGCATGATTACTACTATGACTGCTACTTGCACTATTATAGATTAAGCTATGACTGATTTTTCAGCCTCTCTATGAATTGAGGGTAACTTTGCATACTGACATGCTTCTCCATTCTTTTTAGCCATATGAAACTAGTGTTATGTTAGGCCATAGTCAAAAGAATCATCCATCAGGAATATGCAAGTAAAAACACACCTATTAGAATGGGTAAAATAAAAATCAGAGATACCACCAAATTATTGCAAAGAAACTGAGAAGCTGGCTCTCTCATACACTGCTGGTAGTAATGTATAATGTCACAGCCATTCTGGAAAGTATTTGCCTGTTTTCTATAAATGTAAACATGCAAGTACCAAACAGTTCATTTTTGGTCATTTGTGGATTTATGTCTACAAAAAGAAACCTGTACATGAGTATTCATAACAGCTTTATTATAATAGCCAAAACCCAGAAATAACCCAGATGCCCTTCAGTGGTTGAATGGTTAAATTGTGCTACCTTCATTCTGTGGAATACTACTCAATAAAAAAGGACAAATTATGGATACACCTAATACTTTGGCTGGATCTCAGGGAAATTATGCTGAGTGAAGAAAACCAATAACCAAAGGTTACATATTTTATGACTCCATTTGTATAGCATTTTTGAAATGACAAAATTACAGAAATGGAGAATAGATTTGTGATGGCCAGGAACTAGGATTCAGGAGGTGGGGAGGAAGTGGGGGTAATGTAGGTGTGGCTATAAAATGGTAACATGGGATATTTCTGTAGATGGAACTTTTCTGTGTCTTGACTGTGTGAGCACCCAGACCTACATGTGATAAAACTGCACAAAACTAAACACACACACACACACACGTACAAGTAAAACAGGAAATCTGAATAAGGTCTGTGGATTGTACCAATGCCATTTTCCTGGTTTTGACATTGTACTAGTTATGCAGGATGAACTTACCATTGAATCCATAAGCTGTGACAGGGACCTGTCTGTAGTATGTTTTGTAATTTCTTCTCAATCTATTATCATCTCAAAATAGAAATAAAGCAAAAAGAATCACCCAAGAGACTAGGACAAAATTATGTTATTTCAAGCCCTAATTTCAGTTTCTAAGGAAGCTGTTAACTCTGAAATATTCAAAGTGACTGAAGGTGTGGAAGCAAGGCTTTATCTATGAAGAAAGGTCACTAGGACTACCTGTGATGACCTAAGCTGACTTCTAGAGAGAGGTTATTTGGCTATAAAAGGGGCTTACAGCTTTACTGTAAAGAATGGACATTGCTAAGCTTTTCAAATGACATGGCATTCCTTAAGGCAGACCCTTAGAGGATGCATGCCCCAATATATAGGCATTACGCTCTCCATACAACCTGATCTTACGCTATATGGCTCTCCAATTCTCCACATAGGAAACCACCCTTCCTTTTTATAACCCACTTATTTCTAAAACTGTCATATAGCTGTTGAATATTCCAACCACGTTTTTGATATTAAGACCATTTCATGCACAAATACCCAATGAAAAGAAATCACCGTCAGTCTTTCCATCAAGACTTCATATGTCAGTCAAGGCATCTTGTGTCTTTATAGACTTTCTGCCTGGGGTTCTTAGCTAAGGGGGAGTAAAGAGACTCAAGCAGCCCTGGACTTGGCAGACACAGTGAATTAGCTCTCCCTTCTCCCGCTCCTCGCCCATCCCCTTGACTCATCAATATATAACTGAGGTGATTATTAAGAAATCACAGTCTCTCTCCTCTTCTTTTTTCCTATGGCTGAGATGCTGCCACCACTGCAATGGTTCAGGATGGTACCCCACTTGCTTTTAGCTGGGAAAACAACCCTTTAAGTATGGCAGAAGCACTTATTTCTTTGCCAAGGATGCCCCCACGGTATTGAAAGCTCAGTTTGAGTGACAACACTATCATTTCCTGATAGTGGGCAAAGTCAACAGGTTCAGTACGGGATGACACTCAAAGGGATATAAATGCTTTGTGACACAGAGCTCCTTCCTTGCCTTATTTAGCACAACAAGACTCCAGGGAAAATCTTTCTTACAGAAAGCCATCTTGATTTAAATGAGATAGACAGATAGAAGAAAATAGACATGGAGAGGGGCAAAAGACAAGAAAGTAAAATAAGGTGTAAATAAAAAGAAACAGGAAAGACAGACTTTTTTTTTTTTTTTTTTTTTTTTTTTGATAGGGTCTTGCTCTGTTGCTCAGGTTGGAGTTGAGTGACGCAATCAGCACACTGTAACCTCAAACTCTTGGGCTCAAGGGATCCTCCTGCCTCAACCTTTCAAGCGGCTGGGTGTACAGGTGCGCGCCACCATGCTTGGGTCATTTAAAAAAATTTTGTGGAGATTGGGTCACATTTTGTTGTCCAGGCTGGTCTCAAACTCCTGGACTCAAGCAATCCTCCCCCTTCAGTTCCCAAAGTGCTGGGATTAAAGGTGTGAGCCACCGTGCCTGGCCTAGATAGGCATTCTTTGAGAGGAAAGGAGAAGGTGCACAAATTTGGATATGCTATTTGTGGGCTTCCTAGAAACTATTCTCAATGCCACTTGATCCCAACCATCCTGGAAACCTCCTCACTCTGGTTTCTCTTTCCTAATTGTGGTCCAACTACTCACTATTAGTACAGATCACAGTGTTTTGCCACAGAGTCATTCTTGGTGTAGAAAACTAAGAGGGAAAGAGGCAAGTGGTGCTTTGGCCCAGAGTGACTGAAGGACATGGCCAGAGAGCCCTTCAGAGTGAAAAGGTGCCCATGTGAAAAGGTGCTCCCTCCTTCGGGTCTCGGTTTATTTCAAGCCTAGCCACAGGTGGGTTACCCAGGCCACTTGGGGAAACCACTGGCCCAATCCTTGTAAAGCATATCAGAGTCTGACCTGACAACATTCACTCTGAGAAGGCCACCAGTATTTCTAGTCTTGAGGTGATCACTAAAGAGAATTCTTCTCACTCCAGCTCTAAGTCCTGGCTGGCTCAGAGAAAGGCTGGGCTACTCTTCAAAGTCTCCAGAGTCTCTCATTCCAATCTCTTCTTTCCAGCCACAGAGAGGCAGCATGGTGCCATGGACAACTCACGGGCATCAGTGCACCACATACCTGGGTCTAAAACCCAACCTCACTGACTCTCTGGCCTTAAACTCTTTACGCCTCATATATAAAATTATAGTAGCAACACCTACTTCATGAAATCCTTTGTTTTTTAACAACTAAATAATGATGATATGTGTACAGACCCACACATGATTAACATCCTGTGCTGATTCTCTCCTGATTTACCCCTGCAAGTTAGAGATATCACCCTTTGAGGGAGCAGAGGCCTTAGGACTGAGGACACAGATGACCCTGGACACTTTTATCTAAGAGAGCTGGTGGCTAAGAGGAGCAGACCAGTCACTAAGGTAGGAGAAACGACTCTACTTTGGGATCTCGCCACAGTCATTAGCCAGAAAACGATGCCCTCACTGGAGGTTGAGAATCTGAGACCAAAAAAGATACTGGTCCATCCTAGGATGATAAAAACTTTGATGACAAGTATTGTGCACTGAAGAAGTCACAGACAAGTGAGGCAATCCGCTGTGTCTGCTCCTTCAATATTCCACACTGCCTTGCACTGAGTCAGGCCAGAAAGAGGTTTCTCCCTAATCCAGCTGTGACACAGTAATCAGCCAATTCCATTGTAGGCTTTGGAAAGCAGTAGCAGTGCGTCCTTGGTGTCATGAAACTGTAAATTTCACCAGTTGGCATCTTATAGAAATGGATTTGGGGGGAGGGAGGAGGGATAGCATTAGGAGATATACCTAATGTAAATGACAAGTTAATGGGTGCAGCACACCAACATGGCACATATATACATATGTAACAAACCTGCACGTTGTGCACATATACCCTAGAACTTAAAGTATAATAATAATAATAATAAAATAAATAAATAAATGGATTTAGTAGTGCTTCAAAGGAAATATATTTTTCTACTAAACAGCATAAATGTTACTCAGTAATAACACATCCTGGTCATACCTGAGAGGCTGTGGTTTTTAGTTTTTGGATGCCGTTCACCAGGTGTTCTTTTTTCTTGGATACCTCATTTTGCTTCTTCTTCAACAGGTTCTTAAACAGTGATATTTGCTCTAGAAAACTCTTCGGGGTGGTATAGTTGTGCCTTCTCTCATTCTGGTAATATCTGGTGCTCATTTCATTTACAGTGGTGTGAACATGTGCCATGAAAAGGCTAATAGAGTCTTTGTGTAGTGGCTGAAAACATAAACATTACAGTTCATGTGAAATCCTTTCAAGTTAAAAATACAACTAAAAAAAAAAAAAGAAGAAAATCAAGAAAATGATCATTTTGTTTTCTAAAAGTCAGAAAAAGATTATAGTATAACCTAGGAAAACTTATTTAATCTTTAAGCATTATCCACAGGATTTGGGAGATTACAATAAAGCATTCAGCTTGACTAACCTTCTTCTTGCCAAGTAGGACAAAGGGTTTTTATGTGCTCCACACACCAAACGCAAAAGCCAACATATACAGCTCTTCACAACTTGATTTTTATCTACCAAGTGTGTGAAAGAGAAGGTGGAGAAACAGACATGATATCCTGAGAAATATTTCTGCCACTGCTTTCAAACTAAGCTTTAGACAAAGAGAAGCAATAACCCTGCAAAGTCACTGGGAAAAAAAAAGCCAAAACTCAGAAACTCACAGTTTTGTGAGAACTCATGTAAACACAAACTGGATAGTAGGGTATAAATGTCACTGCTGCTGGGAGAAAAATATCATGACCATTTCTATTCTTATTTGGCAAAGAAAACCCACAAAAGAGCAACTCTCCTTCAATGAGTTACTGGAAGACCCCCCACTATACATTCTTTCTATTTTGTCCTCTATGACTTCTGAAGTAGTTAACTTTTTAATTTGTGGAGTCACATCTCCCTCATTTTAATGATTATTTATTGCATTCTGTACAAGATGAACCAGGTTCAATTAATCAAGGGAAGCCTAAAAATCAATTAATATGAATTAAATGAGCTACACCAACTCTTAGGAAAGTCACACATAATTTACCAAAGTGTTGTCAATAATGCCCAGACATCTTTGGGAAAACTGCACACAAGTGGCTGGTGATGCAGTTAAACGTTTCAAACCTGCACCATTAATATTACAAGCAGAGGTGTGAGGAGAGATAGGTCAATTCTTGTTGGTGAAAAACAACTGCTCCTGAACAATGTCTTTAAACAATCAACTTTCCAACATCATGACAAATTCCCGAGTGGGTTTAAAGTACCTCCATATTGGATTGTGCTGCGTATTAAAAATCCATCTCACTAGTAACTGAAATAATGTATTACTAAAACAAAAGTTAAAAATAATGTGATATAAATTCTGAATATTCTTGGTTTCTAGTGGACCCTATCGATACAAATACATTTCCAAACAGTGGACTCAGAAAAATAAAATTTATGAAGAAGTTTATATAAACTTCATATAAATCATAATCCTTTGGAGACTTTATTTTTACAAGAGCTTGACTTCAATACAGACATGTGCAGGAATTTACTCCTGTCCTGTCTTGTTTTAATGGGAACTAAAGGTACATACATACCTTTCTACAATATAGATAAATAATTCCTCAGCCAAGTGTAACCTCCTTACAGGAAGGGGAAAAAAAAGAAAGAAAGAAAGAAAAACACTCTGGCTTCTGCCCAGCCATGATCCTTATGAGGAGGCTCCTTGGAGGCACTGAAAGCTCTCTTTAACAACAGTTTCATTTGTAAATCGGGGATGGAAGAAGTGGTTTCCGGTAGAGCTGAAAGTGGCCCGAGACAACTTGTCTCAATGGGGCAAAATAACTATTGTTATCGGGCTTAACAAAATGGCACAGCATGAGAGACTCGCTGAGCCAGGGAGCAGCTGGTTGTAATTCACACTGTTTTTCAGAAAACTCTAATCGTTCCAGAACAGACCTCTTTGATGACTGGTCTTCCCTGCATTCTCAATTTGTCACTTTCTCTTATGATAAGGTCAGTAGTGACAGCACTTCCTGACATTAACAGCTGTGGCTTTTAAAAGGGTCATTGTAGAACTACTAATTGCAGTAATTTCATTAGCATAAATTATTTATTCTGCCATTCATTTATCTCCAGTTTTTTTTTTTTTTTTTTGGTGGGGGGCGTGGGGGAGAGTTGAGAGGAGTTGCTGCTGGTGCCGCTGCAGCGAGGGCTACACAATGCTGTATTTTTCACTTTGAGAGACGTGAGGGGAGAATATCATTCCTGCTAGATTTGGCCTCTTAATAAAAACCAGTTGATAACCATTTATAGTCATTTAGCAGCTAATCATGATGATGGCAAAAATAAAAATAAGCAGAGTGCCAGTATTGAATGGTTATAAACTCAAGGTTTCCTCACTAAGATGTTCTGGAAAGTGATGCTGTCTCCAATGCATGATCAAATGCAAAGATGAAACTGCTTTTCCCCACATTAAGAAAATGTGTTTAATTTCTACTCTCTCAGTTGGCTCACTGTAAACACAAAAACATAAACAGATCTCTGCTATTTGGTGTGACAGTTCTCGGGCAGTAGTAGTCTCTGCCACACCAAGTACTCCAGCCACCTGGCACTTCAAGCAAGTGCCCAGTATATTCCTCTTGAAAATGACAAACAGCAGAGTGGAATGTAAACCAATACCCAGAGGTCAGCACTAAGTCAATTTAGGATTTGATACCTTCCCAAGACCAGTAAAGAAGACTACACTGGTCTGTAATCCTAAATTTGGGCTTTCAAAAGCATTGTATTCAAGGGAGGGAGGGAGGGAGGAAGGGCAAAAGGGAAAGGGGCAGGTGAAAGAATCTACTTTCTCTCTATTTGAAGTTTAACTTGGGACAATTTTGTCACATTTAATGCCATATACCTACAGTAAGTCTTGAACATTTTTCTCAGAAATTATTTATGTGTTAATTTTTAAATATGTCAAACTGATGTGCTATACAATCTATCTGATCTCCTTGCTCCTTTTAGGGCTGGTAAAAGAATATATTAATAAGATATTTGTGGTTGTATGATGGCTTATAAAGAAAACTCACTAATGCATAAAATGAGCAGTGTTGCATTTTAACACTTGTCCTAAGCTGTTCATAGCTGTTTCACTCTGAGAAGAAGATTCTGGAGGGAGCCAGGGACACAGGGTTTGAATCCTAGGACCTGGGCTAGATTTCCAGTTCTGAAAAATCTAGTAAGATACTGCATACCTTCCTGTACTTCTTCCTGCCCACAAAATTGCTCCTTTAAAAATTCTGTTTCCTTTCTTCCTTTACATCTTTCCCAATAGTCAAACATTCATGCAATAGTCAAAAGAAGGATTTAAGACTATGGGCTCTGGTGTCAAACTGCAGATGTGTCCCTTTACCAGTAGCATTACTTACTCTTGGGCCTCCATCCCAGGGGAAACTAGTGGTCCCTCACTCCTGAGGCTGGTGATGAGAGGTGGTAAGCAATGCAAATTCACAGCAGGAACTGGTTGAGCATCCCTAATCCGAAAATTCAAAATCTGAAATCCTCCAAAAGCCAAAACTTTTTGAGTGTGAACTTAACACCACAAATGGAAAATTCCACATATGACCTCATGTAATGGGTCACAGTCAAAACTTTGTTTCATGCACAAAATTATTCAAAACCTTACATAAAAAATTACCTTTGGACTATGTGCATAAGGAGTATATAAAACAAAAATGAATTTTGTGTTTAGATTTAGGTCCCATCCCCATGATATCTCATTATGTAAGTGCAAATATTCCAAAATAAAAAAAATTCTGAAGCCCAAAATATTTCTGGTCCCAAGTATTTTGGATAAGGGATACTCAACCTGTATCAGTTCTGCTACTGTGGTAGAAGTAGCACCAACAGCAGTTGCAGTAAGATTACTACCATTACACAGGGCAGCGACAAGTGTTAAATGTAGCACCAAGTACAATTTTCTAAATTGTATGCTGGTTTTTTGTTTTGAGTTGTCTGGTGAGTGCATTATATTGTTATTTGCTTATGCTTTTTGTATCTTGCCTTTAATTCTGGAGCTCAACTACTGGTCAGAGGCAAGACAAAGTCCAACAGAAGCCAATAATTTCCTAGGTAAGTTTTCAGTCATTGAAAAAGGTAACTTCAATGGTTCTCTGCCAGAAAGTTAAAACGAAGAAGCAATTGAAGACTCAGGAGGAGTGGAGGAAAAATGAAATCCAGGCCGGGCGCAGTGGCTCATGCCTGTAATCCAGCACTTTGGGAGGTGGAGGCAGGCAGATCACCTAAGGTCAGGAGTTTGAGACCAGCCTGGGCAACATGGAGAAACCCGTCTCTACTAAAAATACAAAAACTAGCAGGGTGTAGTGGTATGCACCTGTGGTCCCAACTACTCAAGAGGCTGAGGCAGGAGAATCAGTTGAACCCAAGAGGCGGAGGTTGCAGTGAGCCAAGATCGCGCCACTGCACTCCAGCCTGGGTGACAGGGTGAGACTCCGTCTCAAAAAAAAGAAAGAGAGAGAGAGAGAGAAAAAAAAAGAAATCCAGCTGCCTCTTTTATAGCAAGAGGACAAAGCAGGAGATGGTGTGAATGGTGTGGCTGCTTCTGGTGAGGCCAGCACCTAGAGAAGAGCCTCAAAACTACAAACTCACAGTGACAGCTCAAGTCAATTACACGTTCAGCTGAATATCCATGTCCAGATTCCTAGGCAGCTACAAAGTCTGGACCCTACTTATGAGGCCTGAAGAATGGGGAAGGATGTTTACAACTACTTGGGTCTTTCCTCAGCCATCTGAAGATATGCTTAAGCCTGGGCAAGACTGCATTCATTAGGAATTATTTCAAAAATCCAGAGCTGGTAGCCATTGGGAGGTTTTTCTACACGGATGTGCACCTCCCGCATGCTCTGGTCACAGACAGGACTGGGTTGGTAAGAGGGCCTGATGGAACCGTGCCAGGCCCAGACATAAGTCTTAGAAGATTTAGGCAGAATCAAGATAAATTTGGTTGCATTTGTTTTTGTCTTAATATTTTTAAATGGCTTCAATATTCCTTAGAATGAGAATTATTTTCCTCGAATTCACACAATTTCTATTGCATAAGGTTATCTTTCTACTTTTTATTCATATTGAATAATCCTAATTTATATTTCAAGGAAAGAACTGTGCTTAAAGTCATTAATATAATAGAAACTCTGCTAATATAGCTATCACTGACGAAATGTTGTTTTATACCCTTTGTGTTTGGCATGCCATTTTAAAAATGAATTTACAGACCATTGAAGAAACAAGTCTTTAAATATAGCAGTAAAATAACTGTCCTCTTAGAGTGCACTTTCTCACAATCAGTTGTGGAAAACAGTAGTAAAATATTTCCTTCACAAGCTACCAAACTCTTCAACAATTGAAGGGGTGATTGCATGGGGAATAACTGCTTTTCCCTGAAAAAGCTGATGATACAGAGTTTGTGTCATTACTTTTAAGTGGCACCACATAAGGACAGAGGATTTTAACTCATTGGTTGGTCAACGTGCCCCCAAAAGATGACCTCTTTCACCTTGCTCAGATCTACTCTACACCATCCAACAAACATCTCACTCCTTCACCAGACAGCTCACTGTTTCATTTCCATTCAGTAACTTCTCCTTTCATCTGGTCCCACTTTCAAAGACGTTTATGATTCATTTTACCTTGAAAAGCAAAAACATCACCTGTTTTTCAACACCCCAGCTTCTCTTGAATTTTCGTTGTAGAACCCATGTACTAATCACTAAGGTCTTCACCCAATTCTCTCTCCAGTGAGCTTCTCGCAGCCTTTCCAACACTGTTGCCAGGTTTACCCAGAGGGCTTTTCCTTCTCTCCCTCCTTACACACCTCCTCCCATCTCCATTTCAAAATCTCCTTGGAGAGGTAGTGTGTGTTGACAAAGTCTTCAGATAAACACTTAAGCGTCAAACTGTTTCAGTCATTACTTGTCAGCTGTCATTTAGTTCAATATGAGGCAAGAGAAAAATAGCACAAACATTTATTTAGATGCAGTCAACCCATACCCCTGGGTGCTGAGTGTGTACTGATGGAAAATTACATGTCAACACACACAAAACTGCTTGCCTTTAATGAATCCTTTCTCTGTGGCCAAAGGTGGTCACCTTGCATAAGTACCTTACGCTCAGCAAATGAGGTCAATAATTAAGAAGTGCCTAAATTATGCTGATAACTTTCAGTCTTAAAAAAGGAAATTAAAACTAAAAGAGTGATCAAATTGTGCTCATTCAAAAAACTTAAAAACTGTTTTTGACCTCTACAGAAAAGATACCACACGTTTTTAGAAGATGATGGACACACTGTACTTTGAATTAGAATTATTGCTCCTGCGCAACAAATTAGGAAGGTGGGGAAGTTAAATAAGCACTTTGCACTGAAATGAAATCATCTAATTTGTTTTGAGGCACAATTCAGTTCATCAGAAATGGTAAAGTGCTTTTAAAATTCCTATTTGGCGCTCAGCATCCTATAGGAGGCGTTATGACACCATCAGATCGAGCTTAGCACCTGACAGGAGCCCTCTGCACTTAACATGATGCAAGTCCTGCCTCATCCAGCAGATGTCAACGGTCACTGGCATATCAAAGCTCCTTTAGCTGTTTTCAAAGCGGTACCCACCTGGACAACAAAAAGCCTGCAAAGAGCAGCAAAGGGAAGGAACTTCAAAAGGCACTGTGCCAAATGCCAACTTAAACCATGCTACTAGCTCTAATTTCCTACCATTTGAGAAAGCAACATGCAGAAACAAAGCGCTCTGGTCCCTTTCTCTTCGTTACCAAACTAGCCTGATAAAACAGAACGTTGCTATCGGAAGATACATACTGACTCTCTCCCTGTAATAAAGCATCATTTTGAACCCTTCTTGTAACTATCACAAGATAAAATGATGCCCTAGAGACAGAAATGCAACAAATTGCATAAGAAATTTGTGTTAATATTTATGACAATTATTTGTCATATTTAATGATTTTCCAGATGTTAGAGTACAAAATGTTCCTGGAAGACTTTAGAAGAGATAATTTCTTATTTTATTTGTGGAAATGTTTTAAGTGTAAGTGTAGAGGAGAGAAGGAGAGGGGAGGTAGTGGAATATCCTAAAGCCTCTACCATATATATAATATATGTGTGTGTGCATATATATGTATGTATGCGTGTATATATGTATGTGTGTGTGTGTGTGTATATATATCTTCCAAGTTAGACATTGCTTGACAGCTCTTCCCTAGCAATCCAGCACCAAATAATTAGATTAATAAACATTTTGGGAAAAGACTAAAGGAGAAGAGGTCTCCCTCCACAAAATTCTGTAGGTATCTGTGAATACCTGCATGTGTACTTACCTCTATAGCTGCTTCTTTTTGTAGTAGAAGCAAAGGAAAATGATATTATGAACAATAAAGCTAGCTGCATACAAACAATTAAATATGTAAATATGACCAGGTTTTTAACCATATGGCTGCCGAACGATACAATATACAACAAAATGTAAAAGGATTGCTTTGGAAAGGCGGCAGTTATGCCTTTTGGAGTAAGGGTGGGACTACAGTGGGTTGTACCTGTTCATGATAATCTTTCAACTAGAAACAGACATCATTCCTTACATATCTCCAGTTCTGTGTTTGCCTCTGAGAGTCACTTTCAGTGTCTGACCTATTCTAGGAACCTTTCACCTTATCACTCAATGGAATGAGAAGACAAAGCTCCCTGGGAAATGTCCACAATCACTTTTCCAAGCTATGTAATCAGAGAGGCACTAGACATGAATAAAACTTCATCTCCAGGAAATCTAAATGATAACCTCATATCTACATCCTTTTTCCCTCTGAATCTGAATGTTTGAAGCTTTTGTTGTTTTGTTTTGCACAACCATTTTAAAATGCCATGGGAGGTACAAATTTCATCATGAAGAAATGACAAATATAACCCATAAATCTGTAAAACAATAAGCAGATATATTATTTGACTTACTGGTTATGGGATATGTGGGCTGATTTTTCAACTATTGATACTATGAAAATAATCACAATTCATTGCCTTACTTGGTTAAGAAGCAAGCAGTGCATGGCTACGGTGACTACATTTCTGTTTGGGCTTTTAGTTTGGACTTAAAGGATTTATAATCAGTAAGTCCCATTATGATTCAAGGAAGTAATGATCCTGAGCTTCCAGTGAGTCAGTGCATGAGTAAGGACATACTCAAGTGCTGTGTGCATGCTCGTGTTCACACACGTGTGCACATCCTCCTCAATATGTATGGCGGAAAAAAGGTCAGCCATCATATTCCTTAGAAGGTAAACTAACGGACAAGTTTAGCATCTTAAACAAATCAGGATAACTTTCTGATAGGAGATATATTTTGGAAAGTACTTATCTACTGAGGATTTCCTGTGTGTGTGTGTGTGTGTGTGTGTGTGTGTGTGTGTGTGTGTGTGATGCAGGCTGACACAGCATACCTCAATTCCCTTGGTTTCCTCAATGAACCTCCTGCTGACGGAGACCAGAGCCTCCTGCGGCCACGCATGAAACCAGTCAATAGCCGTGCAGTTAACTATGGCTGGGAACTTCCGAGCTCTAACTCTCAGCATGTGACCAACCGGAGAGAAACACAAAATGATCTGTGGAGACATGGGGGCAAGGCAGAAACAGGCGGGTGATGAGTGAGCAGATAATTACATTGCAGTCTTAGACAATGAGAGAAAGGAGTGCAGCCGACCGTGACATTAAACTACCCTAAAGTCCTAGAGAGTGGACAGCAACATTAACCTCCTTGCTAATCAAAGTATAAACCTGTCCAAAGAGGCTGCTCAGCTGGACACACAGAAACACTGCTGTGTGCTTTCCTTAAAATTTGTCTCTCTGTGCTCAAACATTTTTGATGATTATCATTAATGGGGGGAAATTTTATTCATTTACATCACACAAGTAACATTATAATAAAAAATAAAAATTAAAAAGAATCACCATGATACAATAATATCAATGTTTTCATCTTCTGTTCCTTCCATTTTGTAATTCATCAGGCTCCATAAAGCTGCATAATACACTTTAAAAAAAGTTTTATCATCTTTATGTTTCCATTTAAAATGAAATACATCTACTTGAGCTCCCACTTCAGATTTTAAAGGAATTAAAATTCTGTTTATACTATCACACTCGTCTTTAAGAAAAAAAATCAGTTTAAACATTCTCTTGCTGAGAATTTTTTAAGTTTCTGCTGTAAATCTAAAGTTTTGTATAGTTATGTAATGATTTAAAAGTTAATTTAAATCTAAATGTATTTCCATACATTTTTAGGGACACAAGGAATTCTGTCAGGAGTCCCGAGGGTGGCTATGACATCTGGCTATGACAGTGGGTCACAGAAACTCAGTGAGAGAAGCACCTGGTCAGCTCCTGTGTGTTTCAGAAGGTTCATCAGAGACACCCTGTGTAAATGCTAAAATAAAGGAGGTGTTCAGTGAGCATCCTTTCCTTCTCTGCTTTTCTTCTCAAGTCCCTGTGTACGTGAGGACACTGGGAAGAGAACTGTCAATCGGGGTAAGGTCTGAGAGGGAGAATCTTGGTTTCCTCTTCTCTAGAAATGGCTCAGACCTGATGATATCAAACCCCGTGGCTGCCTCTAAGTCTCTAACACTTTGAGATCGGGCAATTTTCAAAGGATGTGATTTTCAAAGGATGTGATTTTTTTTTACCTACAGCATTTAAAAAATCCATGTCATAAAATATTCCAGCATATATGAACCCATATAGTATCTCATTTAACAAGTGTTTTATGTTTATTTTATATGCCATGTGTATTCAACAATTCAAGCTATATAAATATTAAGATCAAAATGTTTTCTTTTATTGTTCAAAAAACATGAGATCTACCCTCTTACATTTTTAAGTGTACGGTACAGTTTTGTTAACTGTAAGCCCAGCGTTGTGCAGCAGATCTCTAGAACTTTTTCACCTTGCATTACTGAAACTCTATACCCATTGAATGGAATCTCTCTATTTCCCCTCCCTCCAGTTCCTGGTAACCACCATTCTACTTTCTGTTTCTAGGAGTTTGACTACTCTCAATACTGCACATAAGCAGAATCATACAGTGATTGTCCTGTGACTGGCTTATTTCACTTAGCATGATGTCCTCAAGGTTCATCCATGTTGACATATGACAGGATTTTGTTTTACAGATGAAAATATTCCATTGTGTCTGTGTGCTGTGTGTGTGTGTGTGTGTGTGTGTGTATGTATATATATATATATATATATATATATATATCACATTTTCTTTATCTAGTTGTCTGTTGATGGACATTTTTGTTGTTTGCATGTCTCAGCTATTGTGAATAACGCTGCAGTGAACATAAAAGTGTAGATATCTCTTCAAGATCCTAGTTTCAATGTCCTTGGCTATATACCTAGAAGAGGGATTGCTGGATCTTATGGCAATTCTGTTTTCAATTTTTTGAGGAACCACCAGACTGTTTTCCATAGTAGCTGCAGCATTTTACATTCCCACCAATAGGGCACAAGGGTTCCAATTTCTCCACAGCTTCACCAACACTTATTTTCTGCTTTTGTTTTTTTAATAATGACTATCCTAACCTATGTGAGGTGATGCCTCATCTTGGTTTTGATTTGCATTCCCTGATTAGTGATGTTGTGTATCTTTTCCTATACCTGTTGGACATTTGTATGTCTTTTTTTTTTTGAGACAGAGTCTTGCTCTGTTGCCCAGGCTGGAGTACAGTGGCGCAATCTCAGCTCACTGCAACCTCCGCCTCCTGAATTCAAGTAATTCTCCTGCCTCAGCCTCCTGAGTAGTTGGGACTACAGGTGTATGCCACCACGTTGGGCTAATTTTTGTATTTTTAGTAGAGACAGGGTTTCACTATGTTGGCCAGGCTGGTCTCAAACTCCTGACCTCATGATCCACCCACCTCAGCCTCCCAAAGTGCTGGGATTACAAGTGTGAGCCACCACACCCGGCCTTGTATGTCTTCTTTAGAGATGTGTCTACTCAAGTCCTTTGCCCACTTTAAAATCAGATTTTTAAACTTGAATTATAGGAGTTCCTTATATATTTTACATATTAATTTCTTATCAAATATACGGTTGGCAAATATTTTCTCCTATTTCACATAGGTTGTCTTTCATTCTGTTGATCATTTCCTTTGCTGTATAGAAGCTTTTTAGTTTGACGTAGTACACTTGTCTGTTTTTGCTTTTGTTTCCTGGGATTTTGACGTCACATCAAAGAAATCATTGACAAGATGAATCTTCTGAAGATTTCCCCTATATTACATTTAAGTCTTTAATTTATTTTGAGTTGATTCTTCCATAGGTTGTAAGATAAGGTTCAATTTCATTTTTTGTATGTGGTTTAATGGTTTTTAATGTTGCATAAGCTGACCGATCATTTTTTCATTATATAAAATTCTAATTACAAACTAAATAATTGCTGTAATATTTAACGTGCTAACTTAAAAGTCTTAGTTAAAATGCATAGTTTTACTTATATCTCAACTCTTAGGTTTCTTCCATCAGTTTTCCCCCATACTTGAATATTTATCCTTTCTTCCCAAGAAGTTGGTTTCCCACACCCAACTTATCAGTCATATGTGCCAATTTTAGAAATGTCATTTACACATAATGTTAGCAAAGGCAGAGGAAAAAAAGCATCTTTTATTTGACAAGATCCCAAGTATTTCCATCACTTCTACACTTATTTCCATGCTTGTAACTGGCATAGTATCCAATCTTAGGAATGTGTTAGAAAATACTGTATCTGAATCATATTTGTTCAACCTCAGACAAAAATGCTTTCCCTGAGTTACTTGAGTGATAAGCCTTCGTTATTGGTATGGTTTGCCTCTGTGTCCATACCCAAACCTCATCTCGAGTTGAAATCCTCATAATCCTCATGTGTCGAGAGAGGGATCAGGTGGGAGGTGACTGGATCATGGGGGTGGTTTCCCCCATGCTGTTCTCATGAGCTATGATGGTTTTAAAAGCATCTGGCATTTCCCCTGCATGCACTTCTCTCTCCGGTCGCCATGTGAAGAAGGTTCTTGCTTCCCCTTCTGCCATGATTATAAGTTTCCTGAGGCCTCCCCAGCCCATGTGGAACTGAGAGTCAATTAAACCTCTTTCCTTTATAAATTACCCAGTCTCAGGTATTTCTTTATAGCAGTGTGAGAATGGACTAATTTTTTATTGAAAAATAATATAGAATGGTCACTTAGAGAACTATTTTTCTTTTCTACAATTTTATTATTGAAGATATTTTCTCCTATGTTATGTATTATTGCTTAAAGAAGGATCCTTACAACACTATGTAAAATTGCATATTGTGAGTGGGCCTGGGAGGGTGGCATGGAGACCAGTTTTTCTCAAAGAACTGTCTAGGAGCTGGTTAGAAATGCAAATTCTTGGACTAACGCTAGACATAAATAATCAGAAACTCTGGGGGTGGGACTCAGCAATGTGTGCCTACAACAAACACTCTCAGGTGATTCTGACGCCCACAGTGACAGCCTGATAGTTTTAAATTGTCTACAGGAATACTTAAATGAAACATTGACTTTTTCCATGTTTTTGCAGTTCATTAAATATGCATAGACTCTAGGTCTCTACACACAGAGTAAGATGAAAAATTCAGAGAATTTTAAATACATAATTATATGTAATCTAAATTCTATCAGCTAAACTAGACTCTGGGAATTAAATTACAGAAATGTACTTGTTCATTAGTAATTCCTTTGAAGGGAAAGGAGAGTGTCATGCTAGCCTTGAAAGTGCAGTAATTGACCCAATTCACTGCTCAGTAATTTCTAGTTTTGCTAAAAATTGAGCATAAAATTTCTCCTGCCATCCAGCTTTCCTTGGTAGTGGTGTCATGTGAGATTTTTCCAGAAACCCATGCTAATGTCTGGAAACCATTGGTTATTCTGCTCTTTTCTAAGACAGTTTATACAACTTTACAGATAAATTGAGGTAAACCCCAGTTGTCACAAGGAACATTACCGTGAGGGAAAAATCATTCCAAATAATTTTCCCATTATATTTCCCTTAATTTAATGAAAGCTTAATATAGCAAAGGGCTTATAAGAAATAAAAACAAAATAAATAATTTTAAAAGGGTGTTATATTGTCTAAAATTTAACTAGTAGTATAATATGCATGTGAATAGTCATTTTATTTTACACCTTAGGGGCTGTTGGTTAATATCTGGAATACACCACCAAGGGCTACACAGACTGGTGGGGAGGTGGCTAATCAGTCTTGCATGGACTCTAATGGAAGCCCACACTGCAGAGCCAGCTACCAGAAGCTCTTAGCCAACTACTTCTCTCATCAACGTAAATGTTTGGTTAGGCAGCATCATGGATGGTAGACATGACTTTTCACTGAGGAAATAAGTAATGTTCAAGATACATGAAGCAAAATCTCCCCACCAAAAATGTGTGCATAGCTCTGGCAAGGTATGAACAAAATTTAAAAATCTAAGTATCAAGGTATCCCAATAATTATATTTTGGACAGTGGCCCTTGGGATTTTGGAACTTGACCAGTCCTGTGGTAAAATGCTTAGAAAGAGTCTAGCCTTTTGATGTGATTCCAAAAAGATCAGCTGAATCTTTCCATGAAAATATTGCCACATCTGCCCCAAAGAAACCTCCAGGGATGGGCAACCCAGGTCCCCAAAAGAACAAAGCTGGGATTACACTAAGATTATAGGGCAGGTTGTAAGGCTTCTGTGTGTGTCTCCTTATTATCAGCAATCAACTCTCTGTAGGAGGCTTCAGTCTGAGACATCCTTTCCTGGAAGCATACCTTGAGTTGGGAGATTTGGGGAAAAAGTCCTCTCCCTCACCCAACAGATGTCATCTACCTTGAAGTACCTAAATTCACTGAACTGCACCGTCCTTTCTCCTCCCGCCCCCACCAAAAAGTTCTTGACAATTGCAAGTGAGCAAACTGGCTTAAGTTAGTTTCCAACAGTGGGATTAGAAAGGAAAGTCAGTGGGAAAAAAAAAAAAAAAAAGTTAAAAATGCCTCTGGCAGCTGTGCTTTTTTTCTCAAAGCAAATTCTCACAAGTAAAAAGCAAACCCTGAAATCACCATCTATGTACTTCCTGCAGCTCTAACATTTGGATGTCAGGAACTTGCTTTTGGAATTCATACCATAGAATTTTCTATTCCTTTTTTTTCTTTTGCCCACACAGGTGTTATGACTCATTTGCAGGAATCCACTTTTCCCCGTGCTTTGTAATATGTTTTCGTTTCTTTTAGATAAGATCTCATCGTAAGTACATATTTATTTGTATATCACTAACGGGACTCAGTCCATTTCATCTGGTAATGAAAATGTGAATTGCTACAGTCACTCTGTATTTTTCTGCCAGTTGATATAGTTTATTCTCAGATGGTAGTAACCCTCCCACATATTTACTTCAGAAGCTTCCGTTCATCACTTACGTTTGCATTTATCCCCAAAAGTGTCAGTATTTTTCAAGAATAATCAAATCTAAATCTGAGGAAACCCTCGCAGGAATGGAGGTTTAGTGTGGGAAACCTTCCCAGGTTTGACTGCTTCAGTGTCACTTTATCATGGTCCTCATATCTTCCTGTATCACTCCCCCCATCTAATTACCTTTCAATTTCAATTTGTTCTTAAAGATCCAATAGCTTCAACATGTGCACACTCAATACATTTTCTTATTTATTTCCCTTTTAGATAGCACACAATGAACTCATTCCCATAACCTTTGACTTGTGTAAATACTGGACATTACAGATTTTTGCTAGAAGAATGTTTGACATCAGGGAGTTTTAGTTAATTTTCTTTTCTGAACAAAAGTCTCCTTTTCACAAAGAAAACTGTATGTGGAATCCCAACAGATAGCAAAGAGCAAACCTATTCCTGAGGGGGAAGACAGGAAGCAGAGCCCTCGTCTCAGCTGCCGTGCTTGTCACCAGGGCCTGCACTGATCACAGACTGCGTTCCAAGCCAGTCTCTAGCCCCATAACAACGTATAAGTTTTGTTTTGTTTTTTAAGAAAATCAGATGCCTATTTTTCTTTCTTCTGGCTGGGGCTGTATTTGAATTGTGTCATGCCAAGTCTCTGGCTTTCGATCAGCGCTGCTCTGTTAGAGTAGTCGGTGTTTCTGCTGACGCAATGGGGTAACTCTACACACATGCATCATTGCAAGAACAGGCCTCAGACTCTACCAGCAAACCCCACAGCTGAATGTTAGAAAAATGAGAAAAGCACGACATGCTTTCCAACATGCAAAGGATTTTCAACACACAGTGATATTCTTACTCAAGGGATTAAGCACTGGATTTCTGGTGTAAAAATTTCCTTTTACAATATAAAATAATAGAAAGACTTCTATTCATGCTTTGGAACTCTCTTCTTGATCATTATTTTTTCGTGACATCTTCCTTGCCCTGTCTTCTGTTATCCTACATAACCTTTATCTCTCAAGTACATCGTTGTGATTTTACTTTTTGTGTGTGATTACTGGATTGAATGAGGTGGCTCTAGGTGGGCAGTGGCTGGGTTAGCCGTTGCTCTCTGTCACTTTCCAAGGACTCAGCACATCATGGGCACTCAGTACATATTTGCTGAGCGATGAATGGCTAAATGAATGAGTAAACTTATAGCAGTTGGAAAAAAGCTTTTCTGGGCAAAATAAAACATTGATATTTGTGTCCTAATTTTTTTGAGGTTTCATTGTTTATCTAATCTTAAAGAGGGTGAAGTTCAGACACAGAGTACAAGGTTGCACCTTTTGTCTTTCTCTAAAGTTCTTTTCATTCTGCTTACATCAAATAATAACAGAAAATGGGAGGACAGAAACTAGAGCACTGTATCCAGAGAGATGTGGTCCTGCAAAGCAAAACACAGTTGGCAGCATAGAGACTCACAGAGCTCTGGAACCAGTGATGGGCAAGCCAGCTGTTAGAGTGTTTCTTGTTCCTCATTAGTGCATGTGTCAGGATGTACGGCAGGAGGGGTGAAGAGTGTCCCTCTCATGGATGAAGCTGTTGAGATGGCTATCCGTATAAGGGAAAGAAGTCAAACGTTCTGCTCCTCAGCCAGAGGTAGGTTTGAAGAGACTCGACTACACAATCTTACAAGGATAAGGTTCTGCGATAACCGATTTTCCACTGGCCAGGTGAGTAGTTGAGGTTTTACACAAAATGAAAAAGATACCCTGAAAATTACTTGCGTTACTACTAAGTCTTTTGGCTTATGCCATGTGTGTCTGTGTTAATCTGTTGCTTGCATACAAGTGGGCTTGACATTTTTGTTGACACTCTCAGGTCCCTGTACATGATGCAGTGTGAGCCAGGAGGACATCACCCACCTTGTCTGTTGCCATACTTTAGCTGTGAAGTGCTGTCTCTACTATTCAAGAAGGAAGAAGAGGAAAGAAGCCTAAGTGGAGCCAGAGGAAGAAATACTATAAAACCAAGAAAAACAGAAAAGCATCCTGCAGATTGAAAGGCAGCTAATTCCTCTGAAGTTGATTTAATATAAGAACCTGAAGAAAAGAATAAAAACTTGCATAGCACTCTCAAGAGGTTGGAAGGAAAGAAAATAATAGAAATCCATAGTAGAACTGGCCAAGATGAAGAAAGAAGATAAAAGAAGGGGGTTTTAATAAAAACGGATAGGATAAACTGCAACACCTTTTACTAAAAAATATTTAAAATACCTCAGGTCAACATTTCATCCAATACTCAATGATGGAAAGTTAATGGCATTCGCATTACATAAATAAATAAATGAATAAAGATGATCACTATAGTTACTTAAAAATTTTAACCATTGTTCAGAAAGTATGACTGTCCCAAGATATAGGAAAGTGGTGATTATTAAAAGGATTAAAAATTAAAAGATGATCTGTCTACCCAGCAAACTCTAAAGAACAAAATGCAAAAGCTAGTGGAATTAATGTGTGCACTGAATTGGTTGGTAAAACAAACACATAACTAAATATTCATCATTCCTCCTTCCCTCCATCCAATGGCTTTCTTTTATGTCCATAGTGATCAGTTAGAAATTTGGCAGGAGTGGAAAATGCTATAAAATATTGAGAAAAGAACTTAATGAGAAATGTGTAAAATGAATTGAAGATAATTAGTTGCTTTTTCAAAGCTCAAAGACATTTTGACTAAAGGAAGAGATGTGCCACATTCTCGGAAGAGGTCAATTATTATAAAAATGCTAATTCTTCCCACATTCATTAACAAATTTTAGGTGATTCTAATAATTCCCAATGGATTAGCAGAATTTAGCAAAATGATTTTAAAGTTCAGCCAGAATAAAACGAGTAAGAAGATAAAAGGATATCTGGAAAATATCCTTTGTGTTGTGAAAGAATTCACACTATCAAGAATAAACCTTAAATTATAACAAGGAAAACAGTGTAGGTGAATGAATAAAAATATTCAATATTGTAATTATATCCATTATCCCCCAAAATCAGTCTATACATTTTCATTGAATTTTTTAAAAGTCGTCAAACTGATTTCATAGTTAATCCAGGAAATTAAAGGTGGAAATAACTAAGTAAATGTAGAAAAGGAAGGTGATCTTGCTCTACTAGATTCCAGAATACACTATAAGGTTATAATAAACACACCAATTATGTGTGTTTATTATGCAGTGTGGCAATTACGCAGAAACAAATTAATGGGACATAATAGACAGCCCCAAATAGAATCTTATATATTTAGGAATTTAATAGATGAGATAAATAGCATTTTGAATCAGTGATAAAAGAGAGTTTATATAATAAATGGCATTGAGGGTATTCAGGGGTGGAACAGTAGGAAAGCCATCTTATAATTTACACAAAACTGTCTGGCTGAACATTAAAAATATTATAAATTCCTGTAAAGAAAATTCAGAATAATATTTTATAACCATGGAGTGCAAAATTGCTTCCTAAAAAAGCCTTAACACATGAAAGCCATAAAATAAAATTTAACATTTTAATACATATGAATGTAAAACAGGAGGTCATCACAAAGTTAGCAGAATTACGATAAATAAAAAAAAAACTGGAAACATAAAACCAGAACATTCTGGACATATAAATAATATCTACTATATAAAGTGCTCATATAAAACAATATGAAGTTACAGCAAACCAATAGGAAATTTGGAAAAAGCTATAAATGGATAAAGGACATTTTCTACGAAGAGTTGTTTAGAATAAAGTACATCTCAGTTAAATAGTTCATTCCATTCACCAAATTCTTGAATCATTTGATTTTTACCTGCTATGGGAGACTTCTAATCAGAAAAGGAAATGGGTAGGTAATTAAAGAAGACTGCGTGAGATGTGAATATAAATTTTTTAGTTCTGAATATATACTTCATGTTTATATGCACTTAGAAAACTGAGAGGAAAGATATCAATATGTTATCTCTAGGCAATATTATTAAGGGTAGTTTAAAAATATTATTTTCATGTTGTTTTGTATTATTAAATTCTCTCCAATGAGCATATATTTTTTAAATTATCAGAAATGGACCTCTATATATACACTTAAGTAGGTAGATAACGAGGCAAATATCTAAAATCTTGGGAGGGAATCAGAGGTTGCCACATAAATCAAGTGTCCTCTGCACTACAGCATCAGATGGCCAGGAAGGAAAGTAAGAAAGAAAAGTTACTGGGTTAACTAAGGTCCACCAGAGAGGAGTCGGAAGTTCTGTATTCTAGCTGTAAGATAAGAACTGTGTGGGAAAAGATGCACATAGACAAATGTGAAGGAGAGAAGGCATCTTGCATTGCTATTCATTGGCTTATTTGAGGCAATCCAAGGACACACATCTGATGGTTGTTAATGGGAACTGCCCTCTGGGATTCAGAGGTCACATTTTGCATGCCAACAGGTTCTCATTGTCTCTGCATTCCAAGTGGGAACTGACTTTGGGTGGTGAGCATGGGTAATGGGGTGGCAACTTCACATCATTTAGCTTGACCTGCCAGGTGTGCTCACCAACCCCCTGTAACACATTAAGCTTTCCATGGTGTCCAGCTTGGAATGTATGCAAAGGAGATATCAGCTCATCAGAAATTCTGAGTCTTTAGTACACACTGGTGAGTATCATGATATCTGAAAATAACATAGAGCAATTTGGAATTCTTCTTTAAAATTCCAAGGATGTGGGGGTAATATACATAAATTAAAAGAAAGAAGTTGGCATTTTCAGGCTAAAATACTACTCATTTTTACCATAATAGTTCTCCTTCAAGGTAAAGAGGTCATGGTGCTGACCATCAGCCTTCCACAGGATGGATCGAACTAAGTGACAAGGCCAAAGGGGATCAGAAGTGGGATCCCTTCTTCTGACAGAGATATCCTATTTCTACTCGATGTTAAAAACAAAATAGCACATAACAAAAACAAAACCAACCTCCTACTCATTTTAGTAGGGAAGAGATAAGTCATTCAATTAATAGTCCTGTGATGATGGGGGGGTAGGGGTGGGGAATTATCCAAATCTAACTCCAAAATAAATTCCATCTTGCATTGGGTTAAATACTAAAAAATAAGACCATAAAAAGGATAAGACAACAATAGAGATGAATATAAAACTGACCTCAGTTTCAGTAAGGTCTCCCTACACACAGACCCAAAGGAAACAAAGAAAAAGGCTGATGGATATAAAAATATAAAATGTAAAACTTCTGTATATCATTCTGTATTATATGAATATTAGTAAGTACAAGGAAAAAAACATATACATATCTCAATAGATGCTGAAAATGAATTTACTAGGTTGATACTTCTTTGACAAGATACATATTCTGAATCAAAAGCCAACAGAAAACCTAACTGTGAAACATTAGATACATCCCCATTAAAGTAAGAATTAAGAGAGAATTCCTACTATTATCAAAATTACTTAATGTTCTGCAATATTTACCAATGCAATGAGGGAGGAGAGCAGAAAAACAGAATAGCAGGAAAGACAAAATATCTTTACCTGCAGGCTATATGATATCAACCAACTATTAGAAACTATAAGAGAGACAGTAAGGTAGCTGATTATAAAGTTAAAAATCAATAGCTCTCCTATATACAAATAATACACCATTACAAAACTTTATGAAACAATCCTTCTATAAAAGCAATAAAAGACATTGTACCCTGAAGATTAAATTCTAATATAAAATAAGCATTCGGCATGATTTCAATCAAAGTTGACATGGAGTGTGTTGAGAATTTGACAAAATGATGCTAATACTTATCCAAACATATAAACACAGGAGAGTAAGTAGAAAAAGCTTAACAAGAAAGAGCAACTGGAAATGAAAATAAATGATAAAGCTTTACTAATTTATAGTGCAATGCTGAAATCAGTAGCAGAGAGTTAAGAAGAAAAGAGAACAGAGAATTTAGAAACAGACGCAATTAATATGGCTACTGGACATACACTAAAGATGGTATTTGAAGCTGGTAAGGAAGAAATACATGGTGTTTAGACAAGAAGACATCTTTTTGGGGAAAATGACCTGAAACCTCTCAGCTCACACTTCACCATATTTAATAAAAAATATATTTCAGAGGTAGCAAAGTTTTAAACAGAGCATGAAAGCATATAGGCACTGAAATGACTGATACTGCTTCTTTTTAAAACTATTCCAAAATCCATTTCAAATTTTACTCATAAAGGCAATGTCCCCAAATTAAATATTTACTCCTGCAGACTCCTTAGTAGCTGGAGACAGCATGGGAAACATTTGAGGCCAGTCAGACATCAGCTTAGGGTTTTGGGGAGGAGCTTAGGTTTCCTGGTACAGAGTCTCCAGGTCCTCTTCCCCTTCCATCCCCCTGCCTGGAACATAAACATACTGTACCCACCTGTGATCAGGAGGCAAGAGGCATCACGATGAAAGCAGGCAGAAGGGAAAGACAAGAGATGAGCATCTTTTCTAAGGGACCTCTAAGGATAATACTGAGCCAGTCTGGACTTGATATTGTGAAAGGCTTCAAGAAACTGTTGAGTTTTCTCTTACTGTAGCTCAATGTGAGTTCCAACTGCTTCTAGCAAAGATTATCTTGCTCATGCCTGTAATACCGCACTTTGGGAGGCCAAGGCAGGTGGACATGAGGCCATGAGTTCAAGACCAGCCTGTCCAACATGGTGAAACCCTGTCGTTACTAAAAATACAAAAAATTAGCCAGGTGTGGTGGCCGGCACCTGTAATCCCACTTACTTGGGAGGCTGAGGCAGGAGAATCACTTGAACCCAGGAGGCAGAGGCTGCAGTGAGCTCAGATCACGCCACTGCATTCCAGCCTGGGCAACAAGAGTGAAACTCTGTCTCAAAAAATAAATAAGTAAATAAATAACAAAAAATAAAAAAAAGATTATCTTGAAGAGTAAAATACTTTTCTAAGAAATGGATCTGAGGATCCATTAAGGAAAAAACTGATTAATCTAATACATAAACCTTTAAAAAATTGGAGAGTTACAGACCTATAAACCAACATGTGCCATAAGTACGTTTAAAAGACAAAAGAATAGGAAAAATATACATGAGACACATATATAAGAATAATTGCCTAAATACATAGAACTCTTATAGACAAAAATATGTACAATCCAATAGAAAATTGAGCCCTTTAGCTCAGCATCACCTCTGTCATACTGGATATTAGCTGAAGATTCATAAGCTCCCCACCCAAATTCAAGAAGAGGGGATCTAGATGCCACCTGTGAGTAAGAAGAGCATCAAAGAATTTGAAGGCATGTTTTAAAACTATCACAAGCTGTAACTATTGAATCTAGCAATATCCATTCTAGGAATTTATCCTGTAGAAGCAAGCAAAGTTGAGCATGCAAGATATATACAATGTTCATTCTAGCACTATTTATAACAATGGCTCTTAAATTTCATCATGCCTCTGAATCACCTGGAGGCCTTGTTAAGACAGATTTCTGGCGCCACCCAAAGTTTCTGCTTCAGGAGGTCTGGGGTGGAGTTGGAGAAACTACATTTTTCAAAAGTTTCTTGTTGATGTTGATTCTGCAGCTCTGAGCAATAGATTATGAGAACCACTGATTTATACTATTACTACCTCAAATTCTAACATTGTACTTGTTTTCCCATTCGATAAAGAAAATTTGATTCTAGTATATCACAATGGAACAGGAAGAAATCCCTGGCCTTGTTACTAGCTGACAAATGTATTCTTAGTCTATTTTTGATGGGAAGAAAGCTCTTTGGGCAACTGAACCTTAAGTTCTAACCTTCTAACCTCAGCCCAGAATTGCTTAGTAAGATTAATGTGAAACTTGAAATAGCAGAATGTTGGAGAAACTTAGTGACTCTGCTCCCTAACGTCCAATCAAAGGCATATACAGGGCCAATGCCAGTCCCCATCTCCTGTCCTTAAATACTCCAGCTCTATAGCTGCCGCAGCCTGCCACTAACTTGACAGGCATAACAACATGAGAAGCAACAGTAAAGTAGCAGCTTTCCTAGATTACTAACCATTCCATACCAGAAAGCCTGAATTTTCCTAGCAGCATTCTTAAATTGGCTTCCTGACGAGTTTAGAGGCTCTCCCTGTTATCTTGTGATATTCGACCTTTATTGTTCTATTATCTGGTTATATTGTCTGCCTATGTGATACACTATAGCACAGAGCAGCTAATGAGGAAGAACACTGGGGTAATCCTTCAGAACATCTGAGCATTACTTCTTTTGTTTTTGAGACAGAGTGTCACTCTGTCACCCGGGCTGGAGTATAATGGCATGATCTTGGCTCACTGCAACCTCTGCCTCCTGGGTTCAAGTGATTCTCCTGCCTCAGCCCCCCCAGTAGCTGGGATTACAGGCACATGCCTCCAAACCTGGCTAATTTTTGTATTTTTAGTAGAGATGGGGTTTCATCATGTTGGCCAGGTTGGTCTTGAACTCCTGACCTCAGGTGATCCTCCTGCCATGGCTTCCCAAAGTGCTGGGATTACAGATGTGAGCCACTGCACCTGGCCCATCTGAGTGTTACTTCTAAATTCCTTTCCCTGAAGTTACTGACATCATCACCACTTTCTTAATTCAAAACTCTCCTCACTATTCACTTCATGATTTAGAAACCTCTTATCTCATTCCAATTTACTTTTCCAGATTTATTGATCTCACTCTCCCTATAAGAACTCTATGTTCCAGGCCTTTAGAGGTAACTTGGGTTTCTCCAAATGTGTACCATGCACTTGACCTTTATATAAATGCCATTTCCCGTCCCTGAAAGCTCCTCCCTTTGAATTCTTCTCCATGCTTGACACGTGGCCCATCATTTCCTCCAGGATGACCAGCTCCGGTGACGAAGGATACTGCGCTCCTCTGTAATCCCACAGCACTGTTTACATTTCTATTGTATGATAATTATTTGTGATGTCTCCTGTGTTCTATAACAGTGTAAGTTCCTCAAGGGCACAGACCACAGGCGCTTCAGCTGAGGACTGCACACACTGCTCAGCAGTGCTTTGCAGGAGCCCAGCATCATGGGACACTTTAGGAAGGTACACTCCAGATACAGGTGTGTAAAAATGCACACATCCTTTCCAAATGCATCACTGAAATTCAAACTCATAATAAAAAACTCAGAATAGAACCAGATAGTTGCAATAGCAGGTTTTAACTAATATGCCAATTAAGTAAGTATTTCTTACTTTGAGCTGTAGTCGCACCCTGGCCAAAAAGAATTTCCAACAGTTTTCTCTGGAGTCCACCATGCCCAGAGCATGAATTTCATTATGAATTCCAGAAATTATCTTGTCCACATCTTCATCGCTGAACAGATCTGGGATTTCTCCTGCCCCAAAGAATGAGTAGAATTACTAAAAGATCATTGCAATTTAAATTTTACATATAACTTTTAAACATTTGACATGTTTTACAAGACAAAGTTCAGCATAAATGATGAGTTTAAAATCAGAAATGTCATGTTTCTTTATTTACAAGACATACGACACATACAAGCCATGATGAATACATCCTCTACACCCACAAGTGTAGGAATAACATTTACTTCACTGAAGGCCTTCTCATCCATAAACAGACTAAGAAAGCAACACACCTCAAATTAGTTAGGTTTATAGGTTTCTCCCTAAAGACTGCCCAGCAAACATCTCAAAGACGAATTCTCTCTTTAAAGTTCACTGAAACTACAGATAATTTGTCATTGGGGAAGATCTTTCAAGAAATGAGTTGGTTTAATCACCTGATGCCAGCAAGTCATTAATCAGCATGAGGAAGCTCTCATCTAGAACCTGGGCATCTGTCAGCAGGAACACAGTGGGCATGTTCTTGGCTCCAGTTCGGATGTACAAATTGGCAAGATCTACCTGTAAGGAAAGGCCATCACTCATGTTTTGTTAAAATGCTGATACCGCGTTGAGAGGATGTGTGTGAGTGCCCGGGAGAACTGAGTAACTGTATCGCCATAGCACTGTGGGGTGCCTTTCACTGGTTCACATATTCCTTCTCTGAGAGACCCCATTCTAGGGGACAGCAGTGTGACACCACCTTCATTTCCGACATGTAAGGATGAGTGTTGTGTATCTGGCTTACTGCAGCAGAGAGATGAAAACAGGCTCAGATCACCAACTCCCTTCTCACTGAGTACAAGCGAATTCATTGATGCCTTTTTCAAGCAGTGCCATAAAAAGAAGTCTGCTCATTTTAACAACTGTCCTATTTTACTGAAAATGGGTTTTATTTCATTAGTAATATTAAAAATACGTGATTTTTTAAAATTTAAAATTATCACTTGGCACAAATTGTAGGTACTATTTTGTAAGTACATTTGTTACTAAAAGCAAAGCTTGAAAACACACGAGAGTTTCCTGAACGTGTTATTCCTATTGCATCATCTTCTCCTATTCTTATCCAATGTGGAAGAAATCTATTTTCACTTGTGAAGTTAAGTGTCTTTTTTCCCCAACCTGTCATACAGGAACACTAACAGCAATAAGCATCAGGTTTGATTAATAGAAAATAGAAAGACATTTGTGTAAGCAAGTATTTAAGTAAATATTTTCTAAGTCAGGTTTACATGTTATTAAACCTACATAAAACTTGTAAAAATTTATTATTACTAATTTGACCATAAAGGCAAAACTGCCAAAGGTCAATTACTGCTCTAAAGAGCTCCCGCTCTCCTGTGGTTTGGGAGGCCTTGGCCAAATCTGGGAGTCACAGGCAAGGTGGGCGCACTGGGAGCCTCAGCTTTATCTACCAAGCAGAAGGGTCAGAAGAACTGCCTGTCTCCTTTACTCACCCGAAGTTCCTGGATTCCATAGCCCTCGGTCAGGGTGATCTGAAAGACCTCAAGGCCACAAAGGTAAGCTGCCAGCCTGGACAAGCTCTGCTTGCCACTGCCCCCCACTCCAACCAAGAGAGCACAGCCCTGAGGGGTTCGTAAGATCCGGCTGATGCGACACCTGGGGAAAGAAAGCGCCCATCGTGGCACAGAATCAAAAATGCCCTGGGACTATGTCTGTTTTGTTTATTTTTATATATTTATTTATTTTTGAGATGGAGATTTGCTCTGTCGCCCAGGCTGGAGTGCAGTGGCGTGATCTTGGCTCACTGCAGCATCTGCCTCCCGGATTCAAGTGATTCTCCTGCCTCAACCTCCCAAGTAGTCAGGATTACAGACACTACCACCATGCCCCGTGAATTTCTGTATTTTTAGTAGAGACGGGATTTCACTATGCTGGCCAGGCTGGTCTTGAACTTCTGACCTCAAGCGATCCACCTGCCGTGGCCTCCCAAAGTGCGGGGATTACAGGTGTGAGCAACCGTGCCTGGCCTATGTCTGTTTTGTTTATTCTTTAGATAAATAGTGAGAGACTAAATTCCAGTTTTTACTGGAAACCTCTAGTCGTTGTTCATTTGTTTCCCCATCAAAGATGGTATCTTCACCCTCACCCTTGAACTGCTCCCATGACAAACCATCCTATGCTAATAACATTTTGAATTCTCTTAGTGCTTTGCTATCACCACCAAAAGTCCAAAAAGAAAATATATGCAAAGGCCTTGTGTTAAAGTCTTCAAAATATTTTGATTGGCAAGAAAGATCCGAATTCCACACCAGCATCCAAGTATGAGGACATCAAAGGAGGAATAGCCTTATGCCGGAAATCTTTGCTGTAGAATTATTTTGGAAAGAATGGATTTGTTTAGACCAACAGATCTCTCCGTGTGACTTACTCAGCAAATCAAGCACTTGTTTCTTAATGTAACTTTTGCTTCCTTCACACTAGAGCCTTCCCTTGTAACTACACCATTCTAGAATAATTTTCTGAAGCCATTCAGTACCACAAAGTTAAATTTCCACCAAGCCAACTAATCCCTTGTTCTGTAATGTCCAAGGCATTCTGAATGCTTAATCTATTTATACTATTGCTATATTTTACAGCTATAAATAAACTGGCTTTAATGTTAACAAAAGATGGGTTTGGTGGAATAAATAGTTCATAATTATGTTAAAAATATTAAGAAAACCAAACAAAACAAAATATAAGCATGTAGATAGTAAAACACCCCAAATTTGATGTCATCATTTTGCTCTAGGTTGCTTTTCTGAAATGAACTTAAACTTCAGAACCTGAATAATCTACATAAATTGTTTTAAATAGTGCTTTTCGAAAAAAATTAAGTTGGGATCACTTACATTAGGACCAGCACATGTGAACATTTTCTGAAAACCTCCAATAACAGAAAAGATAGGTTATTTTTACAAGCTCAGTCATCACATTAAATTTTACTTCACATGACCACACAACAAAACAACCTTGGGGAAAGCTATAAAATTACTCTGACATGAGAGATACCCCAAGCTATAAAGCAGGGTTTTCATTTCATTTTAATGTATGCTTTGAGGTTTTTAACCTCACAAGATTCACTAAGTGGCAAAGTCCCTTTCTATAACACTCAAGGACACTCTCTTAAATCACTTCTAATGCTGAGTAAATCAGCTTATGGCTCATAATCCCTGATCAAAGAAACAGCCTTACCTTTTAGGCCACTGAAAATTCCATACTGAGGGATTATATGGGAAAACATCTCCTCAGTATCAATGGGAGGTTTCTGTTTCACCCGAGCCAGGACGCACATACACAGTGACTGTATATTAACCCAACAAGAGACAGCATTGCTAACAGTTGATTTAACACCACGGTCTTAGATTCCAACTGAAACTTCCTTTGCATAATCAGAGGAAGGATCACAACTGCAAAGGGATCAATAAAACTACCAACACTTAGTTGTGATGACAGGAAGGGCTCTACAATTTTTGTAGGTTCTGGGGCTGAACATAAGTTTAAAGATTAATTCTTCTAAAAACTGAATTCTCCACATCTTATTTTCTCTGGATTTTCCTTCTTCTTTTCTTTTATTTTTGAGAGATAGGGTCTCACTCTGTTGCCTAGGCTAGAGTGCAGTGGCATAATCCTAGCCCACTGCAGCCTCGAACTCCTGGGCTCAAGCAAGCCTCCCTCCTCAGCCTTCTGTGTAGCTGAGACTATAGGCACATACCACCACACCCAGCTCATTAAAATAAAAAAAAAATTGTAGAGATGGGGTCTCACTACGTCATCCAGGCTGGTCTCAAACTTCTGGCCTCCTGCCTCAGCCTCTCAAAGTGCTGGGATTACAGGTGTGAGCCACCACACTCAGCCTCTTCTTGTTTTCAATGATTTTTTTTTTTTTCTTTTTAAGTCTTTGGCTGTTGTCACTTATTTAAGTCTTTGCTGGTGTCAATGAGAGATGAAGGTGACTTGGACTACCAGAGCAGTATTAGATGTAAACATGTGATCAACTTTCTACACAGCAGTGGCAATGTTAAGTTGTTTAGCCCAGACAATGAACTGTGTCATCCCCATGCTAAAACCCATCCAACCACTTCTCACTGCACTTAGAATAAAATCAAACTTCCTTCTTCTGGTTACAAGGAAATACTCCGTATTGGTAAGGCCATTTCCTGCCTCTCCATTTTTGTCATATTTTTTTCTATGCTGCAGCCTAACTGGTCTTCTTTTCTGTATCTCAAACATTCTTGCCTTAGGGTCAGATGCAATCTTATCTCTGTCTAGAATGTTCTTCCTCCAGATCTTTCCATGCTCAGCACCTAGGTATCATTCAGGTCTCACTTTAAATGTCACCTCTTCACAGAGATGCCCAGTCCGTCTTTGGAAATTCACATATTGTGTTTTTCACAGAATCAACCTATTTTCCTTCTTGGCATGACACATCACTTTCTGATATTTTTCTTGCTCACTCTCTTGCTTAGTTGTTCATGTCCTTTTAGATGTCCATTTTCATCGCTAACATGTAAGCTCAACTATAGAGGGGACTGGATTGTGCTCACTGCTGCTGTATCTCAGCACGTAGAACAATGTCTGATGGGGGGCTGTAGATGGTTGCACAGTCTGTGCACTACGTGAGGTACCAGGTCTAGGAGGTGAGCGAGAACCTTATCAGCCATGCTCTATCCAAGGACAGATGCCTTTTTCTAATTTTCTGCCAACACAGCATGAGCCCTCCCCCATTTTAAATAATTTGCACAAAATTGTTGAACGGCTGGCAATATTCCTAGCTGGCACTCAACAAAATCTGCTTAATCAATGAAAATCAGTCCTTTGTCCCTTATGAACTATGTGACTTTGAACAAGTAATTTACATTTCCACTTTCTTAATATTCAAGTAAAATAATGGATATGATGGCATCTCAGAAAACAGTGTGCCTATGTAAGACATTATTAAGAATGTGACATTAAAAAGCAATCCTCTTATACTTTAAAATTATATGTCAAACAGCAGATAAGAACTGCTGGTTCAGAGTGCTTAGTATGATCTATTGAAAAATGACAGTTGTGGATACCCAGCCATTCTTCCTTTTATGAAAAAGCATCGTGACTCACACATGTTGCATCGCATCTTCAAATAAAACTAGGTGCATGGCAGCATTTAGTTCGTTGTAGTTGTCTAAGGTTTCCGTAAGAATCATCTTCAGCACTTTCCAGTCCTTCACTGGCATGTAATGTGGGTCCTTCCCTCTGTTAGCAAAGTGGCAATAGATGAGGGGCTGTCGAAGTAGCATGTGACTATCTATACCCTGCAGGACGAGAAAGAGAAAAATATGGCATGTCAACCATCCACAGAGGTCCAGCTGCGGGCAGCATGGCCTAGCAAGAGAAATGTTTGCAGACCCATGCATGGGTAGGTGGGTGGAATGTTCCCAAGTATAGATCAAGTGTATTCTGGAGTCAAAGCCACTGCAAAAAGGTAAGCCCTTGTGCACCTCTCTCATATCCTCATCTAACTTTGGTCCCAATACCCAGTTGGTGTTGGAGTAAGTAGAGACCTCTGATATTCACACACTTACTTCAAAATATTTATAAGCAGTTTCCAGCATTTTTTTCTGAAACAAATCACAATCTTTTGTGTCTATCAGTTTGTCTCCATAAACACGGGCAGATTCATGAAGCCACAGACGTATTAAATCAAGTGGACCTTTTAAACACTCAGGAGAAGCAAATAAAATCCCCTACAAGGCAAAAATGGGGGAAAATAACTTAAATTCAGAGGTTGATGACATTCCAAATAAGTTTAACACTTTTTAAACTAAAATGTGAATTTACCAAATGCTTAAGTTAAAAGAAATATCATCAATAGTAATGTGCATGTTTGTGTATAAAAGTAGGTTTACTTTTTGAAAAGTGCAATATTTTAAAATTTTAGTACGCTTATACCCATTTTTAGGTATGCTAGTAAGACCATTTCAAGAGCCAGCACAGACGTGAAATATCACATCTGAGTACTTGAGCCTATTAAGCCTTACAATGGACTAAGTTTACAAAACCAATGTACAAACAGAAAGTCACAGTACTAACATGAAAGTCACAGAATCATATTTTTTTTTACTATGAAATCATTTGATATCAGTCTAATCATTTCACAGATGAATACAAGACCAAAAGTAAAGTACCCAAATTCATACTTTATGGGTAGATCTGGGTCTAGCACCAACACACTGTGACTCCTGTGCCCACTCACGGTGCTTTCAGTATCTTAGATTCACATCCACTCACTCCTCATGGAGAGAGGCAGCTTACTCTGGATGCACAGGAGAATAGTAAGGGAGTTGTGCAGAATTAAGTTGCAAAAGGCTAAAAAATTATTTGGCAGTGTCAGGTGCTGCTGACAGGCTGGATATGAAGAGTGAGGAGGCAGTCCTCTAGTCCCATTTCACCTATGACCTCTCTTCCCTGTCCTTCCGAGATTAAAATTCTGCTTTTAAACAGCACGGTATTAAGCAATCTTTCCGGCAGGAGCTAGATACACAGACATGAAAAGAACTACTCCGTGTTCATAAGAATCAACTGACTAATGCTGTGTTATGGACTTGAGGCAGTTGTGGAGTGATTCTGAAAAGACGGTTATAAAAATATAAAGAAGTCCTATGGAGTTTTCATATTTAATCAACATACCACCTCTCTCACAAAAGAAATTTCAGCCATCCATTTGTACTACAGAGTAGACCGCATTAGTTGGATTTAAAAAAATAATTCCAGACTTTCAATTCCCTCTTCAGAATTTGCTAAGTCAAATACATAAACACTGTCCTTTTACCAGGTAAGCAAGGTAATTTTCAATATTAAACCAAAATGATCCAACAATTTAAAAATTACTATTTCTCTTAATATATGGTTAAAATCACACATAAATGCCTTATGCAAATACATGATCAATTATCCTTCTTACTTGGCACTCAGAACAGTAAGCACTCACTCACTCAATCTGAAGAGCCCAGACATCTATCTTTGCTTCCACTGCCAAGACACCATATGACATGGCCTGAATGGCCCCTACAATTCATGTCTTGAAACTTAATTGCCAATGTGACAATATTAAGAGGTGGGGCCTTTAGGAGGTGACTAGGTCATGAGGGCAACGTGATCTTATGAAAGGGGTACTGGGCATTTGCCCCATTTGCTCTGTCCCTTCTGCCCTGTGAGGATGCACCACGCAAGGCACCATTTTGGAAGCAGAGACCAGGCCCTCACCAGACACTGAATCTGCCAGTGCCTTAATCATGGACTTCCCAGCCTCTGTAATTGTGAGAAATAAAATTCTATTATTTATGAATTACCCAATCTCAGGTATTTTGTCACAGCAGCACAGACAAAGACATTATATGACTTGAGGAGAAGCACTGTTCTCAATGATGCAATGGGAATAATAAACCTGCCATATTTACTTCCTGAGAAGTTTATGAGTAAAGTTAAAGAACACATATGAAAGTATATAACCGTAGTTTTAAGCTGTTTTATAAATGAACACCGTTAACAGTATGGCATGGTTTGGATGTGTGCCCCTCCAAATCTCGTGTTGAAATGTGATTCCCAGTGTTGGAGGTGGGGTCTGGTGGGAGGTGATTGGATCATGGGGGCAGATCCTTTATGAATAGTTAGACCATCCCCTCCATAATAAGTGAATTCTCACTCGGTTAGTTCATACAAGATATGGTTGTTTAAAAGTTTGGGGACCTGCCCCGACTCACTCTCTTGCTCCTGCTCTTGCCATGTAAAATGTGAAATACTGGTTCCCCATGACCTTCCACCATGATTGTCAGCTCCTGAGGCCCTCACCAGAAGCAGATGCTGGGGCCATGCTAGTACAGTCTGCAGAACCATAAGCCAGTTAAACCTCCTTTCTTTATAAATTACCCAGCCTCAGGTGTTTCTCTATAGTGACACAAAAAGTGGGCTAATACATAGTATTATAATTATTTGTCTACTCAAGAGGCATAACACAGAGCAGTCAAGGTACCTGGAAGACGTTCGATAAATCTCTCAGATTAAAGATGTAGTGGAATTTAACAGCCGTGGGTAAAAAGTTACACATCATTGTCTGATGGAATGCTATTGTTGCCTGGATCAAAGTGGGGCCACTACTGAGAACTGATGGAGCAAACGCTTGCCGTTGGAAGTGGAAACTAAAGATTTGGCCGTAGATGGTGTTTAGTGCATCCAAAGATGGAAAATTGAATGCAAACACTGTGAAATGTCTCTGAAAAGAAAAACAAATATAAGAGTGTAAAAATTACGATTGTACCAGAAAATTGCAGAGACCTGATTTTTTCACTCCTCCCTGCAACCAGGCCCATTACCATGTAGCTTTTTAGTGTTCCACTCTGACTCTGGGGATGACCATGTGATTTACTTAAGCCAACAGAAGGAGGTGGAAGTGATAGTGTGCCAGTCATTGTCAGAGGTGTATATTTCTACTTACTTTGTTAAGCCTCTGACTTTACCATAAACTCTACAGGCCCTAAAGTATGAGAGACACATAAAGCAGGGCCATGTTGTCACAGTTACTCCAGCCAAAGCCACATCAAATTAACTGACAGTTTATCCCCAACATGCACAGATGAGCCCAGCCAAGATCAGCAGTCACTGAGCTCAGTCTCAGCTGAGTCCATATGAATAAGCAACCACTGTATGCTACTGAACATATCTTGGTGGTAGCTGCTGCTGTTGTCATGATTAAAAAGCTTACATGCGTACACAAAACCTGCACACAAATGTTTATAGCAACTTCCTTCATGACTGTCAAAAGTGAAAGCAACCAAGGTGTCCTTCAGTAGATGAACGGACAAACAAGCTGTGATGCATTCATACAGTGACTACTATTCAGCAATAAAGAGATGCACTATCAAGCCATGGAAAGACATGGAGAAATCTTAAGTGCATAGTTAAGCTAAGTGAAAAAAAGCCTATTTGGAAAGACTACATACCCTATGACTCTCACTACATGAAATTCTGGAAAAGGTAAAATTTATAGAAACAGAGAAAATATCAGTGCTTAAGGGATTAATATCCAGAATACATTAAGGCCTCCTAAAACTCAATGACAACAAAATAAACCAATTTAAACATGAGCACAAGACTTGAATAGACATTTCTCCAAAGAAGATACAAAAATGAATAATAAGCACATAAAAACATCACTAATCACTGGGAAAATGCAAATCATAACTACGAGATACTGCCTCACACTCAACAGCATGATTGCTGTCAAAAAAACAAAACAAAACAGAAAATAAATGTGTGTGAGGATGTAGAGAAACTGGGACCCTGATGCACTGTCGGTAGGGAATAACATAAGGTATAGTTGTCATGGAAAACAGTACCATGATTTCTCAAAAAATTAAAAGTAAAATTCTGATACGATTCAGTAATTGTATTTCTGGGTGTATACCCCAAAGAATTAAAAGCAGGGTCTTGAAGATATCTTTGTTCACCCATGTTCACAGCAGCATTATTTACATTAGCCAAAATGTGGGAGCAACCCAAGTGTCCATCAACAAATGAACGACTAAGGAAAATGTGGTAAATACATGTACTAGAATATGGCTCAGCCTCAAATAGGGAAAAAATTCTGCAATATGCCACAACTGGATGAACCCTGGACATTATGCTAAGCAAAATAAGCCAGCCACAAAAAGACAAATACTGGATAATTCCACTTATATGAGGTACTTAAAATAGCCAAAATCATAGACACAGAAAGTAGAATGGTGGTTGCCAGGGGAAAGTGGGGAGGAGAAGAAGGGGAGCTCAATGGATACAGAGTTTCAGTTTCACAAGATGAAGTTATGGAGGTGGGTGGTGATCTTGGCTGCCCAACATTATGGATGTAGTTAATATTATTGAACTGTACACTTGAAATGGTTAATGTGGTAAATTTTATGTAACATGTATTTTACAACAATAATAATAGTAAAGAAAAGACAAAAGATCATTTGTTACCAGGGACTCAGAGGGAAAAGAGAGAGGAATGAATTGGTTGAGTACAGAGATTTTGGGGCAGTGACACTATTCTGTATGATATTGTTAACAGATGATACTTGTCATTATACATCTGTCAAAACCCATGGAAAGTATAATACAAAGAAGGAATCCCAATGTAAACTCTGAACTTCAGTTAATAATAATGTGTCAATATTGGCTGATCATTGTAACTAATGCAAGATGTTAATAATAGGGTAAAACAAGTGAGGGCATTAAGAGAGTACATAGGAATTATTTGTACTTCCAGCTGATTTTGCTATAAACTTTGATATAAAAAGTAAAGTCTACTAATTAAAACAAAAAGGCTTATTAGAACCCCTGTCTATTGTTAGTGGGAATAAAATATGGTACAGCTGCCATGAAAAACATGCTTAATCAGATATCCCATAGGAATCCTAATCTGCACTCAAAAGCAATACAATACAGATCTACAGTTTTTGAGTGCAGTATTCAACACCCTACCTGTAGCCTAGGATTGATGGTGAAGCTGCCCACCATTGGATTCATGCAGGCGACATACTGGCAGTTGTGGATTTCTTTAAGCATCATCTTCTGTCTATCATACCTGAAAGACAGAAAATAGAACCTTAAATCCAAAAACTGGAGATGACAAGACAACAAAATATAACAGTTCATAAAGGACTTCATCACCGATTATCTCCTTATCTTTATAATCACTCTGTGAGGTTGACCTTGTGAGCCTTATTTGAGAGACATCAAAACTGAAGCTCAAAAAACTGAAGGTGACTTAACTCCTTTGATGCCAAAATCAAGATCAGGAGCTGCATCAATATAAGCTATTACTGCTTATTGATTTTCATGTTACTCTGTAGAAACTATCTTGTATCCACAGCAAGACTCCATGGATGGGCTGGGGGCTATCCCTATAGTTAACTGTCAGGAATTGATGACTACAGTGCCCAAACATTTACACCCTGCCAAATCAGATCAAGTTTCTCTTAAATAATTTGGTGTGAGTTAACTCTTAAAGAGGACATGATTTCTGGACAGTCTTAACATTTCTGAGATACTTTTCAATCCAATCTTCCAAAGATACAAAGGGAAACTATTCCATTTAATATGATGAAAAGAGATACAAAGTAAACCCAAAAGATATTCCTTAGAAGAAACTGGGGATAATTCCACTTGAATTCATCCATAATAATTATTCATAATAATTCATCCATAATTATTATCCATAATAATTATTAGATTTTGGGAGAGAGTAAACTACAGAGAATTGCTTACCAATGTCCATAATCAATATGCTGCCGGATCAGGGTGTGAGGCTGAACAGTGCCATATAAGTCCACTTCAGGCATGTTCATGTCATCGATAAAATAAATCAATTTTTTATTTCCTCCAGGACCATAGTTATGACCAGCTTTTTTCTCTAGGGGTTTCTCAAGAATTTCTGAAATAAACATATATTTCTGTCCACCAATCAATAGAACGCAAATGTTCTGTTTAGTCATTTTTCTCTTGTTCTTACCTTCTTCTGTTGATTTCATCTACCCCCATGGTTTCAGGTATCACCTCTTCATAGGTTAAGAGACCTGACATGTGTCTCTGGCCCCTCCTTTTGTGTCATGCTCTCCTGCCAATCTCCCTCCTGTTGCCAGAAGTCACTCCACCTCTCCTTTATGGAGACTGCAACATGTGCAGCATGACATCACCTTGTCCATCACAGCTGAAACAACCCAACTCCTGATCTGTGTACTTCCTTCCCTGTACCCATTCTATATGGCCACTGCTAGTCCAGCTATGGCCTGGTCTCTCAGTTCTCTTATCATCTCTGCAGGACAGTCTGGGAACAGCTCAGGAAAGTCTCCCCTACCTGTCTTCTTAGGCGGCTGGAGTGCAGAAGCACAAGAACAGTGTACGTAGACACTATCCACAATGTAGACACCATCTGTGTATACATAAAGTTACATTTCTTCCTGTGTCTATATGACTTTGTGTCTATTTTTTAAAGTCCTGGGTGAAGGAAATCCAGAACAGTGTGTGTCTGAGATATAGTATCTAATTACTTGTTGACTCTCCAAACAGACTATAAGTATTTTGAGACCAATGAACTATGTCATATTCGTTGCTATACCACCGACAATGGCCACAACAAATACTTTTTTAAAATGAGCAAACAAACGAATGAATGAATGAATAAAGAATCATACAATAAATAAACACCTTTTCCAAGAGGCAGACCCACATTTCCAAACACTTGCTGAGCATTAATTCTTACTAGCCACTACCATCCAATGTTCAGCCAACACTAAATCTGCCTCTTTTCCAACTCAGCTTAACATCTTCTCTTCCTCACTCACAATTCACCTCTTCCCTTTTACCTCTGTGCTCTTGCTTATGGGGTTAACATGCCCAGTCAGCCAGATGCAAAGCCTCCCAGTAATCTCTCTATCTCCTGGTCCCGTGTTTGTCCAACCACAGCCCATAAATGGTACTTCATGTCATTTCCATATGTTCCCAACTTGCCACCCACTTTTCTACAACTGTGGTCCAGGGTCACATTACATATAGCTCTTATACTACTCAGGGGGACTGATCTCCCCACCTCAGATCTCTCTTCTCAAAAGACAGTGCCCACCTTGTCAGTTACTTGCTTCCCTATCAATGGTTCACAGTCCCCTTATTTTGTGTCTCAGCATTCTCTACAGTTGGCATGATCAACCATCGGTGGTTGCCTGGGATTGTCCCAGTTTTAACACTACAAGTCCCATGTTCCAGAAAACACTTTGGTCTTTTGGCGAACTGGATAGGTGGTCACCCTATCTGCAGTATAACTCCACATCAATAGCTTAGCCTTTTCCATATCTTCCTCCCAATCACTATGCTTCAGGCATCACAGAGATTCAATTCATTGGCTGTGTCCCACAATTTTCTCTCTTCCACGTCTTTCCTTAAGCTGGTCCTTCTATCCTAATCTTCTTCTTTGCCCATTTGTCGCCCCAACTCAAATGTTTGAAACCATAATTCTCTTTACAAGTATACTGACAACTATAGCTCTTTCTACTCTTCATACTAATAGGCCATCTCTAAATCTTATTCACGCCTGTATTCCTTTTAGGAATTAGCAAGATGCCCTCACATCATGGTCAAGTAATTTGTTCAACTACTGAACTGTAGCCTAATCTTCCATTTATAAATCATAGAGTCTTTCATATCTGCAAATGAAAAACATATACCCCACACAATGCTTGGGAAAAGTAGGTAAATAATATGTATTTTCTGAAGAGATGAATGAAATAACTGACTTTTTTTGGGGGACAGGTATCTCAATACATTTCCCAGGCTTGACTCAAACTCCTGGGCTCAAGCAATCCTCCGACCTCAGCCTCCTGAATAGCTGGGACTACCAGCATGTACCACCACACCTGGCTTGAGTTGGGTTTCTAAGGGTTCCATTTATAAAGACAAGACCAAATGACTAATAAAAGTTGATAGAAAATCACTATTGGCTGTTAATGATGTCAATGAGTAAGCAAATGTATTTAATTTTTTTTTTTTTTTGAGACAGAGTCTTGCTCTGTCGCCCAGGCTGGGGTGCAGTGATCGGATCTCAGCTCACTGCAAGCTCCGCCTCCCGGGTTTACGCCATTCTCCTGCCTCAGCCTCCCGAGTAGCTGGGACTACAGGCGCCCGCCACCTTGCCCAGCTAGTTTTTTGTATTTTTTAGTATTATTAGTCTCCACTGATATAGCTAAGAAAACAACATATATCCACATATAAACAGACACCTCGGGAACCCACATTCAGGACAACTCAACAGTTTTAATAAACAATTAGACATCAGAGAGTTTGGCTGCCCCCCAACAGAGCTCCCTTTCCCTGCTGGAGAGTGACTGGCCTTCCGACATCAGCTCTGAGATTTCCCCTCTACTTCCCACGTCTCTTGCTCACCCTACCTAACTCTGGGAATGCCCCAGATCTGTGAGGTTCTTTTGATTACATTGATTAGTTATTCAATAGTTCAAAATTAGTTCTAGTGACTTTAAGATTTCATTAATGCCTCTTCGTTCTGTCATTTACTCAGTTTTAATGAATTTATCCTAAATTAATCTCTTACTTGAAAAAGTAGCCAGAACATACCTCCTTGAGTATACCCTTATATTGGTAAGACTCCATGCAATTAAAGGCAACCAGTGGTTTTGAGGTACCACATTAACACTACTGATGTATATTCTTGCTGTTCTAAAGCATAATCACCCAAATAAAGCCATGAGTGACATAAAAAGCTAAAATCACAACAATATTTAAAGAACGTATATTTGACAAGGATGATAAGTACAAATTCATCTGAGGCCCAAGCAACAACTCTAAATTCTAGGGAAAGCTATTATTAGTCTTTTGGGCCACATGTTCCCACCTTGATGATTTTTGATCCCTTGTTTCTGGAAAATAAACAGGTGCACTTACTTTGCAGAGCTGCGGATGTTGTGTAGTAGTTGAAAGGCACACGTGATATTATGTAATCCTGAGAGAGACTTGCCAATGTGTCACCTACAAAGACTGTTTTTCCCACTCCTGCATTTCCTACTAGCATTAGAGGTTTTCCTTTCTCAAGCAACAACTCCATGAAATATCTAAGACGAGTTGTCTCTGATGTGTGAACCAGAACTGTCTGGGAGGAGAAACAGAATGGAACAAAAATCAGAAAGAGAGAGCAAGCTCATGCGAGTGAGAGGCATTTCAAAATTTTTTATCAAACTCAACACAGTCACTTTAGAATTGAGATCCAAATAATTCATAGTTCAGATTAGCACCCAACGGGAGAGATTCCACCTTATTTTCAGTTTTGAATGGTCGTCGTTCAGACTTTGTAGCTTGAGGAGAGCAATTAGATAATGCCATCAAAGTACCATAAAGTAAACAACTGATTTATGATTTCCAAATTAAGTACTAGCCCCCAAGGCTCCTTATTTCAGAGTACCTACTCTCTACCCAACATTGTGGTAAGCACAGAAGGGAATATAGCAAACATGTAAGAAACTATCTACAACATTCCAGGAGATGAGAAAATGTTCGAGAAGTCAAGACACACAAATGAAAATTGGGACCAATTCCTTGTCCTCATTAAATGGCTAAATGATTCAGCATGCTAAAGGAGTTCAGTGTGGGAAGAGACCAGTTTAGGGAGAAATGATGGCTTTTAAGTGGAATATGAAGAAACCAAAACACATTTGAAACATATCATGCCTTGCTTTGTTAAAAACTAAAGCTTAATTTTATGTTTTAAAATTGGCTATTTATGCACTATATTACTTTACAAACAATTTGAAGTGGCTTACAGGAACACAAATAAATAAAAATCAAACTCAGGGAACACATTACAATGTAAGATCAGAACAAGAAGTAGATGTAGATATGCAGTAAACAGAATTTTGCTCAGTGATTAAAAGATAGCTGATCCTGGGCTTTGGCACCAAAACAAAACACAAAATACAAAAGATAATTAATGATTTTTTTGTTTTGTTTTTTTTTTTGAGACGGAGTCTCGCTCTGTCGCCCAGGCTGGAGTGCAGTGGCTGGATCTCGGCTCACTGTAAGCTCCGCCTCCCGGGTTCACGCCATTCTCAGCCTCCTGAGTAGCTGGGACTACAGGCGCCGGCCACCTTGCCCAGCTGGTTCTTTTTGTATTTTTTAGTAGAGACGGGGTTTCACCGTGTTCGCCAGGATGGTCTCGATCTCCTGACCTCGTGATCCGCCCGTCTCGGCCTCCCAAAGTGCTGGGATTACAGGCGTGAGCCATAGCGCCCGGCCAATAATTAATGATTTGTTGCATTTCTTGGTGTTCAAATTTAAAAGGAGGGGAGAATCTACCTGCAAGATTCATATTGTTCGTAAGAAATTCACATAAAGTCTATAATGGATGAAGTTCTTCTCTACCTGGCTAGCATATACTAAACACAATGGAATATTGTGAGGTTTTTTTGTTTTTTTGTTTTTATTTGTTGTTGTTTTTGAGATGGAGTCTCACTCTGTCACCCAGGCTGGAGTGTGGTGGTGTGATCATGACTCACTGCAGCCTTGACTTCCTGAGCTCAGGTTATTCTCCCACCTCAGCCTCCCAAGTAGCTGGGAATATAGGCACCTGCCACCACACCTGGCTAATTTTTTGTATTTTTAGTATAAACGAGGTTTCACCGTGTTAGCCAGGATGGTCTTGATCTCCTGACCTTGTGATCTGCCTGCCTCAGCCTCCCAAAGTGCTGGGATTACAGGCATGAGCCACCGTGCCCAGCCGATTGTGAGTTTTTTTAATGACTATTTTTTTTTGAGACAGGGTCTTGACTTCCTAAGCTCAGGTTATTCTCCCACCTCAGCCTTCCAAGTAGCTGGGACTACAGGCATGCACCACCATGCCCAGCTAATTATTTTGTATTTTTTGTAGAGACGGGGTTTTGCCATGTTGCCCAGACTGGTCTCAAAAACCTGGGCTGAAGCAATCACCTGCCTCAGCATCCCAAAGTGCTAAGATCACAGGTGTGAGCCACCAAGGCTGACCCAACTGAGTATTTTATATACAATTCAAGATCATCTTCATGACTGAACATTTACTCTAGAACTTCATTTTAATTCAGTGATGCTCTTAGGGCTTACTAAAAGACAGACTGTTCTGTGCTACACTAAACAGTTCTAGACTACTCTTTAATAAACATTTGAGCTGCATCTCATATTTTTTTCTCCTTTCTTGCTGCTAGTTGTCATCATTTGCTTTTAAATTTGTCTGCTGGCCTTTTTCACATACTAATACCAATAATTCACACTTACTGGGAAATGAGTATGTGGGTGTGGCAGGTACCATGCTAAGCACTTTACATGCATAATGTCATAAGACACCCGTAACAAACCTATAAAGACAGTTGTTATTTTTATTTCAGGGGTGATGAAACTAAAGCTAAAAGAACATAACTGACTTGGTCAAGGTCATGGTTCCTAGTAAGTGGCAGTACTTCGATTCAAACCCAAGTCTGTCAGAGCCTGACCTCTCTCTTATCTACACATAGAATGCTCTTCAGAGCATGGACTCTGGAGCCAGGCTGCCTGACTGTGAATCCTGGTTTGCTTGTTTTAGTGTGACCAACTCTTGTTAGTTTGCTAGGGATTTCCCAGTTTTAAAATTTAAAGTCCAGTGTTCCCGAAACTCCTTCAGTCCCAAACTAGAACTGTTGGTCATCTTATACGTACTACCCGTATGTATTTCTTCTCTTCGTGCCTGTTTCTCCGTATATTAAAAAAAAAAAGGCGGGGGGTGGGGGTGGGGGGAGCTAGTGACAGTCCCTGCCTTAGAAGGTTGCTATAAGGACTGCTTTATGTACAGCATTCAGTAAAGCACTTGACATACAACAGCATAATATTAGTATTTCTATTATTATTGACTTTCTATGGTTATCTTCCACTATATTTAAGATGCTGTTAATTAAGTAATCACATTTGGTACAACTGTGTGGAAAGAAAGAGCACAAACTGCTCATAGGTTCTCTGCTGAATACAAGATATCATCACTAAGGTGCATCAACCTTGTGATAGCAGTTTTCAGGTCTTCAGCAGTTCTTGGTTGATTACAGGTTCTCAGCCTTCAACCAGCTAGATCATACTTGTAGATAGCTGAATTCTAGGTAGCTTGAACAAAAAGCAAGATTTTCAAATAGATAAAGTAGACGGAGAAGACACTTTTGACTTCTTTTTGTTTTTTGAAATGGAGTCTCGCTCTTGTTGCTCAGGCTGGAGTGCAATGGCGCGATCTTGGCTCACTGCAACCTCCGCCTCCCGAGTTCAAGCGATTCTCTGCCTCAGCCTCCCAAGTAGCTGAGACTGCAGGCACCAGCTACCATGCCCAGTTAATTTTTTGTATTTTTAGTAGAGAAGAGATTTCACAGTGTTGGCCAGGCTGGTCTCAAATTCCTGGCCTCAGGTGACCCAACCCACCTTGACCTCTCAAAGCACTGGGATTACAGGCGTGAGTCACTGCGCCCAGCCTTCCCTGCTGCTTCTTTGTTGGGAAAGACCCCACTTTGTCCAAGTCCTCACCCCTCCCCCACATAGCCATGAGTGCCACAGGAAGCTCTGCCTGGCTCCTGCAGGATGTGAGGACTCATCAAAGCCCATCACGGCAGCCCCGCTGCCAAGGCCTGAGACTGAATTCGAGGTGGCACATGGCCCAGTCCACAGAATTAGATGCAGGAGGCAGTCAGCTCCAGACATCTGAGGAAGGTTTCCTCACTGTTAATAAAAAGATAAGAGAAAGTCCCTGCCTCCTTTGAAGTTGTTTACTATCAGAGACATCTTGAGACCAAAGGGATGGCTGTCTTAAATTCAAGTCAATGTTAAGAAGAGCAGAAAGACGGGATGATCAGAATCCTTGGTGATGCTGCCAAGTCACAGAATTAATCTGCATTGTGGTTATTCAACCTCTGAATTCCTTGTTTGTGAAATAATAAATTTCCTCATTGTTTGGGGTTGAACTGTCTCCTCCCCAAATTTCTATGTTCAAGTCCTAATCTGCAGTATCTCAGAATGTGATGTTATTTGGGAATAGGATTGCTGCAGATGTAATGAGTTAGGATGAAGTCATACTGGAGTAATATTACAGGCTGATAATGTTGTGTCCCCACAACATTCATGTCATGAAGTCCTAACCCCGGTATTTCAGAATGGGACTGTATTTGGAGACAGGGGCTTTAAAGGGGCGATTAAGTTAAAATGAAGCCATTCGACTGAGCCCTAATCCAATCTGATAGGTGTCCTTATAAGAAAATTTGAACCCACAGGGAGACATCAGGGATACATACGCACAGAGAAAAGCCATGTGAGGATGCAGAGAGAAAGTGGCTATGAGGAGTGAGGCCTCAGGAGAAGCCAAACTTGCTGACACCTTGAGCTTGGACTGCTAGCCTCCAGAGCCGTGAAGAAAGAAACTTCTGTTGTTGAAGTTGCCCAGTCTATGGGATTTTGTTACGGCAGCCCTAGCAAACTAATACAGTTGTCCTCCTTTAACCTTGGCGAGGTATGTGCCAAGGCACCCAGGGAATGCCTGAAACCACAGATGGTACAGAACCCTATATATACTGTTTTTTCCTATACCTATATACCTATGATAAAGTTTAATTTATAAATGAGGTACACTAAGAGATTAACAATAATAAAATAGAACAATTCTGTCAGCAGCACTACTCTTGCACTTTGGGTCATTATTATGTAAAATAAGGGTTACTTGAACACAAGCACTGCAATACACAATAATCGACCTGGTCACCAAGACAGCTGGATGAAGGGATGGTTACCATCCTAGGTGGGATGAAGTGGGGTGGCACAAGATTTCATTCTGCTACTCAGATCAGTGTGCAATTTAACTTATAAATTGCTTATCTTTGGAATATTCCATTGAATATTTTTGGACCACTGTTGACCACAGGTAACCAAAACCTCAGGAGGCAAAGCCATGGATAAGTGAGGGACTACTGTACAGATATGCTTGTTTGTTTGAACTTTTATTTGTAAATTTATGCAACCAGTTTCAGAATATACAGATTATTCTGTAGTTTGCTTTTTTCAATCAACATTATACTTTCGAGATATGCTCATATTGGTGTATCAAGGTCTAGGTAATTTTGCTTACTGCTGTGTAGATTTCCATTCTACTAATATATTACAACTTAGTTTTTCAATTTTCCTTTTTTGGTTGTTGTCAGGAACAATGTGGCCATGATCATCTTTGTATGTGTGGTTGGGTTTCTCTAGGTTACAACTATAATTAATTTTTTTGGATCACAGAGCTAAAATATGTTTTTTTTAAAAAAAAAAGTTAATTTTTAATTGACAAAATTGTATATATTTATTGTGTATAACCTGATATTTTGAAATATGTATACACTGTAAAATGGCTAAATCCAGCAAATTAACATACACTTACAATTCACATAGTTTTTTTGTTTTTTTTTTCTAAGACACTTTCACCCTTGTTGCCCAGGCTGGAGTACAATGGCGCAATATTGGCTCACTGTAACCTCTGTCTCCCAGGTTCAAGCAGTTCTCCTGCCTCAGCCACCTGTGTAGCTGGGATTACAGGCACATGCCACCACACCCAGTTGTTTTTTTGTATTTTTAGTAGAGATGGGGTTTCGCCATGTTGACCAGGTTGGTCTTGAACTCCTGACCTCAGGTGATCCACCTGCCTCAGCCTCCTAAAGTGCTGGGATTACAGGTGTGAGCCACCGCACCCAGCCCCACGTGCTTATTTTTTATGGGAAGAATACTTACAATTTTTTCTCTGAATGGTTTTTTAAAAATACTATACATTGTATAAATACTATACTATAAATACTATACTATACTATGTATTATACTATGTATAAATACTATACTATAGCATTATACTATGTATAAATACTATACTATAGCATTATACTATGTATAAATACTATACTATAGTATTATACTATGTATAAATACTATACTATACATCTAAAATACTATAGTCACCATGTACAACAAATCTCTTGAACTTATTTCTCCTAAATGAAATTTTGTATCCTTTGACCAACATCTCCCCAACCTCCTAACTCCAGCCCCTGGTAGCCACCACACCACTCTCCACTTCTATGAGTTCAACTTTTAAAATTTCACAAATAAGTGAGGTCATGCAGTATTTGTCTGTGTCTTATTTCACTTAATGTACTCCAGGTTCATCCAAGTTGCTGCAAAGGACAGGATTTCCTTCTTTGTAAAGGCTGAATGGTACAAGTTGAATATTCCCTATCTGAAATGCTTGTGACCACAAGTATTTTGGATTTCAGTTTCTGGGGGTTTTGGGATATTTGCATTATACTTACTGGTTGAGCATTCCTAATCTGAAATGCAAACTATTCCAATGAACATTTCCTTTGAGCATCATGTCAGCCCTCCAAGTTTTTAATTTTGGAACATTTTAGATTTTTGAATTAGAGATGCTCAACCTATATGCCATCGTGTGTATGAACCTCATTTTCTTTGTCCGTTCATCCATTGATGGACACTTAGGTTAACTCCATATCTTGGCTATTGTGAATACTGCTGCAGTAAATATGCGAGTGCAGATATCTCTTTGACGTACTGATTTTGTTTCCTTAGGATATACACCCAGAAGTGGGATTGCTAGATCATATGGTAGCTCAATTTTTAATTTGAGGAACCTCCATACTGTTTTCCATAATGGCTGTACTAATTGGTATTCTCACCAACAGTGTACAAAGGTTCCATTTTCTCATTTTTCTTGACAACACTTGTTATCTTTCATCTTTTTGATAACAGACATTCTAACAGGTGTGAGGTGGTATCTCACCACGGTTAATACAGATTTTGATTTTGAGAAGTGGGCTGCTGCTGTAACAGATACCTAAAAAAGAGGAAGTCACTTTGGAACAGGATAAGACAACAGGATAGAATAGTTTTAAGGCGCAGGCAAGAAAATGCCTAGATTGCATTGAAGAGATTGCTGGTGGAAATATGGACATTAAAGAGGCTTCTGGTGAGGCCTCAGATGGTAATAAGGAACATGCTACTTGACACTGACAGAAAAGCAATTCTTGTCCTAAAGTGGCAAGGAACATGGCTGAATTGCATTCTAGTGTTCTGTGGAAGATAGAATCTGTGAGTGATTAACTCAAGTACTTAACTGAGGAGATTTCTAAGAAAAGTGTTGAAGGTGTGACCTAGTTTCTCCTTATTGTTAGCAAAATTAAAGAGGTGAAAGATATATTGAAGAAGTAACTGTTAAGCAGAAAGGAACTAGAACTTAAAGATTTGGGAAATTCTCAGCTTGTCCATATGCAGAACATGAGAAAGTGTATTCTGGAGAGAACACCAAAGTGTGACCAGAGGATGACTCCATGAAGAAATTATGGGTATAATTCTTAGACAAAATCAGCTATTTCAAAAGAAGTCAGAGATACAGATACGGTTATACCAGCAGAAATATTGCCAGCTTGGGGTAAAAAGGATGGAAACAGGACAAAATGAAGGAAGGTAAGACTTCTTAGATTCTATAGGACAAGAAAATTTAGCAACCTGCCTGCAAGTATGTATGTATTAACCTCCAAGAAAAGGGAAAGTAACTCCAAAGGCAATTCAGAGATCAGCAGAACATCCACTGATGCCATCACTGGCCCAAAAGGTACAGAACAGGGAGATGAAGCTATTTCTCCCTCACTTTCAGGGAGTGGGGTCAGTGAGCTAGGATGCTACTGCCCCGTGCCCCAGGGACAGGGCTGTTGCCCAGGGCCATGGAGGTGGGGCTGCCCTCAAGGGCAACACTGCCGCCTTAGTGGGTCCAGAGGCAGGGCCATCATCCCAGGGGGCCCTGGTATAGGGCATTGAGCCAAAGAAGATTATTCTGAAGTCTTAAGAATCTAAAGGAATTTGCTCTGCTAAGTTTTGGACTTCTGATTTCTCCCTTTAGGAATGGAAAGGTCTATCCTATGCCTGTTCTACCATTGTATTTTGCAAGCAGGTAACTTCTCTGGTTTTGTAAGTTCACAGCTAGAGAGGAATTTTGCCTCAGGATGAATTATACCTCAATTTATTTCATGAATTGATAGATGAAATGTATCATGTAGATGATATTTGGATCATATTTGGGACTTAGAGTTGATACTGGAATGGATTAAGAATTCTGGGCTGTTGGTAGGCCGGGTGTGGTGGCTCATGGCTGTGATCCTAGCACTTTGGGAAGCCAAGGTGGGTGGATCACTTGAGGTCAGGAGTTCAAGACCAGCCTGGCCAACTTGGTGAAACCCTGTCTCTACTAAAAATACAAAAATTAGCCAGGCATGGTGGTGGGGTGCCTGCAATCCCTTCTACTAGGGAGGTTGAGGCAGGTGAACTGCTTGAAACCGGGAGGCAGAGGTTGCAGTGAGCCAAGATTGCACCATTGTACTCCAGCTTGGGCAACAGAATGAGACTGTCTCAAAAAAAAAAAAAAAAAAAAAAAAGAAACAAACCAAAAAAAGAATTTTGGGCTGTTGGAATGGGTGAATGTATTTTGTATGTTAGTAGGATTTGAATTTTGGGAGTCAAGAGGGCACATTATTACAGGCTGAATTATGTCTCCTCCAAAACTAATCTCTTGAAGCCTCAACCCCTCATAACTCAGAATGTGACTGTATTTGGGAATAGGACTTATAAAAGAGATAATTAAGTTAAAATGAGGCTATTAGGGTAGGCCCTTATCCAATGTGACTGGTGTCCTTAGGAGAAGAGGAAATTTAGACATACAGGGAGACAGTGCCCATGAATGTGCACAAAGAGAAAAGGCTATGTGAGGTCACAGCAAGAGATGCCTATCAGCAAACTGAGGAGAGAGGCTGCAGGAGAAACAAAACCCCTCGGTATCTCCATCTTGGACTTCTAGCCTCTAGAACTGAGAGAAAAATATGTTTTTACTGTTTACACCACCTGGTCTTTGGTCTTTGGTTATGGCAGCTCCAGGAAATGAATGCACTGGGCTTTCTGTTATTTGACACTAACTGCCTCCTAATAAATGTCACAGAAATCACCTATATGCCACTTATACAGCACTCCCAAAATAATAAGCTCCAAAATGAATCAGAATGACATGATTTCGAGGAAGAAATAAAATGAAAAGGAAAACACATTGAGGCAGAACAAGATGATCAAAGAATAACTGAATCTAAGTGAAATGTAGAAGAGCGATCTATGAAAAGAAACAGTGAAGAGAGAAAGTTTCATTTGGATGATCAGCTGTCATGTGACTTTGAAAGGTGAGAAGAGGAGATTAAACATATTCATTTGATAGCTGGAGGGTATAAGAAGAAAGTTATATGTGAAAAGTGCTATCTAAGAAATTTACAATAAGTTCAGAAGTAAGAATCACTGGACAGAAATATGCCTTCAATGTTTACAAACTCACAAAGTTTCTAGGAAAATATAAATAAACTTATTTCTTTATATTTTATAGTTATTGCAGATTTAAGTTGTAATATTTTTTAAAAAGAGGATGCAGAAATATAACAGCCATCTCACTAAGCATTCTTCTTTTTTTTTTTTTTTGAGACAGAGTCTCGCTGTGTCGCCCAGGCTGGAGTGCAGTGCCGCGATCTCGGCTCACTGCAAGCTCCGCCTCCCGGGTTCCCGCCATTCTCCCGCCTCAGCCTCCGAGTAGCTGGGACTACAGGCGCCCGCCACCATGCCCGGCTAGTTTTTTTTTTTGTATTTTTAGTAGAGACGGGGTTTCACCATGTTAGCCAGGAGGGTCTCGATCTCCTGACCTCGTGATCCACCCGCCTCAGCCTCCCAAAGTGCTGGGATTACAGGCTTGAGCCACCGCGCCCGGCCACTAAGCATTCTTATAACTGCGACTCTTTTCTCCCAGTGATATATGTCATATGCTGAGCATATTAACACAGTAACTTATTCATCAGGCAAGAATGAATATTGGTGATATGGTTTGGATCTGTGACCCCACCAAATCTCGTGTTGAATTGTAATCCACAATGTTGGAGTTGGGGCCTAGTCGGGGGTGACTGGGTCACCGGGGCGGTTTCTCATAAATGGTTTAGCACCATCCGTCTTGGTACTGTTCTCATGATAGTGAATTCATTCTCATGAGATCTGGTCATTTAAAAGTGTGCAGCACCTACCCCCTCACTGTCTTTTGTTCCCGCCTTGGCCAAGTGAAGTGTCTGCCTCCCCTTCCCCTGTGATCTCCTGAGGCCTTTCCAGAAGCCCAGCAGATGCCAACATCATGCTTCCTGGGCAGCCTGTGGAATCATGAGCCAATTAAATCTCTTTTCTTTACAAATTACCCAGTTTCAGGGTTTTTAAAAAATATATATAGCAATATGAAAATGGACTAATACAATTGCTATGTTCCACACACCTACCTGCAGAGGCACATCTGGATCCATAGTAAATTGGGCAATTTTGTCAGCCCAAGGCAATAATTTCTTCGTTTTGTGGTCCACATAATAATCAAAGATTGTTCCCTGGGATGGAAATTTCACTGCTTTCATCTCTTTCTGCCACCACCGGCTGAAGTCAGCCTGATAATCAGAAAGCTAAGGAGAACAAGAGAAATACTTACTGTAGATTCAAAGGTAATTAAAACTATGAAAAAAAACAAGAAACAAATTATGAGTAATATCATCATAGGAGTAGAAACCTAAAATTACCATATACCCATCAAGCACAAATTTTGTGAAATAATTAACTTAAAAAGCAAGGTAAAGTTAGGTAAACACCAGATTACCTGTTGGTTATTCAATCTAATGACAATGTATTATGCAAATTCCTATGCTAGGTAATCACTATTGAACAGTGGTGTTCACTTCTACCAATGTTCACACCAATTTATGGGAAAATGGGAAAAATAAGAATGGAGTACTTTTAAAAATTAATAACATTATTTGATTTAAATACTGTCCTTTGCTCTGATCTTATAGCTTTCCTGGCCCTTTCAACCTTTCAATAATAAAATAATTTTCCCTTATAAAATTATGGTGATAAATTGTTATTTTTATAAATGCTCTTGCTTAGAAAAGTAAACAACTGGCAACTCTATACCATTCCTACACATCATTATTGAAACTCTGTTGATCTCTGGAATTCTAAACCTGGGAATCCCTGCCATGAGAGATGGAGGAATGGAGAAACACATGGACCTGTTTTCCCACCAGACCAAATCTAAGGGTTGTAGTTGAAAACTGCATAGGGACCAACTTTCAGCCTCCAGAGAGATTTATAGTAGCAAGGAACAGACTCTCTTTACTGGGAGTTGCTTGTTTTAATATGAGTATAGATATAAGCCATTTACTGCTAGATTAGGGTTTGGAAAATAAAGAGGAGGACAACTGTGTGCAACTAGAAAAACCCTTCTATATCCACAGGATGACCTGGCCCAGTGATGCCCATGTCCAGAGGATGACCTGGCCCAGTGATGCCCATGTCCACAGGATCACCTGGCCCAGTGATGCCCATGTCCAGAGGATGACCTGGCCCAGTGATGCCCATGTCCAGAGGATGACCTGGCCCAGTGATGCCCATGTCCACAGGATGACCTGGCCCAGTGATGCCCATGTCCAGAGGATGACCTGGCCCAGTGATGCCCATGTCCAGAGGATGACCTGGCCCAGTGATGCCCATGTCCAGAGGATGACCTGGCCCAGTGATGCCCATGTCCAGAGGATGACCTGGCCCAGTGATGCCCATGTCCAGAGGATGACCTGGCCCAGTGATGCCCATGTCCAGAGGATGACCTGGCCCAGTGATGCCCATGTCCAGAGGATGACCTGGCCCAGTGATGCCCATGTCCAGAGGATGACCTGGCCCAGTGATGCCCATGTCCAGAGGATGACCTGGCCCAGTGATGCCCATGTCCAGAGGATGACCTGGCCCAGTGATGCCCATGTCCAGAGGATGACCTGGCCCAGTGATGCCCATGTCCAGAGGATGACCTGGCCCAGTGATGCCCATGTCCAGAGGATGACCTGGCCCAGTGATGCCCATGTCCAGAGGATGACCTGGCCCAGTGATGCCCATGTCCAGAGGATGACCTGGCCCAGTGATGCCCATGTCCAGAGGATGACCTGGCCCAGTGATGCCCATGTCCACAGGATGACCTGGCCCAGTGATGCCCATGTCCAGAGGATGACCTGGCCCAGTGATGCCCATGTCCACAGGATGACCTGACCCAATGACTCCTATATCCACAGTATAATCTGGCCCAGTGACTCCTATATCCATAGGATGATCTGACCAGTCACTGCCATAGCCACATGATGACCTGGTCCAGTGACACCTCTATCCATCCACAGGAGACCTGGCCCAGTTACTCCCATATGCACAGATGACCTGCCCCAGTGACTCTTGTACTCATAGGATGACCTGGCTCAGTGCCTCTGATATCCACAGGAGACCTGTCCCGGTGAATCCTATATCCATAGCATGACCTGACAAAGTGAGTTTGATGAACTTTTAAAAATACTGTGTGTGTCTACTGCTTTCAGCAATCTCATTTTTATCTATGACTTCAACTGTGATTCTTCCCCAGAGAAGTTTTTAAACCTGCTTTTACTTTGATGTCTCTATGTCATAGATTATGGCCTATAAACTGGGCAGGGGGAGTGATCAGTGTTTGCAGGGAGAGCTTGCCCCACCATCTTCCAAACCATCTGAGAGCATCCTTCTACCACCCCATGCATGAGTTATGCATTTAGGTTCATTTAAGTTATTTTCAGATTGGTGGCAGAAGACATTTCTTCACCCTATAAAAGTTGGTCTTGAGCCAGGACAGTTCAGATGATATTACTTATCTGGCACCATTCTCTGTAGGCAGACTACATTTAACTTTTACTTTACATCGAACTTTGCTTCACCCAACCACTACATAGGCAAAATGATTTTGGTGACAAATCTTTCATTCATTAATTCATTCAACTAAAGTGCATTTGTTCTAAAGTAGAAAAGAAAACAAACAGGGTCTCTCCTCTCACAGAGTTTATGGGGAAGATAGAAGGGAGGAACATGAAGATGTGTCATCTAGCTGAGGCTAAGTCAACAAATGCAGAAATCAACAGTTGCCTTGAAAGTAGTTTGCTATAAGTGAGAGTAACAGAGGCATTGTATTTTAATTGGATGCTCAGGGAAGGCATCTTTAAGTGCCATTTCAGGAAGAGTCCAGCACATACAAAGTTCCTGTGGGATGAAAGAACTTGGTGTGTTCAAGAAACTGGACCCCGTAGCTGGCGGGCGGGCGGGCAGGCGGGCAGGCGGGCAGGCAGGCGGGGAGCAGGGGAGGGAGTGGCAGAGGAAGAAACAGGGAGAGCTAAGCAGGGCTAGATTCAGAGGCCTTATAAATAGAATTAAAATTTGAAATGTTATCTTAAAGGCAATAAGGAGCCATTCAAGTGTTTTCAACTCTAGAGTATATGATATGATTTCATGTGCATTTCAAAAAATCACCCTGACTGCTGAGTGGATGATGAATTATCAGAACAAATGTAGAAAAAGAAAGCCCAGTGAGGAGGCTACTTCAGAAGCCACGTGAGAAATGATGGTGGTTTATGGGAGTTCAGATGAACTTGAATTGAAACTCGTTTTGGAGGTTGGCTGCAATGACTAAAGAACACAGGTCCTAAGTCAGTCAGCTGCTGTTTGAACCTGGCTGAGGCATGGGTTAGCTTGGTACCTGGAAGCAGATTAATATACCTTTCTAAGCTTCAGTTCCTTATTTGTAAAAGAATAGTTGTACCAATCCATATAGGGTTTTATTGTTTTTGAAGATTAAATGAGGTACCCTATGAAAAGCTCTAAGCATATTCCCTGTCACATATTAGGCACTCAGTGGCTATCCTGAGAACATTTCTTGTGTCTGTTTCACGCGTATTGCCAACATCATGGCCTCTCTTTTGAATGCTTTGTAGTTAGAGCCTTTTTGAAAATTTTAAGCTGCTGTTGCTGCTCATGTTGACTATTAATTACGGAAAGGAAGGTGCCAGTGATATCCAGCTTCTAGCTTATATAACTAGCGGGGGGAAGGCTGATACATTTGGAAATTGGAAAGATTAAAAGAGGGTCAGCTGGGAGGGAGGTGAGTGGTTATGAGCAGGAGGGGGAAGATGTCCGCTGTCAACATCCCACTGATTTTACAGTCCTAGAAAGGGAGAAAACTTGTGGTAAATATTGAAAGAAATACCTGGTGGATGAGGAGGGTTGCCTTCTGTCTGCATGTGGCTTCCATAAACAAGAAACCCACACATGTTGTAAACCATGGCTCTGAGAAAGCCACATAAGTCCCTGACACGAACACTTGACTCTCACTCACATAGTATCGGCTGCTAATCTTTAGAGAGCACTTGGAAATGACAGAAGGAATCTGGCTTCTGAGAATGGCTGAAATAAGATCTAGGAGGCCAAGTGAATTCCAAATATATTATTATAGTAATAGGCACAAGTTATGGTAACTTAGTGGCGAGAAGTGGAAATGGCCAACAGATTATATCAACCATTTATTTTCTGATCTACAGTGAGCAAACCAACAGCAATATAGGTCACTCTTGGCTGTGATGCCTTTCAATGTAAATACCCCATTTACACCTGGAAAGAGCAAGGAAGACTGGAAAACGTGTTATCTATTTTTCGTGTAAAAATTCAGGGGTGGCTGGGCGCGGTGGCTCAAGCCTGTAATCCCAGCACTTTGGGAGGCCGAGACGGGCGGATCACGAGGTCAGGAGATCGAGACCATCCTGGCTAACACTGTGAAACCCCGTCTCTACTAAAAAATACAAAAAACTAGCCGGGCGAGGTGGCTGACACCTGTAGTCCCAGCTACTCGGGAGGCTGAGGCAGGAGAATGGCGTGAACCCGGGAGGCGGAGCTTGCAGTGAGCTGAGATCCGGCCACTGCACTCCAGCCCCGGCGACAGAGTGAGACTCCGTCTCAAAAAAAAAAAAAAAAATTTCAGGGGTACTCATAGAAGCACTATGAACCATGAGAGGCCCTGAGGTACCATGGAAGGTATGGTTTTTGGAGAAAGACAAACTCCGGTGGGAATCCTGATGTTGCCATTTCCCATCAGTGTGACTTTGGACAAGTTACTTTGCCCCTCTGAGCTTTACTTTACTTGTGCAATGAGGACAGCTTGAAGAATCATAGTAAAGATCACATGAGAAAAATTCCACATAGAGGTACATGGTGGCAATTAGATCTGCAAATTTCTGAAGTTGAATAATTCCCACTTTGCACTTTGGTAAGCCTAAGCAGTTCATGGGATATGTGTGCTGGTGCAAATATTTGTCTCAAGTGTTAATCAGAAGCCACAAAAGGGCTATGCAAGCAATCTGTACAGGTATGAATATTTCACTTTCAGCTAAAAAAAAAAAAAAAAAAAAAAAAAAAAAAAAAAAAACAGCGAAAAAGAAATTGGCCCAGGGTTGACTATGGTTCACAAATGACTATCCTGGGAATAGTGTGTGAGACTGGTTAGAAGTAAGAGGGACTGGACACAGGGAGACCAATTTGAAGGTTATCATATGCTGCAAACTGAATTGTGTCCCCTTCACGTCCCACCCCCAAATCCATATTTTGAAGACCTACCCCTTAGTGTGATGGTATTTGGTGGTACGGCCTTGGGACATAATTAGATTTAGACGATGTCATGAATATAGGGTCCTCATGATGGGTTTAGTGTCCTCGTCAAAAGAGAAACCAGTATGTCTTTCTCTGTCACATGGGGACACAGTGGGAAAGTGGGGGTCTGAAAGATGGGAAGAGAGTCCTTGCCGGAACTCAACCATGCTGACACCATAATCTTGGAGTTTTAGTCCCCAGAACTGTGAGAAATAAATTTCTATTGCTTCAGCCATCCAATTTGTGGTATTTTGTTATGGCAATCTGAGCTACTAAGACACTATGATAGCCAAGGCCAATCTAAAGATGCATTGCCTCTGAATTTAGGCTGCAGGGATGGAGAAGAGGGAACAGGGTTGGCAGCTGTTTTACAGGTACAACTGAAAAGGGTCTGAGATCATAAGACACAGAAATCAGGAAGAGTGATGTCTCCCACATTTTTAACTGGAGCTACCGGGAAGAATGTACCACTGAGCAAAAGAGAAGAAGGAAGAGAAGGGGCAAGTTGGAGTATGGGGCAGAGGAGACGGTCTGTCTCAGGCACACTGAGCGGGGCTTCTTGTAGAAGAGCATGCTGGAGGTGAAGCCCCAGAGGCAGCTGGAACACAGAACTTTTTCAGAAGACACAGCCAGGCTGGAGGGTATGGATTTGGCATTGTCAGCTGGGGTTAGAACCATCAGGGATGGGACTACCTAGAGAATGCACAGATTAGGAGAGAACAGGGCAAGTAGTATAGACCTATAACATAACAAAAACGTATGGATCACATATTTTAACCTCCCCCTGACCCTGTCCCACACAAAACTGGAAACTGGACCTGTTAACTATTTCTAAACATACCTGATCTTGTAGCAGGGTGCCTCCAAAAGCCCAGATACAAGCAAATACAAAATAGACTTCATAAACTTCTTTTGGACTGTCAGAAGGGACATTTTCAGGAGTCAGCAAGCACTCCAAAAGAACACATATAGTCTAAAGAAAAAGAAATAGTCAAATAAGGCAACATCTTTCAAATAGTGGAGTAAGTTCAAAGAATATTTTTACAACTCCGTGTTACCCTTAAGAGAGTACATCGTTTCCCAACTGTGATTTGCTACATTGGGAGAGACAAAAATTACCACCTTGGGTGTCTAAGTTAACAGTAGAAAACTTGTCACTTTCAACCAAAATGATCTAGGTAATAACAAACTATTTTTTAAAAATAAAAATTTAAACAATCCAGTTAATAATCAGTATACAGCCAGGCGAGGTGGCAGGCGCCTGTAGTCCCAGCTACTCGGGAAGCTGAGGCAGGAGAATGGCATAAACCCGGGAGGCGGAGCTTGCAGTGAGCTGAGATCCGGCCACTGCACTCCAACCTGGGCCACTAAGCGAGACTCCGTCTCAAAAAAAAAAAAAAAAAAAAAAAAAAAAAAAAAAAAGGGCATATATCTATATTCGCTTTTTTATAAATAGGAAACCATTTTCTAAATAGTATTCTATAATCCACTTCCTCGACTAAAAACTGAAGACATCTTTCATTATCAATAAGTGTTACTCTACACCATCACTGGAATGGATGCAGAAGATTCCATTGGATGAACAGGCATTTATTTTACTGTTCCTTCTTGTTGGACATTTAGATAAACCACTTTCGGTAAGTGCTTTGGCAGCCACTTTCCCACCTGTTGTCATAAATTTAGAATGTTGGACTGGCAGCTTAAGCCTGTGGCAGTTTTTTGGACACCGAACTAAATTTAACCTTGAAAGAAATGCTGTTTAGGAACTCAGGCACGTGTTCTTCATACCCTCCAGGTGAAATGGCAACATGCTGGGCGGTCCTAATATACCTAGCCCATGCTTAGGGCAGTTGCGTCAGCAACGAGAGGAACGCGGCTGCTGCAGGGGACTTCACCATGTGAAATAATAACCAGTAATGAACAGGTTTGGGGGCTAGTTCTCTAAAGCACAGAAAGTTGTCATTAATTAGCACTGTTACAGATCCTAAAACTCAAGAGACTCTTCCCCAGTTTTGCAGGCAAAGATAGATTTTCATCTCTATTATACACACAGCAACGCAAGCTATCACAAATCAGGTCAGCACTGTGTGTGTGCCTTTCCTTTCTTGCCACAGAAGATGGGGAAATACTTTTCATTTAAATTGTTGAGCACTTATTACATTTTAAAATCTTCTTTCTTGATTTCTATTACTTCATGTTGTGCCACATTTGCCAATTTTAAATAATCTTTTAATAGAATAAAACTCACCAATTTGCTATTAAGAAAACAGTGTAAAACTGAGGCTTTGTTAGTTTTAGTAGAAGCCATGTTGTTCTAAGGAACTGTTGAAATCAAAACAAAAAAGACTGAAGGGTCTCAATGTGACGCTATCTGCTGAGACGAACACATGAATAAGGCCACATGTTTCTTCTATTTTCTCCCACAGTACTTGAGAAACATTTTGAGTTCTGTGTCAGCACTTAACATACTTTAATGCACAATCTGAAAGAGTTAATACACCTTACCAAATTTAAAGAGGCATCATACATCAGAAAACAGAGTGCATTAATTTCTCAAGATAGCCATTTCAGGTTACTATCTTCTTACATTCATTTTTGTCTCAAATTTCCATACTTATTAGTAACCACAGAAGAGAAATTACTCTATAAAACAACAGCTTACATGAAGCTAAAAATTAAATGCCATTTCTGAATACAGTGAAAGAAAGAAGTAGAGCAGAAGTCATATTAATTCCTGCTGACCTATTTTCACACTACTCTTGAATGGAAAAGTTCACACCACAGAGAATCACACAAATACATAAGTCAACTTGAGAAAGAACATGATCATGCTTTTTTGCAAGTATTACACCAGAGGAAGTCTAATTAGGCTAACTACATAATTAATTCATAATGAATAAATTCAGACCTGCTTTCAGAAATAAATTATACCTCAGATAATTACTGTTGAAGACTATCGTTTATTTAGTTGGTGCGTGAATTATCAAAAAATCTGAACTTTCTCTTATTATGCTTGTGACTATGTCTAATTTTGCATCAGACAAATTTGGTAACACACTCACTTAATGGTAACAAAGCACTTAGAAAGCAATTTTGCTCCTACAGGAAAAAAGGGGTGTGGGGGGTTTTCGAATTGTAAACCTTTCACGAAGCTTTTTGCTTGTAAGGGCTGGGGATAGTTTCTCTTCATGCTGAGATTAAGATCACAGCCTTCTTTCTGTGTGCTGTGAATTATTTTCATTGGCTTCCATGACAACCTATCATGTGTGCCCTTCACTCTTACCAGCTGTCTCAAGATGAAGATGAGAAAAAATATATCCCTGGGATATTATGAGCCCTTCATCCAGACTGACACGCCTCCATGAATATTTTTGGGAGGGGGAGGTCTGTGAGTGGTGGCACCTAGGTGGCAGAATTCAGAGGCTTTCTCTTACTCACTGGCTGGCATCTTTAATTGCACAACTTTATTTCATTGAGAAAACATACTGAGCACCTTCTCTGGGCAAGTTACTTAGGAACCAGAAAAATAAATAAAGCTATTGAAACTTTGTTGTTCTAATTCTGTGCAAAGACACTGGAAAGGAACACAATGGTTCAACAAACACATATCTGGCACCTACTATGTGCTAAGAGGTATCTGGGGATATTAAAAAAAAAAATCAATAAAACCTGGTTCCAACCTTCATTCACAAGATTGTGAAAAGAAGGACAGCACAAACTGAAACGCTAACAGAATGTGATAGAGGTTTGCAAAAAGCTCCAGAGAACATGGGGGGTGGGGGCAGGGGCTGGAGGGTTGGGGCAATCTAACAATTCCAGAAATCTTCTCATTTTCTTGGGCAAGCAAGAACTTCTGTTGTCTTGATCAACAAACACTACTGCATCAGGACTGGAATGTTAAATGGTGTAACCGAAGACAAACCTGCACCAGGCTACTCTCAGGAATTGAAGTGATGGTTTTAAAGCTTGTTCTCAGCTTATCCAAGCATGCGGGGACATATTTATCAAAAAGAATAGTCAAATTGGCCTTTTCTGATTGATGCCGCCTTCTGTCTATCCAACTGGCCACATATCTGAAAAGGAACACAGAAAAGCTTTTATTGAACACTAGGCTTGAAAAGCAGAATTTCACCAAGTCAAAAGTTTTCTCCTTCAACACAGCTTGGTGCAACAATTCAGGGACACGTTTAGTGAGTTCGTTCTATTTCTCAAACTGCAAATATTTTAAAATGGTCCTTTAAAAACTTGTTTTAGTGGCCATTTTACCTTAATGAAAAGACTGTAAAAGGAAATCCTAATAGCACTTAGAAGCCAAACATAATGGAATATAAGTAGACCATTACTGAGCATTGATGAGGAAGTGCAGTGTGTCATTTCCTGAAGGGCTCAAACTATTCCCATAGTGTAGGCCTTATTTATGAAAACAGCTTGCGATTTTTCTTGATTAATCTTGGCATCAATTATTTAGTAATGAGAAATCAGTTACAAATAAAAAGATGAAAATTCCATAGGGGCTATTTCAAAGTGCCTCCTTTTTCAATGGACTGAATGTAACTCCAATCTGATAGCTGCAAACGAGTTTCCAATAGGTGGCTCTGATACCGTGTTTCATGCTTGGGGGTGTGTGTGTGTGTGTGTGTGTGTGTAATCTGAAACATAAAATGTTATCAATTTGATACATTAAATATCCTTAATGTATTAGTAAAATAATACTTATCAGTAAAACAAAGCATGACTTAGTAGCACCTATAGTAGTCTACAGGGCAAAATGTATGATGTTAAACTAAAAATAATCCCTCAGAAAGTTCTCATTAAGGATGAAGCAGGGGGAATAAATACATTTAGAAGCCAGCAGAGAAGCAGTATGACCACAGGTCAATTTCAGCTACACCTTGCATTTTGAGCATCAGGAGACATTAAGGCAAGATGATTATCTGACAAAAGGCTCCTTTCACTTTTCGCAAGGCTTCACAATAGAGTTTACTAAACAGTCAGTTATGTTACACTCTGATGAAATTTATAAAATGTCAACTGTCAAAACTTTTTCAGGTCTAAGATAAATGGTTTTCAACAGAAGTCCAATTGCATAAGAGTAACCTGATAGAGTGTCTCTGTGTGGTAGTGACAGTGGGAACTGCGGAACGATGGAAAGCAGGTGTCAGTGCCTGGGGACAAAGGAATGAAGGCCACCCTCTCAACTACTGATTTTACCCTATATCAGCTGCCAGAGTGGAAAGTGGAAACTTTGTATCTAGAGCTTATCAAAAAGAGGCGAAAGAGGATTGCTCAGGGAAAGGAAAGTCTAAAGTGAGACTGCCTGGATATGCATCTCCGTTCCACCATTTTTAAACTGTGTTACCTTGGGCAACTTACTTAACCTCTCTGTGCCTCAATTTTCTCCTCTGTAAATGGACATAGTAATAATATGAACCTCCTGGGGTGGTTGTGAGGATTATGTAAGTTTGCATGTGCAAAGTGCTTACATTAGCATCTGACAAATTCTCAATAAATGTTACTCATTAGTACAGAGTTGGTGGCATTGGGAAACTCAGGGTTAGATCACGGCTCCATCTCCCTGTGTTTCTCCTAAAGGCAGTAGTGTCCCATTGGGCACAAGAGTTGGCATCCTGGATTCTGATGGATATAACAAAACCCACACCCCACTTCCCAACAAAGTTTCTTCCAGGTTTCTGTGGGAGCAGAAAGCCATGGCAAGGATCACTAGGAGCAGTAACTTCAAAAAGTAGCCCAGAAGGAAGAAGTGGGCTTTGCACTTAGGGTGCAGGTAATAGCGACTTCACATCAGCAGCAACTAAAGTCTCAGAGAAAATCTACCGAGCCCACTAGCAAATGATGCTTCTGGACAAATTACTTCCACAAGTGAGAGTTGCTCCAGAAAAAAGTCAGTCCAACCAAACCAGGAGATGTGGTAAAAGCTGATTCTGCTTGAGAGAAAAAAAAAAAAAAAGTGTGTGTGTAGGAGAATCAGATAAATGACCTCTACTAGGGATCAATCACACCACACAGCACAGGACAGAGAGTAAAAATGGCTATGTTGCTGGACAGTTTAAAAATTTATGTAGAAATTATTGCTAAACTTTCATAGCTTAGGAATAAAATACACATTAAAAGACGGTAAATTTAGAAGGAGAAACTGTTACCTTCAGCAAACACTGAAGCTATAGAGCTGCACTTGTGTGCAATTCTTGCAACACTGCTTCACACAAAAAAATTCCTTACGATTTTTAAAAGATGCGATAGATGTGAACATGACTACTATTATATTACATACAATTGAAAATGGCATACTAAAATGGCATATTTTTTCCTTGCCCACAGAAAAGATCACCCACGTTGGTGCCCCACCTCAGGAAATGGCTACATTGTAATGCCCCAATGTATCATCTTAATGGCAACATGCAGGTTATTAACAGAGAGTTTTGGCTTTCCAGAATTTGTAAATGAGTCCTCCTATCAGCAGCTCAGTTGTTCCTCCTTCCTCCAGAACTATTCCAGGTTTATTAAGTGAAGTCTAAAACCCTGTGGTTTCTAAACTTTCTAGAGTAGCCAAAGTTCTCAGACCTCTGAAAACTTTTTATTTATTACTCAGTCCTCTGGGGTTGGATCCTGTTGTATCGGATAGAAGGAACTGAACAGACTGTAAGTCTACCCTCAGAGCAAGCTTCGAATTCTCTGTCATTCACCATGGCCTGGAAAAATGGTAGACAGTTAGCAGCACATGCTGACTAGCAGTGTACACCAATTATTTCTGAAGTTGCATGTTTATAATATATACAGTATCCAAAGATGAGACATTGGGATTGTAGGGAAAGAAGACAATACGCTCATTTGATACAGGTGAAAGTATTAGTGATACAAAGCCAGAAGAATATTTTAAGCTCAAATAATAGAAGAAAGAGGATGATCTAAAGCTGTGGCTTCCAAGAGTCATCTAGCAGTATCTAGTCTTTCATAATCAGACTTAGGGATGAGGTTTTTTTTTTTTTTTTTTGAGATGGAGTCTCGCTCTGTCACCCAGGCTGGACTGCAGTGGCGTGATCTCGGCTCACTGCAAGCTCCGCCTCCCGGGTTCATGCCATTCTCCTGCCTCAGCCTCCCGAGTAGCTGGGACTACAGGCACCTGACACCACGCCTGGCTAATTTTTTGTATTTTCAATAGAGATGGGGTTTCACTGGGTTAGCCAGGATGGTCTCGATCTCCTGACCTCGTGATCCACCTGCCTCGGCCTCCCAAAGTGCTGGGATTACAGGCGTGAGCCACCGCGCCCGGCCAGGATGACGTGTCTTAATGTCTCCATCTTAGTTTCATATATCTCAGCAAACATTAATAAAAGTAGAAAATGTGCCTCTATGCCAGAGAAAGAGAGAAAGAGAGAGAGAAAGTAAAAGTGGTAAAATGGTTAGTGATTGCAGGAAAAGCATCTCTGCTGTGCATTATACTACCTTTCCAGCTTTTCTATAGCTTTGAACTTTATTTCAAAGTTTTGACTCTGAAAAAAGCATTGCTGAAAACTGAGACTTAAGCAATTCGCTTGGAAGACTGGGTTAATAATTATGTCTATTTCAGAAGGTAACTGAGTATTAAATGAATTAATATGTATAAAGCTATCATTTTGTTAATATAACTACATTGAAGTAAGATGTTAAGGTCTCCAATAACTATGGAGGGGAAAAAATACCCTTTATCCTAAAATAGCTATTTCGTGACTTATTGAAAGTTTATTGCAATGGGAGGTGAAAATAGAAAAATACCTTTTAGAGAAGATTTCCATTATTTTGGAAAATGACTTGGATGAATTCTTTGGTCACACCCATGAAAATTAACACCTACCCAATAATTTTGGATAAAACAAAACAAAAAAACCCAAAAGCAAAATCGAATGGTGAAGACAGAGTTGTTTGACTCTCTTAGGAATATAAATTGGGTGTCTCTTTAGCCAACCCATGACCTTTGATGTATTGCATGAAAGTCCTTCTTTAAACAGAGATTTGGACCAAGCTTTTGTTAGCACAAATCTCCACAGGATAGGATTGAGATTGAATGACATGTACCTCGGGAGCTGTGAGGTTCACTACTGCCATCAGAGCACACCCAGGAGGGGTAAGAGGTCTCATGAAGGAAATGAATGCTGCCATGCACTGCAGTGCCCGGGTTCTCTGTACAGAGGGAGTCGGGGCTGCTGCAGAGACTCCCTCAGGTAGCTCCCAACCAACAGAAGCATCCCAGGAGACAGAATCCCAAGTGTGGAAAGGAGTTATTATCCCAAGAAAAACACTCCATTTAAGACTTTTGAAAATCACTCCTTCTCCAAAACATATCCAATAAAGACTTTGTCAAAAGCAAAAGCCTGGGCATGGCTCTACTAGGCTGCAGAGGTAAGGAATGAGACTTGTAGTGAGCACGTCAGTACACACAGGAAAGGCAGCCTGGAGAAGTACATCAGTCAGGCATCTGGTAGGAAACAGATGTCATCCCCAAATCACGATAATAAGGGAAGGATCAATAAAAGGACTAGTTACAGAAGTGTGGGCAAGGAGTAGAGGAAATGGAAGGGACAGTACCATGCCGAGAGAGTAATTACAAGGAATGGTTACTGTACCTATGCCTGGAGGGACAAGAGAGTGAAGAATTGCCAGAACCTGGAAGGAAAGAGCCTTAGTGGAGAGATATAAGAAGAGCTGTGACCTGCATCACAGAGCGACACAACCATCCTGACATGACCCTGTTGGGAAGGAGAATAAATAGCCTGACCTCACTGTCCTCTCTCCCTCTCACTTCCTGCCAGGATTCTTCATTAGCCAAACCAACCAGAAGCTGGAAGGCAAGGAGCCCACTAATGTGGTCCACACAGTGAGAAGGCTGGAGAGTGTGTCCAGAGAGGTAAACAAAAGATTTCTGACATAAGAAGCATGCCAGGCACAAGCATGGGTTCAGTGGCAGAGTTCAGCGATTCCTACAGTTCTGAGTGCAAATGCTGGAGGTGACAAGTTACAACCAGAATGAACTGTAGAAAATGTAAGCATTTGAGGAGTAAGCAACTGGGCACCGTAAAGTTGCTCTAAATCAAAGTGTTACAACTGTTCATATACGCATAGTATATATACATGCAAACATACATAACCTAAGTGATTTCTTTTTATATAAGTGTTCCATATAAGCTTTCATTATTTATTCACTTACTCAACAAATATTTACTGAGTTCTTAACATCTTCAAGGTATGTGAATCAGGTAATGTCCAAGTAAAAATGACAAAGGCATTCCAGTGCTAACTTAATTATCTTTAAATTAGTCTAATTCATTAGCCTTAAATTTAATTGCTAATACCTTCAAGTGAGCATATAAATATTTAGAATTTTATACTAAGATTTTAACAAGATCCAGACACAATTTAAAAAAGCACTGAATAAAAAATGGGCAAAGAACTTATGTGAACATTTTTCCAAAGAAGACTTACAAACAGCCAATAAGCACATGAAAAGATGTTCAACATCACTAATCATCGGGGAAATGCAAATTAAAATGAGATATCACCTCATGCCCATTAGCACGGCTACTGTTAGAAAAAAGGAAAATAGGCTGGGCGTGGTGGCTCAAGCCTGTAATCCCAGCACTTTGGAAGGCCGAGACGGACAGATCATGAGGTCAGGAGATCGAGACCATCTTGGCTAACACGGTGAAATCCCGTCTCTACTAAAAAATACAAAAAACTAGCCGGGTGAGGTGGCGGGCGCCTGTAGTCCCAGCTACTCGGGAGGCTGAGGCAGGAGAATGGCGTAAACCTGGGAGGCGGAGCTTGCAGTGAGCTGAGATCCGGCCACTGCACTCCAGCCTGGGCGACAGAGCCAGACTCCGTCTCAAAAAAAGAAAAAAAAGAAAAAAGGGAAATAACAAGTGCCGGCACAGATGTGGAGAGATTAGAAGCCTCATCCACTGGTGGTGGGAATATAAATGGGTAGCAGCTGTGGAAAACAATGTGTCAGTTTCTCAAAAAATTAAAATTAGAATTAACATATGATCTAGCAATTCTTCTGAGTTCTAGCCAAAAGAATGGAAAGCAGGGTCTTGAAGAAATGTTTGTACACCCATGTTTACAGCAGCATTATTCACAATAGCCAAAAGGCAGAAGAAACCCAAGTGTTCATTTATAGATGAATGGGTAAACAAAATACGGTATATACACATAATGGAGTACTATTCAGCCTTAAAAAAGGAAATACTGCAATATGCTGCTAAGTGGATAAACTCTGAAGACATTATGCTAAGTGAAATAAACCTGTCACCAAAAGACAAATACTGTATGATTCCATTTATATGAGGTACCTAGAGTAGTCTAATTCATAGAGATAGAAAGTAGAATGAAGGTTCCCAAGAGCCGGGAGGAGGGGATAATGAGTTGTTTAGTGGATAAAGAGTTTCAGTTTGGGAAGATAAAAAACTTCCGGAGATGGATGGTGGTGATAGCTGTGCAACAACATGAACGTGCTTAAGCAAAATTTATTAAAATGGTAAATGTTACGTTACATACAATTTACTACAATAAACAAAAAAGAAATACTCACGGATTCCAGCCCAGATCTTGTGGGTTCACATACAGAATACCAGCTCTGGAAACAGTGGCCGGGGTTGCGCTCCTTAAGTGATGTATTTCAAACAGAAGCCTCATGAAGGGAGTGAGGGTGATGCGCTCATTGCTGGCGAGGGTCAGCACCTGGAGTGAGCAGCACAGTGGTGCACAGAGGTGCACTGTCACCCATGGGCAAAAGCAATGCTGCAAACATATAGAAGCAACAAGTACTTTCCCCTATCAGAAGTACCACAGGCTGTGCGCTCATTGTCCTGAATCAGAAGTGCAGTCTGAATAAAGATCTAAGCTCACCACTGAGATGACCTGACTGACCCTTGAGGAACAAACTCACCTAATTGGGCTTGTGAATGGCAACCTTTACATAATTGTAGTAATTTTATTACTAAGCCAAAGATAAGACATTTATTATAAAAATTAATCACATGAAAGGACCTGAATACCATAAAAAAAACTTTCTTTAGAATCTGAAATACCATGATTATCAATTGTCCAAAGAAACTTACACAAGTATAAAGATCCCAAACCTGTATTTTATGATGAACAGTGTCTCAGTTGAGTAAGCAGTAATTACTGTTAATTCAAGGTGGTTACTAAATCTATTCTGGAGTAATGATGATTACTGATCTCTCTCTGCTGACCCCAACAATAGACCTTGTGTTGCTTGAATGATATCTCACAGACCTGTACCATCACTTTTTGTTTTTGCTGGGAATGCTGAATTAACTGTGGCAAAAAGCTTGGAAAAACATTTTAATTCAATCCATAGCCATAGGAACTAGTTAATTTCAATTACCACATGGCACAAACCTGTTCTTTCATTGTCTAAGTATTTATACTTAAAGATGACAAGATATAATAATTTATGCCTACCTCTTAGAAAGTGGTAAGATGTGTAAACTAAATTCTTAGATCTGTATCTAACTCTCAGTAAAGGTGGCTGCATTCAAAGAAACAAAGAGAACATATTCCTTGAAATTCTTTAATGGTGAAATTAAAAAAAATTATCAGGAAAACAGCACTTATTGAAATAATAGTTACATAAAGAATCCCAGGTTAATGAGCAAAAACCAGTATTAACATCAACAAGTGAATGGAACTCTTAATACACTCAGGATGTTATAATCAAGGTTTACAACTGAAGTTTTATTCACCTTGTTATCATCCATTACAGTATTGAGTGATTCAATCCACATGGGGTCAATATCTCCATCCAGGACTATCCATTTTGGTCCATCATTCTTAAGATTTGCTTGTTCTCGTAGAATGGATGAAAAGAGACCTATAAAACAAGAGTAAACAATCCTAATATATAAAGTCGTTGAGTGCTGTTTATTTCTACAATAGGTTGGTATAATTCATCTTGGAAGCTCTTTTATTAACTAAATAAAAACGATTTTGCTGCCTCTTTCTAGCGGGCAGCGTGTTAACACCTTTTGAGCCACACATGGGTTCCAGATCCAGCTCTGTTATTTACCAATGTGCAAGCTTCACCTCACTGAGAAGGACCCTTAACTTCCACAACTGAGCTTCCCCATACGCCAAACAGAGATAACAAAAACTTTCCTTCATGAACAGTTGTGGGGATCTGTAGAAGGTAACGTACATAAAACTCAAAACTTACACCAAACGAAGACTCACAATCCTTCTTCATACACATATGTTCAGTATCCATTTTAGATCAAATATTTGTTTATTTCACCTTTCTCCATTTTTCTATAACAATTTTCAAGGGCACAATTCTGAAGCTAAAGCATTCAGAAGCACTATACATCTCCTACAGAAATGTGTTCATTAGGATAGTGACTCATCATTCCTTAACAAGATGTATATGCAATAACATTTTAAATCTACAGTCCTTTTTGCCATTAGTACATATCTAAGCATTGTGTGTTTGATGTGACAGATTTACCAGTTGCAAATTTTTCAAGCTCTAGTAAATCTAATAGCATTGTGAGCAAAATTGTTTTGATGCATGCATGATGTTTCCTCTGTGACGCATTTTGTACCAAAAGTGACAGTATCTAATGGAACTTGCCACCATGATTCATAAAGCAGCCAGCAAACTTTACTAACAGTCACTGATTTGAAGCGTTTCCAGTTTTTCAGCCTAAACAGATATGGTTCTCTCCCTGCCATAGTTCTTTACAAAAGACAGAAGCTAGCCTGAGACAGCAAAAACTGTCCCACAGAAAAAGGAGTGTACACAAGACAAGAGGATAGAGAATGACAAAGGGTGTCCTGCTTTATTATTACTGTTTTTTAAATTTCAACTTTTATTTTAGGTTCAGATGATACACATGCAGGTGTGTTGCATGGGTACACTGTGTGACATTGAGGTTTGGGATACGAATGGTGCCATCGTCCAGGTAGTAAGCATAGGAATCAACAGGTAGTTTTTCATCCCCTGCTCCTCTCCTTCCCTCCCACCTCTAGTAGGCCTCAGTGTCAATGGTTCCCATCTTTATGTCCACACGTACCCAATGTTTAGCTCCCACTTGTAAATGAGAAATGCAGTATTTGGTTTTCTATTTCTGCATTAATTCACTTAGGATAATGGCCTCCAGCTACATCCATGTTGCTGCAAAAAACATGATGTTCTTTTTTATGGCTACCTAGTATTCCATGGTGTATATGTACTATGTTTTACTTATCTAATCCACCTTTAATGGGTACTTAGGTCGATTCCATGCCTTTGCTATTGTGAACAGTGCTGCAATGAACATACGAGTGCATGTGTCTTTTTGGTAGAACAATTTGTTTTCCTTTAGGTATATACCCAGTAATGGGATTGCTGGGTGAACTGGTAGTTCTGTTTTAAATTTTTTGAGAAATCTCCAAACTGCTTTCCATAGTGACTGAACCACCAAGTCTATAAGTGGTCCCTTTTCTCCACAGCCTCACCAGCATCATTTGACTTTTCCATAATAGTCTTTCTGACTGGTGTGAGATTCTATCTCATTGTGATTTTGATTTGCATTTCTACTTTAGATCAGCCATCAGGGAAGTCTTCTCTGATGTGACGTTTGACCAGATGCTGAAATAAGATAAGGAAGCAAGTCATGCAGGCATCCAGAAGAGTGTTGCTGATGGCAGGAACATGAGGTGCTGAGGCCCCGTGATGGGAACAAGTTCAAGGAATAGCAAAGAGGCCAGAATGAATGGATTATAGTAAGCGGTGGGAAATGAAGTCAGGGATGGTGGGATTTGGGGACAGGGGCAGGGATCCAATCATATAGAGCCTTAAAAGCCATGGAAAAGGTTGGATTCTAAAGGTGATTGGAACGCACTTGAAATCAAAAGCAGAGAAGTAACATTTGAAGCCCCTCTGTCTGCTTTAGGTCAAATGAACTGCAGGGAAACCAGGAGGAGGAGATTACCCACTGCCGTAGTACAGGAGAGACATGATGGCGGCTTCAACTAATGTGGCATCTATGGAGAAGGTGAGAAGACCTGGAATTCATATACATTTTAGAGGTAAAGCCTATAGGATTTGCTGTGAGGTTGGATGTAGGGTGTGACAGGGAGACAGGCCTCAAAGATGATGCCAAGGTTAGCACATTTACTGTAAAAGGAACTCCTAACAGATTGTCACAAAGGGATCTGTTTGCTTACAAATACTCTCAGGGCAGGAAACATGCCCCATTTCCTTTTGTCCCTGGCACCTGGAATGTCTGCCTGAACTTCAGTCAGTGTCTCATATCAGGTACTTTATAGATGTTTCCTGAGGCATTCATGTTGACTTCACTCCTGATTTACAGGGAGCCCTGACATAATTGACGCGGGATAAAACATAACAGCTCTGAGTACAAATCCGCGGAATGCAAATCAAGTACTTATTCAAATCCAGTTTTAATTTATACATTATAAATGCTGTTGTGATCTGCTATATTTCCAATAATGCCAACATATAAACAGTGAGTCTGTGACTATGACTAAAATTGGCTTGTATTGAAAAATGGCTTTCTGGATAGCAAAAAAAATTTAGCACTTCTAAAGGGGAAATACTACTTGCCATCTTTCCATTCTCGGGTAGCGTGATGTATGAAACCAAAGAGTTCATCTGTTGTCACAGCTTTAGGGTTTAAGTCATTCCAAACCGGCTTCTGTTTCATGTTAACATATGTTCGGTTCAGTGTTCTCAAAATCTGAGGGGAAGGAGGAAAGAGCCAAAAAAATTAATACTAACATAAGCCAAACGGAAAGTAAAAGATTTCTGAAGAGTTTTCCTTATTCATTATATGCTCCTAGATGCTCTGTGTGTGCTAAGATCCAGAAGGGGAAAAATGCACATATGTGCATTTCCATTACCATCTTGAAAAGCTTCATCTTACAAATACTCAGCAAGACAGAATCAGTTCACTTGACTCTTTGAACCATTTAGAGTAAAGGGAGTCACTTTCTCATTTGAGATTTTTAATCATGTGTGCCAAGTGGAGGACCATACATAAATAAGCATTCATGTTGATTACAAAATCTACCCTGCCTGCTGCACTCCAGCCTGGGTGACAGAGCAAGACTCTGTCTCAAAAAAAATAAAAATAAAAATAAATAAATAAAAAAATTCTACCCTGCCTGAATCAGCAAGATTGGTTTTTCTCAAAATGTAGCCTACATCAGAATTGCTTGGAGGGTATTAAAATACAGATTGCAGGGCCCAATCCCAGAGCTTCTGTTTCAGTAGGTCTGAGGTGGGGCCAGTAATGTGCAGTTCCAACAAGGGCCCAGCTGATGCCAATGATGCTGGTCTGGCCATGCTTTGAGATCTAGCGACTTAGGGCAGTGGTTCTCAAAAACAGACTGTCTTGACTAGGGGGAAGAAAGGGGAAGGGGCTTCTGGGCATCTAGTGGATAGAGACCAGGGAGGTTGCTAAATATCTTTCAATGCACAGGATAGCCCCCTATAGCAGAGTTATCCAGTCCAGAACGTCAACAGTGCTGAGGTTGAGAACCCCTGATCCTGATAATTGAGGAAAAGCCTTGAGAATGCGAACTCACAGAACAGGTGCTCAGTGTATGTCTATTCAATTAATTGATACCTTCACTTAAATATCTGCCCTTACTTTCCCTTTTGCTCCTTTGAAAAGCTGTAGCTTTTGTCTTAGATATTTATCATGCTGACAAAACCCCTACTCACAGGGGTTTTGAAAAAACGGATAAACAATTGACAAACACTTTGAAATGATAAGATGCTAAAAAACGTCATCCTGAGCTGCAGTGCTCCGGTTATCTTGGGTTACGTACCTGTTGAGTAGAACAGAACTGGTGAAGACTAGAAGAAAGAAAATAAATGCCTTAGGAATATTAAGCTTATATTTTTAGAAACCATTATTAATCTACTGGAAAGTATGGAATTTAATTTTATCCTTCCCTGAACTATGGCCTACATCTGTAACTTACTCTAACAAAATAATTACAGGTCTATCAGTTATCTACTTTAATATTTCATTTATTATATTTTTCACTAGAAAAATGTCTATACAGAGATTTTTTTTTTTATCTTACAGTTGTTCCACTTTGGGTCCTGATCTAAATACTGGCAAGTTCCATATACTGCCATCCTCTAAAATCTCATATGCTCAATCTGATTATTTTTAGGTGTTGGCTACCAAGTATGTTTATACCCAAGCATCCTGAATTAAAATGCATGCAGTTCTGCATATACCGTCTGCCAACCAAGAAAATAAGTATGTTGCCAGGACTGTCAGTAAGACCAAACAAAATCAAGCAGTGAACTAAAAATGGGGATAATAACACCCATAGTATATCATTATTGTGCAGAGTAAATCATACATAATGCACCTAGCACAGCATGTAATAGGTACCTCAAAAATGTGGGTTTTGCCACTTCCTTTTATTTTTAGGTTTTGTTTGTCCATATAGAGGGTTATATTTCTGAGGGAGTACTGAAGGAAAATATTTGGGTTTGTTTTTCTGAATGATATGAGGAGGAGAATCAAGGATGACTTGGAAAAGAAAATAGGTTTGATAAATGTGGCTAGAGCCAATCAAATCTTCCAGCCAGATATCTTATTCCACAGTCTCTTAATATGTTTATCTTTGATAAAAGAATCCAAGCATAAATGTACTGAAAGGTGCATAAGGTAGGGTGGCGTGTATCTAAATGCCTTCATCTGATACTGAAAATCTCATGTGGAAAGCTCAATCTTCATGTCGGGTTGCTTTTCCTATGTGAATGCAATGCTCTATTTGTTTCTTGTTCTCCCTACCGCTGACCCAATATAAAGGAAAAGATCAATTGATCAAGCAGCAAGATTAGAGTCTCAGATTCTGATTCCAAATTATGGCGGGCTTCTTGGTGGGGAATTCTTTTGAGTAGCATTGAAAATAGGCCAAACCACAATAACAACAAATGTTCTTTCCATAGCTGTAAGCTATTAGGCAATTTACTATACCTTACTCTTCCCTGTGCCTGCATTTCCAACCACAAAGACCGAGTGCCGCACAGCCAACAGTTCCTCAAGCTGGACAACCTGCAGAGCAAACAGTCAGTTGCTGGTTTCCTTTAATGAGTTGGTGACAAAAAGATAACCTACCATTTTTGCCCAATTCTTCTTTCCTTACACCCAAGCCAGCCCCCACTGACAACAGTATGTTCAGAGAAAGTTAAAATAGACCATAAGTGAAAATTATAGTTTTTCCTGGATTTCCCACATAGACCACAGGGATGAGACTAAAGCCAAACCATGATTTTATGCAGTACTCAGTATATGGCAGGGGTTACTTACAAAAATCATTAACTCTTCATGAAGTATTGAACAAACACTGTACAGAGCCAATCACCATCTACAACTGAGTAATGATTTATATCCTATAAAATATCTAAAATGGATAACGTATACAGTGTTTAATGTCCATGCATTCACTGAATTCAAACTGAATAATATGCACAAGGCTTTGATATGTCAGATAATATCTACCTAACTTATTCTCATACATGTTGTCATTCTCCCCTCATTAAAAGCATACACTAATAATTTTACTTCTGATGTTCTCTAAAAAGGAGGAAAGAACAAAGTAAATTTTTAGTGCGTGTCTCCAAGAACCAACAAGTTTTTAAACCTAACTAAAAGTATGCTTACATTTAAAGCCATGTCAATCATATCTGTTTTCACCTTACAGAGTGGGGCTACTAAAATACTTACATTTACTTAATCCTGCCATATGAAAATGCTTGAAAACATATATTAAGATCCTGTTAAGCTTAGGGTACAAGTTAACATCTTGCTTTAGCATCAGTTAGCCACAATTATTTCAACTGACAATCCCAACAGCTGCCATGAAAAGCAAATGCTCCTTTTACTTTGAGGATGAAGCTCTCTTCAGGCTGCAGGCGGAGCTCCAGGGTAGACTGCCTGACCATCTGTTCAAAGTGCAGCTTCCTCCTCCGGGGCACATCCAGGGTTGGAAACAGGTCACCGACCAGGCCCAGAAACACTGGGATGTCGTCAGTCACTATCTTAGGCATATTGAAATCCCTTAATGCTCTCATGAGTACCTAGGGGAAAAAAAAAACATTTTATAAAAAAGCCAAAACAAGTTCTAACAAACACCTGAAGAACTAAAGATGTTTGCTATTTTTAATCCTCATATGTGAAGCATGAGATATTGGTACTGTTCTCCATTAAGATGGCATTCTATCAATAGGGAGGTTAAATGTTTAAAACTCAGGTATCAGAACATGAGAAGGCTGAACTGATACCATGGACAATCCTTAGAATAAGAACAGCAAAGAGGACTTTTCCTTCCCTGCCAATGATCTGTTTTGATCTTTAGAAACAATCTAAGGGCCTTCTCTCTTGAATCCTCAAACTCCAGAATTTAAATTAATCAAGCTCATCAGATCATTTTGTCCTAAGTCCTCTGCGAATCTTAGAATGATAATCTCAAACATTTTTAGTTTTGTTGTTGTTGTTCTATCTTAGCTGTAAGCCAAAGATTTTAAAAGCAGTAACTCAAACGTCAGGATAACTTTTACAGAAAGAGCTAAGCATTCCAACAAAAATTTTAAAAAGCAAGATAACAAATAAACGAAAGAAAATCTTGACCTAGTACTAAATTACAAGGAAATTAAGAGGAAAAGAGAGAAATATTGGCAAAGCAGAAAAATACATAACAAATATCCCTCAATTTAAAAAAGGACACAGATTTTTTTTTTTTTTTTTTTTTTTTGCTATTTCTCAAGTCACATTGCACATACACATGGTGATACATACTGATATGGTTTAGATTTGTGTCCCCACCCAAATCTCATGTCAAATTGGAGGGCTTAGTGGGAGGTGATTGGATCATCAAGGGGCTGGATTTTCTCCTTGCTGTTCTCACGAGATCTGATAGTTTTAAAGTGTATGGCACTTTCCCCTTCACTCTCTCTCTCTCCTGTCACCATGTGAAGAAGCTTCGTGCTTTCCCCTTGCCTTCCTCCATGATTGTCAGTTTCCTGAGTTCTCCCAGTTACGCTTCCTGTTAAGCCTGTGGAATTGTGAGTCAATCAAACCTCTTTATAAATTTCCTAGTCTCAGGTAGTTCTTTGTAACAGTTCTTTGTAAGTTCAGTGTGAAAATGGACTGATAACACATATTCATTGCTCTCGCTACTTAAGGGAAAAATCCATGATGTGTTGTTATCATTTCTCTCCAGGAATGACAGCAGAACATTTCTCCAGTAGCTCTGACCAACCAATCAAGCATTTCATTGGTGTTAGGCACCCTCCTTTCCTGTTTCATTCTGCAAGCCCATCTTACATCCTATGAAATGGATGTTCTTTCTCCCATTATGTCTTCACTGACTTTCCAGGATTAATATCCCAACTCAGTCAGATTTCTTAAATGTTCCTGAGAGGAAATCAGTGATTACTGAATTATTTGATTATGACTGTCAAAATAGTTTTTGGGGCTATTTCAAAAGTACTTGTAAAATCACATTTTCTTTTCCAGATTCATATCTTTGTACTCAAGAACACTTGTGACCTCTTATAAGGAATGCCAATCCTCAAATCCCCTGCATTAACAATAGATGTTATGCTTTTTAAAAGTTGTGCTGTGCATGCCCCACCATCCAGGCATATACTTTCATTTCTGTGAAGCTGGCCAGCTACTCACTCAACAAACTCATATTAGCACTGCAGTACCTGATCTTCAGGTCTATTTTTATCTCCTCGTTTCAGAGAACCAGCCACAACCAAGACAGATTTAATAGCACGAAGTCCCCAATCATAATGATCCTAAAATCAAAACATAGGTTTATTTTCTCAAAAATTGTATGAGGGAGTAAGATTCTCGTTTCAGAGGTAAGAACTGAAAGTTTAAAAAAAGGAGTTCAGATAAATACACACTTTAATGATTCAAAATACCATTTTCTTTTCCTCTTTGAAATTGTGAAAATCATGTCCCCGTAGCATCGTCCTGTTTCTTTCGCCTGTGTTTTTGTTTTCGTTTTTTGGCCTCTGTCAGCAAGTCTCTTCTTTCCATAGCACTTAACTGCAACATTTGCCCAAGGCTCCATCCACCTCCCTTGCTGTACTCTCTCAATAGACCTGGCTAACTCAGTAGCTCAACAAATTCCACCTTTTCACCTCCAACCAGAAGCACATTTCTCCACCTGTGCTAGTTTCATCACGAGCCCTGATATTCTACTTCTCCCCAGACTTCTATCCCTAATGGCCCTAATTACTCCATCTCTTAATCAGACACTTCTGCCTAGATGCCAGCACATAATATAATAAAAACCATGTCCTTAAGATTCAATTATCTTTTTATGAGACTTCAACATTATCCCTAAGACTCCTCCCACAGGGTCTGAGCTCCTGGAGGATCTCAGAATATTACTTCTGAGATTGGATACAATTGCAACTCCCTGCTCCCTTGGTCCAATTACATATTTTCTTCTGTTTTTTTCTCATGATAAACTTATTTCCCATATATTCACTGTCTTCTTGGGGCTAGTACAGTGCATGGCACAGGGTAGGTGCTCAGTAAAGGTATTCCAAATGAACTAACTGCTTACACGGGACTGGTCTTCTCTCTTTCGCCATCCAGCTACAATCCACATAGTAACAACCCATCTCTCAAATGTCTCTCAGCTGTGTCTGTGGGAAAGACACTTTACCTCCCAGAGCCTCAGAATCATCTATAAAAAGGCAGATAAAAGCATCCACCTACTTTATAAGTGGTTGTAGGAGTAAAGTGAATTAATGTGAGTACAATTTTTTTTTCTGTGGGCAGTGAAACAATGTTACATATGTAAATATCCCATTTACTCCATTAGTGGATCATAAAATCAGTTTAGTAGGTCTTGACCATCATTTTTGTCTGTAATAACATGGAACGAAATGAAAAACACCGTGGTGTGGTGCAAATAAGAGCAAAAAGTGCCTGAGTGTGGTGGCTCATGCCTGTCATCTCAGCACTTTGGGAGGCTGACGCGGGCCGATTGCTTCAGCCCAGGAGTTCCAGACCAGCCTGGGCAACAGGGGGAAAACCCACCACTGCAAAAAATAGAAAAATTAGCCAGGTGTGATGGTGCACACCTAGAGTCTCAGTTACTTAGGAGGCTGGGATGGAAAGATCGCTTGAGCCAGGGAGGTCTAGGCTGCGGTGAGCTATGATCACATTACTGTACTCCAGCCTGGGTAACAAAGCGACACTCTCTCTCAAAATAATAATAACAAAAAAAAGGAAAAACTGTTTGGTGAAATGTATGGTTCAGTTGTATATGTATGTATACACTGAGTCGCAATAGAAGAAGTATTTTTTACTGTGGGTCATGGTAAAGACCATTTGAAAGCCACTGATGGAGTAGGATGAGGCTTAAAGAGAAAAGAGAGGGGAAAGAACCAGAGGTTTTGTTGTTGTTGTTTACTTTAAGTTCTGGGATACATGTGCAGAATGTGCATGTTTGTTACACAGGTATACACGTACCATGGTGGTTTGCTGTACCCATCAACCTGTTATCTACATTAGGTGTTTCTCCTAATGCTATCCCTCCCATAGCCCTCCACCCCACAACAGGCTCCAGTGTGTGATGTTCCCCTCCTTGTGCCCATATGTTCTCACTGTTCAACTCCTACTTATGAGTGAGAACGTACGGTGTTTGGTTTCCTGTTCCCGTGTTAGTTTGCTGAGAATGATGGTTTCCATCCTCATCCATGTCCCTGCAAAGGACATGACCTTATCCTTTTTTATAGCTTCATAGTATTCCATGGTGTATATGTACCATATTTTCTTCATCCAGTCTATCATTGATGGGCATTTGGGTTGGTTCTAAGTCTTTCCTATTGTGAATAGTGCTGCAATAAACATATGTGTGCATGTGTCTTTATAGCAGAATGATTTATAATCCTTTGGGTATATACCTAGTAAGGGGATTGCTGGGTCAAATGGTATTTCTGAGAATCAGAACTTTGAGGACTCAATGGGAAGTCGCTAAGTTATGCAGTAACAATAAAAGGAGTGGATGCAGAAGAAATTTTGGACCACAGATTTCAGAGGACTTGGTGCCTCTGCTAAACGTTTAAACAATGCAAATTACTAAAAGTATCTTCACAATTTTCATTATATCATTCTATTGGTCAAAAATGCCTACTGATTCTTTTCCCAAATCCATTTCTATAGCACAGAAAGGTATCCCTGAATTGTGTTCCTAACACAGCTCTTCTGTCCTGGCTAGATTTCTTTCTGCTCATCTCACTTGTGACATTTCTGAGTTAGCAAACTCTTTCATTCTTTGTTCTACCTGTACTCCCAACACCTTCCTCTTGTAATTGGCCACAGGTGTGTCCTAGACAGAATTAGAAAGAATTGAAGTCAAATCTTGCTCTTACCACTTGTTAGCTATATGGACTTGGGACAGGTTGCTTTGCTCAGTTTTCTCATATGTAAAACAGGGCTAATAAAATCAAACTTGTAAACTTCTTTTGACAATCTTGTAACATAACACATAGTACCCATTCAATAAGTACTGGTTCCTTTCTCCCTTGAAAACTCTGATAATCTTTTCATTCTCCATTGTCTCCCAATTTTTATGTCATGTAAACTGAATTACCTAATTTCTTCAAAGTCATAAATCTGGGTGTGTGTTTCATTTGTTTTGAATCTTACTCATTCAACATGGTCAGCAAAAAGCACATTACTTAGATATACCAGACGCTCATTAAATGTTTAAATATGACTACTGAAAATGGATACAGTTGAAACTCCACATTCCCTAGGCTCTATTACATTTTTTCTTCTGACTTTTTACCATGATAAAATTAAAATAGGCTCATTAAAAGATAAGAATAAGGGAAAAAAATACCCATAATCTTACCATCCAGAGACAACTGTTAAAAATTATGATTCCACCCACCCAATATAAATTCACAGTTACTAAAAGGACAACATAAATCACTCTCATATTCCATATTTTGCCCTAACAATGAGCAAGTTAAAATGAATATGTGGCAGTAAGGTAACTGAGTGGTTGCAACTGTGGTATTTTGATACTTTCATTTTGACTACAGAATAATGTCACCAGTAATTAATGAAATGTTATCAAAAGATCAAAAGTCAAAAATGATCATACAGCTAAATTTTAAAATATTGATGCTGACATATATGTAATTTCTGTGGCTTACCAGCAACTTCAATACATCTTCAAGAAGCTTATGATTGGAGAGTAGAGAGTATGTAAATCTGACCCATTTTAGAGACAAGGAAATTGTAGAGCAAAAATTTAAAAGAACAGAAAATCAGTCAACCCTACCTTTAAATAAAGAATTACCAATAAAAGAGAATAATTTTAACATTCCCTGAGATATTCTTCAGAAAATTAGCCTTATCTTACTCTTATGAATACTCCTGCCCTATCTTACCAGAAAATATTTTCACGAAGAAAGGGAGGCAACATAAAATTCCATTTATAATTACAAAATTGACAAAGCTAAAGAAAATCACACAGCTCATTGGTTTAAAAAAGTATTAATACAAATAAAGTATCAGAACTAAAATATCTCAAATTTAACTTCAGAAAAAATAAAATTATAAAATAAGGTTTTCAAAATTTGTAGAAAATATAAAATATTTCTAACATCAAATCAAATGGTAGTTCTAGTTTTTAAAGGAATCTCCATTTGATCCAGCAATCCCACTACTGGGTATCTTCCCAGAGGAAAAGTAGTCATTACATGAAAAAGACACTTGCATATGCCTATTTACAGCAGCACAATTTGCAATTGCAAAAACACAGACTAGCCTAAATGTCCATCAGCCAATGAGTGGATAAAGAAAATGTGGTATATACACACCATGGAATATAACTCAGTCATAAAAAGGAATGAAATAATGGCATTTGCAGCAACCTAGATGGAGGTGGAGACCATTATTCTAAGTGAAGTAACTCAGGAATGGAAAGCCAAATATCATATGTTCTCACTTATAAGTGGGAGCTAAGCTATGAGGATGCAAAGGCATAAGAATGATATAATGGCCTACAGGGACTTGGGAGAAAGGTGGGAGGTGGGTGAGGGATAAGAGACTACACACTGTGTACAGTGTCCACTCCTCAGGTGATGGGTGCACCAAGATCTCAAAAACCACCACTAAAGAACTTATCCATGTAACCAAAAAACATCTGTTCCCCCAAACTATTGAATATTTTTTTAAAGTACAAAAAATTTTAATGTCTAATGTAATTTGAATGACAAATTACCTAAAATCCATACTTCAAAAGCTTTTTCAATTGCATGTAAAAACCAAGAAAATGTAACAAATGATCCCTCACCTGCTTGGAGAGGAGCTCCTTGCAAAGCGTGTACAACATAATGAACTTTCGGGCTAATGCACGCGCATCCACAAAACCTTCAGCAACTAACATGATTTCACAGATTAGTTCAATGTCTGGGGCCACCATGGCACAGGGTCTAAAACGTAAATATGAATTTTAGTTTTAAAATGTGACAAGGTGATAAGTACAAATTGCTGAAATCAACTGATTATTTCATACCAACATTTTAACCATTCCTAAGCAGATCATAATTATGTCTGTCAATCACAGCTAATAACACCCTTCACTTCAACTTAAAAAATGTCCACTCATTACTGGACACAAAAATGATAGAAAGTCTGGAATGGCAGAAGCACAGTGTAGGAGTTCAAATACAATCCATGAATACGTTCCGTAAACTTCTGGTGTAAGTTGTCACTGCAGAAAGAGTAATAATGATGTTTTGAGCTAGGGCCAAGGCTTTACCTGTGGTTAATGGTGTGCTGGTTAATGTTTTCACAACCGGCTGTCTAGAAAAAAGCATTTGCTTATTTCCATGGAAATAAAATTTCCCTTCCACCATGGCTGATTCCAAGATACCAACACAGCATCACTAAATGTGGAGCTGAGAAGTATACCACCGTATAGACACAACAGACAGAAATAACCTCAACAGCCTAAATATCAGTAAAATAAATACTTATAAAGTGACCAGTTTGGAGTGTTTATCACCTTTGTTTTTAATACAACTTATTGAATCAAAAGTTGATATAATTTAGTTGTCATTAAACTAAAGAACCAACTCAGAACATTCATGAAAACTTAACCATCAGCTACTGAGAGCTTGTACCAGCCATCGCCAGCACACCACAACCTAGGACCAACTTGGATAGACTTTTAAAGGGACTTTCAGAAAAACACAGCTTCAAATCCCCTTTCTTTTGGAGAGGGACTTCCAAAAAGTCCCTCTCCAAAGATAATTGCTATTCATAGCAATGTTTGAAAACATTCCACTCAACTGAAGTCAAGTGCAAAGAAGAAGGAAGAGTAAATAAATAAGCTCATTATTTTAGACTTCTTAAAGTATACATTCCAATACCTACCTACCTGTTTTTGTAAATATAATTGTAGTCTACTTCTTGCATACCTAATTTTCATCCCAAACATCCAACCTTAGAGTATCTTTGGATCTAGGTTATTCTACATCCCTTCTATCTAAACTAACCCCATATTTCTTCACACATTTATTACTCTTCATGTGACACCAGAAGATGAAGAGTAAACGGAGAGAGAAAAAGCTAGCATATCTATGTATTTTATATTTACATTAATATAGGCAACTAATGTTTACTGAGCACTTCATACCATATTGGGTGCTAAAATCTTTTTATGCATTCTCTCACTTAATCCCCACAACACTATGAGGTGCCCACTCCTCTTATCTTCATTTTACAGAGATGCAGTCTGATGTTCCCAGAAGTTCAAGCACATGCTGTAGGCCTCATGGTTGGTGAGTGGTGGAATCAGAATACTCCAAAGACACAAGCATATGGCCTCCATGCATGAGTAATACTTTCATCACCCACTAAACAAAAGTTATTAAAAAATTCACAAAACAATTTCAAATTTCAAGACCCAAATGAAAGAAAGTATGAGATAAGTTGGGTCACAAATAGGATACTGGAAAGGCACACAGTTTTCAAACAAAGCTATTCTGTAGTTATTACATTTATTTCTAGAATGGTTATTCTCTATCTAGAATTTTTCAAGAAAGTTAGACATTATAAAATCATTATGCTAGAGAAAGTGGTTATTATGATGAAAGAAAAACATTCAATAAACAATGTTAGAATAATTGATTAACTATTAGGGAAAATAATTGTTTAAACACTCATTTCATATTATCAACCAAAATAAGTTCTCATCAGATTAAATTTAATAAGTACAGTAATACTATAAAAATTAGAATAAAATACAAATAAAATATGGTTAAATATCCAGATGGATGGACAAGCAAACTTTAAGTTTGAAAGAATGGAAAGAGATCACACTAAAAATTGTAGAGGTTCTTAGATTATATGTGAAGTGGAATATTATTATTTTAAAAGCACACTGAATAGTATTGAGCACACATATTGAGCACCCTAATAAAAACCCAAAATAAAACTGATAATCCTCTAGTTCATCACGGAGGAAAAAGGAAGGGAGAGAAGATACAAGTTACCCATATATCAGGCATGGAATTCAAGACATCACTACAGATAATAAGGGAATACTGGCTGCATGAATGTCTCCTTTTGAGAAGTATCTGTTCATATCCTTCATTCACTTTTTGACGGGATTTTTTTCCTCATAAAATTTAAGTTCCTTGTAGATTCTGGATATTAGACCTTTGTCAGATGGATAGATTGCAAACATTTTCTCTCATTCTGTAGGTTGCCTGTTCACTCTGATGATAGTTTCTTTTGCTGTGCAGATGCATTTTAGTTTGATTAGATGCCATTTGTCAATTTTGGCTTTTGTTGCAATTGCTTTGGTGTTTTAGTCATGAAGTCTTTGCCCATGCCTATGTCCTGAATGGTATTGCATAGGTTTTTTTCTAGGGCTTTTATGGTTATAGGTTTTATGTTTAAGTCTTTAAGCCATCTTGAGTTAATTTTTTGTGTAAGGAAGGAGTTCAGTTTGTTTTCTGCATATGAATAGCCAGTTTTACCAGCACCATTTGTTAAATAGGGAATCCTTTCCCCATTGCTTGTTTTTGTCAGGTTTGTCAAATATCAGATGGTTGTAGATGTGTGGCATTATTTCTGAGACCTCTGTTCTGTTCTATTGGTCTATATATCTGCTGTGGTACCAGTACCATGCTGTTTTGGTTACTGTAGCCTTGAAATATAGTTTGAAGTCAGGTAGCGTGATGCCTCCAGTTTTATTCCTTTTGCTTAGAATTGTCTTGGCTATACAAGCTCTTTTTTGGGTCCATGTGAAATTTGAAGTAGTTTTTTCTCATTATGTGAAGAAAGTCAATAGGTAGTTTGATGGGAACAGGCATTGGAATCTATATAATTACTTGAGACACTATGCCTTTTCAGATACTGATTCTTCCCATCATGGCATGAACATGTTTTTCTATTATGTTTGTGTTCTCTCTTATTTCCTTGAGCAAGTGGTTGTACGTTCTCCTTGAAGAGGTCCTTATACATCCTTGTAAGTTGGATTCCTAGGTATTTTATTCTCTTTGTAGCAATTGTGAATGGGAGTTTCAAACTTATGGAAAAAAGTTATCATTCTTCACTGGTGATCAAATGGAAATCAAACCACAAATGGAGTACATCTCACGGCCAGTTAAAGTGACAATTCCCCCCCCCCCCCCCCTTTAAAAAATTGGAAACAACAGAGCTGGCCAGAACTGTGGAAAATAGAAATGCTTTTAAACTGTTGGTGGAGTGAAATAGTTGCAACCATTCGCGGAAGACAATGTGGCAATTCCTCAAGATCTAGGCTGAACCAGAAATACTTTGACCAGCAATCCCATTACTGGGCATATACCAAGGGATTATAAATCATTCTACTATAAAGACCACATGCATGTGTATGTTTATTGCATTACTATTACAATAGCAAGACTTGACCAACCAGAATGGTCATCAGTGATAAACGATAAAGAAAATGTGGCACATATACACCATGGAATACTAAGAAGCCAAAAAAGGAATTGTTCATGTCTTTTACAGGGACATGCATGAAGCCAGAAACCATCATTTCAGGCAAACTATCACAAGAAGAGAAAACCAACACCACAAGTTCTCACCATAAGTGGGAGTTGAACAGCGAGAACACATGGACACAGGGGAGGGAACATCACACCACAGGGGCCTGTCAGGGGTGGGGGGCAAGAGGCAAGAGATCATTAGGACAAATACCTAATGCATGGGAGGCTTAAAACCTAGATGATGGGTTGAAGGGTGCAGCAAACCACCACTGCACATGTATACCTATGTAACAAACCTGCACATGTGTCCCAGAACTTAAAGTATAATAAAAGTAAAAATTAAAAAATAATCAGGGAATATTAAAATGATACGGTTTGGTTCTGTGTCCCTACCCAAATCTCATGTTAAATTGCAGTTCGATGTTGGGGGAGGGTGGAAGGTGATTGGATCATGGGAGCAGATTTTCCTCATGCTTCATGGATGGTGGTTTTCATGATGGTGAGTAAGTTCTCATGAGATATGTGGGCTGAAAGTGCATGGCACTTCCCCACCTCATGCATGTTCTCTTTCTCTCCTGCTCCACCTTGTAAGACATGCTTGCTTCCCCTTAGCCTTCTGCCATCAGTGTAAGTTTCTTGAGGCCTCCTAGCCATGCTTCCTGTACAGCCTCTGGAACTTTGAGTCAATTAAACTTCTTTTCTTCATAAATTACCCATTCGCAGGTAGTTACTTACAGCAATGTAAGAACGGACTAATACAATGAACGAATGTGTGCCAATAGATTCAACTAGATAACACCAATAAGTTCCTTAAAAGATTTAAATTACCAAAATCAAATGAAGAAAAAATTAAAATCAGAAAACCCTATATCTATTAAAGAAATTAAATTCATTATTAAAAGATTCCAATAAAAATCTCTAGACCCAAATGGCCTGATTAATTCAATCAAATACTTCAGGAGTGAATAATAGCAATTCTACACAAACTCTTTAAGAAGATGGAGAAGAAAACACTTGCCAACTTATTTCATGATGTCAGCACTACTCTGATGTCAAAGCCAGACAAAAATTTTACAAGGACACTGTAGAACAATATCCCTCATGGCATAGATTTTAAAAAATTTCTTAACAAAAGAGTGTCATATTGAATCCAGCAGTACCTATTAAAAATACCTCCTGACCAAGTAGAGCTTATCTCTGGAATGCAACACTGAAGGACTGTTTAGCCTTTGAAAATCAATCAATATAGTTCAGCACATTGAATAAAGGAGAAAACCCATATGAAAACTGTAAAATAACAAAGCTTATAAAATAAACCATAGTTAAAAATTTTTGCAAGCTTGGACTAAGCACATTTTCTCGAATAGGATATTAAAAAAAAAACAAATTGATAAATTGTATTTCATCACATTTAAAACTTCTATCTTTGATGGGCACAAGAAAATGAAAAGGCAAGCCACAAATTGAGAGAAAAAATATTTGCAATATATGTATCTAACAAAGGAACTGTATGCAGAATACAGCATTTCACAAAAGATGGTATAGCAATAGACAAGTAGGTAAAAGAGGCTCAACATCATTAGCCATCATGGAAATGCAAACTAATGATGACACACTACTACCTACCTATTAGATTGGCTAAAAATAAAAAAGGCTGACAATATCAATTTTTGACAAGAAATTCTCATACATCGATGGTGAGGATGTAAACTTGTAAAATCACTTTGGAAACCAGACTGGCAGATTCTTATAAGTAAAACATACATTTTCCATGTAGACTAGCAATTCCAGCCATAGATATCTGTCCCAAATAAAAATATATGTTCATATAAAGATTGCACATGAATGTTCATAGCCGCTTTATTCATAATAGCCCCAAACTGGAAACAGCCCAAGTGTCCATCAACTAGTGAATGGATCAACAAATTGCAGTAGGTCTGTATATAGAATACTAATCAGTGAGAAAGAGGGGCAAACTACTGATATGCTCAACAACTTGGATAAATCTCAAAATCACAATGCTCAAAGAAGCCAGATGCAAATAAGTACATATTGTCTGGTTTCATTTACATGAACTCTAGGAATGACAAATTTAATCTATAATCACAGAAAGTACATCATTGGTATGGCAGGCTCACTTCAAAGAGGCAGAAGAGAATTCCTGGGGGTGTGAAAATATTCTGTACTTTGATTGTGGTTATGCTTTCACCAACTGTACACTTGATTGTATTAAATTACACCTGAATGTTTTTACTATCACTTGGTATGGTGATAAACCTTATAATTTTATCTCTAAACCTGATCTCTCATTCTCTAACAAAACATAAACCATATTTCAATTCTGTAAAATTGTAATACAAAGTTTTCTGGAAAACTGAACCAAAAAAATGATACCTGAATGAAGTTGACTTAAATTATAAATGAATCATAACTGATACTAGATGTAGTAACACGTGTTCTCTTATAGACTCCTGCTAAGCGCATACATTGGCAGAGTACTTTTGAAAAGCAGGTCATCAACAGGGATTTTAATCATTCACTTAAGTAATTCTACATTTAGAAATCTATTCTGAAATAAGAGTAATTTTTCATGTGAATAGAAGTTTACAGTCTGCTACTTCATTATAATAAAAAAAAGGAAGAGAAACCCTACGTGACAGACAATAGTGAATGGTTAAGACATTTATGAACGAGGCATTTCTAAAGGTTTTTTAATAATATGATAAAATATGTATGTCAAAATATTAAATGAAGAGAACTAAAGAAAAATCGTGCCTACTGTAATATCTTAATTCCACAAAATATAAATTATAAAAGAGGCTAGAAAACATACCAATCGTTATTTCTGGATGGTGATGTAATTTTTTCTTTATTCTTTTCTATATTTTCCAAATAGTTCATAATTTATGAAAATTATGTTTATAATAAAAATACACATTACAAAATAGCTAACAGCAAATATGCAAATATACCACGTAACTTTTAAATACTGATTTTGAGTCCTGGTTTTATAATTCAAAAGGGTTAATTTATCATGGTGAAAGTTCTATCTGTAAAAGGAGCCCAAAGAAATAATACAGGGTTTTCCTTAGGAATTTTCAAGTGAAAGCAAATCACTTAACAGTGCAAACCAACAACATTAGGTGGCATGAGTGCACCAGATGCTAAGCCACAAAGCATAACACTTGCCTGAAAAGAGCTTTGAGATTTTCCGGTAATTCGGTTCGACCAGCATAACCCGGGTTCATAGTAATAAATATTCCAACTGATGGCTTCAGTGTGATAGCTTCCCCAAGAAATACAAATCTACCATAAAAAGAATGTTGATGAAATTAAATGTGTTCATTGAATATGAATGCACATTGACAAATGCAAACCACTGCAAAATGCAAATTATTAGGAAGCTGTTTATTCTGTGTAATTTTCTTTAAAATTCATAAGCATACATATTTTGAATATGTTTTGAAGCATATTTATTAAAAATACCCTCCCTTTTCCCAGAGGAATTATAAAATGGGAAGTATTCTTTTTTTATTTTAGCCTTAGAATCCTAGAATATAAAATAAAGACTTGACTATTTTAACATGTAATGGAAGGTGATGTCATTTTTAACATCAACACGGCTGCAATTCCTTGAATGGGATGCTGCATAGAGAGAGAATGCCCAAAGTAAGAGGAGAAAGGGACATCCTGTTCAGTCTTAAATTTTGTCTATTTCTTCAACTTCTCTCTTCCTCTTTCCCTCCATACCTTCCACTGACTCAAGAAAAATCCATTAAATATCACTAAGAGGTACAATAGCTCTGGAGCCAGACTGTGAGTATTCAGATACCAGCCATATCACTTTAGGCAAGTTGATTATCCTATGTTCCAATTCCCTCATCTACTAAAAATAATAATCATATTACCCACCTTATTGGATTTTGCAAGGATTTAAAGGGATTATAAATATAAATGGGTAAAAGTACAATGCCTAGAACATGAAAAATACTCAAGAGATCTTAGCTATGACTAATGCTATTACTGTCACTTAAAGGCATTGGAGAAACAGTGAAAGATTTGCATTGGAGAAATAGTGAAAGGTTTTCACAAAGATTTGCGAGGACCCAAGTGGGTTGTTGCTGGCCAGGGCAATGAATGGTAATGTGCTATGGGAGCCATATTGAGAGATAGGTAGAAGGAAACTTTCCAATGAGGGTAAATGAGACAAAATATAAGGCTGATCTCTTGCATTGCTGAGAGGGGAGGGCTGAAGCAGTTAAGGAGCTGGGTCTGCATTATGAAAGAGAGAAGACAGAAACCACAGTTTTTAGGACTAAGAGTGTCTTAGATACTAGGTAATTAGGAGCAGGTGGATTTTGTATAGTCAAGATTAAAATGGAGAAAACTTCATTTCCCAGAATGTCAGGCTAGGGAAGGTAGACAGGCTGACAGGGCTGCTCACACACAGAGAGGTGGCTCTTGCCACAAGATAACTGCCTCCTCTCCCACTGTACACAGGAGAGACAGCCACGGTCAAAGGTGTGGACCTCCAGAGGGTAGAGCTGGCAAGGCACTAGAATGCTTTGTAAACGAGGCATGGTCCCATCTCTTAAATCTTCATGTGTAAAGAGAATTTAATAAGCTCATGAAATAAGAAGGAGCAGAGCTGTCTGCATATGGACTAAAATAAGATGAAGAGAGAAGACCCACAGACATTCAGACAAGAGGAGACTACCAAGGAGTATTCTTGGCAATTTTCAGAAATCAGTACATGGATCAGTTACATAAATCTCCATAAGAAAGGATGGCCTCAAATGACATCTGGGTTACAGCAAATAAAAATATTTTGACTAAAAGCTAGATAAAATATAGCTGGAGATCTAAGAAGAAAGAACTGAGCTTCTCTATCACGGCCGTAGAGATGGGGCAGGTCAGGAAACAGACACCCGAACACATAAAACTGGGGCGCAAGGTCCATGTGGCAGAAGGGCTGAGTGAGATATTTTCTAGAAGGCAGAAATATCCAAATGTATCTACTGATAACCTGGAAACTTCTACAACAGGTACACAGTCCAAGAAGCTAGATAATCCTTGGGAGATTGAAAATGTTCCTATGGACAAGATAGCTAGCTGAGAAAAATATTCTAAAAACTAAGGGGGCACAGGTAGGCCAGATAAATAAGATTGCCCTGTTGATAAAAATGTTACAAAGAGAACCAGAACTGTGCTGCATACTATATTAATTTATTTCTCAAATTAAGCCATCAAAGGTAAGTGCCAGTTGTGTTTTGCTTTTTGGGGTGTGGTATCGTGTTTAGAAGTGTTTAGATTTCAAATATAATTTGAAAGGTCTTGGCCCAAGTTACTGGAAGAACATGAAGGTACAATCTATTGGGATGAGACAACTAGCAAAGGAGGAGTTGGTGGAAGGACTAAGATTTTGATTTTCGATATATTAAATATGAGAAGCCTGGGAGACCTCCAGTAGAGTCTTGTGATGCTCCAGGCAGTTGTTTAGGTCAGTCCAGAGATGAGGAGAAAGGAAGCCTGGGCATCTGTACTCAGCAGCATTGACAGAGTTTTTTAAAGCCCTGTGACTAGTTGAAATCAACAAGGGGAGAAAATATAAAGAAAATAAATCCAAAGAAGGGCCTGTGATGTCTAACATGAATTGGCCAGGAAATAACAACAATAAAACACAATAGCAAACACAGATGTGGTGCTTACTATGTGGTAGGCATTTGTCCAGGTGCTTTGCATTTAATCATCACAGCAGTCTATAATGCAGGTACTCTTATTTCCCCCATTTTATAGATGAGAAGAAACCAGCAATGAAGCAGCTGTGAGGGGAGAGCGATGTAGGAGAGGTGTGGTCCTCAACCCACATGAAGAAAGTATATCACGCAGTGGAGAATGACCAACTGCATCAGATGCTGCCAGAGGTCAAGAAAGATGAGGACTGAGAATTGATCAATGGAATGAGCATCTTAGAAGTCTTTTGGATTTTTGGAGAAAGGGTCTTGCTCCGTCTCCCAGCCTGGAGCTCGGTGGCACAAACACAGCTCACTGCAGCCTTGACCTCCTGGGCTCAAGCACTCCTCTTGCCTCAGCCTCAGAAATAACTGGGACTACAGGCACATGCTACCATGTCTGGCTAAGTTTTAAAATTTATTTATTTTGTAGACACCAGGTCTCGCTATATTGCCTAGACTGGTGTTGAACTTCTGGGCTCAAACAAGCCTCTCACCTCAAACTCCCAAAGTGCTGGGATTACAAGCGTGAGTCACTGTGTTTGGGCAATCCTAGAAGTTGTTTGTTTTTTAAGTGATTAAAGTAATGTAATACACATGGGTTGTACTCAACACTTAGAAACCACCAATAAAAATGGGAGACCATTCAAAATAATTCCCCCAAATCGACCAGACTCTTCCTTTATCTATTTCATGAGACAGGGAGAGGTAGCAATAGACAGTGAAGGGGAGGTTACCTTCATTACTCCATGCTTTTCTATTTGTAACAAGAGACAACCCACATGGCACTCACCTCTTTTTCCTGTTTCTGATGGCATCATGAATCATTTTCACCTGCACTGCCACCACTGACAGAACTTCCACAGAAATTCGGTTGAACTCATCAAAGCAGCCCCAAGCTCCTGTCTGCACCAATCCCTTATAGATATTTCCTATGGACTAAATGATAAAGTGAGGCACTCAGAATTTAACAGAAGGAGTTTTTACGCTGTTATGCTGAATAATTCCCAATCAGGAATAACGTTATAGAATACTGTTTTATACATTATTTTATTGCTAACTTACTTTGTAGTCCATTTGCTCTGAACAGTTGAATACATAAACCATCATGCCAAGGGCACGTCCTAGGTCTTTGGTGGTCTCTGTTTTCCCGGTACCCGCTGGGCCAGCAGGAGCCCCACTCATGGTTAGATGAAGTGATTGAGTTAAAGTAATATAACACCTTTAAGCAACAGAAAACACAAATATCAGAGTCTAATATGAGATTTTCATAAAATATCAGAGGGAATACATTACAAAAAAAGCTTAAGAAGCTCTAGAATGTGACAGTAGCATCAAATACTGATATACTTCTCATTTGTTCATGGCGATAAAGAATCAGAATATTTTCTATCACATTTATTTTTAGGCTAGCTGTCTAAAAATACTAGAAAAGAATGTATTTCTTTGTTTATTGATCTCATTTCCTAAGAGCTGTGTATTTGAATACCAATAACACTGGATTTGTACCGCTATTAAATTTCTGATATTTCTAAGTAAAGATATTATTAATACAGCAGACAACATCTCAAACTATTGTTTATAAAGGAAAAGGAGAAGAGAAGTCTTAGATGATGAATGAATTAAACATTGGCTGAATTAAACTGCTACTTAATACATTAAGAAATATGTAATGTCTATAAATACATAGCATACAAATAATATATCCCTATTTCAATATACAAAGCAAATATAAAAGGGCAATTTATTGTATTTAGATATATTTTAGAAATTCCTTTGGAATGTGTTGCTACATGCACGTAGATTACCATAATACTTATTTTTGCAGCAAAGACTCAGAGGTTCTTAGAAAATCACGAAACAAGAATATCTAATAAAAGAAGACAAAACACATAGCAAGGACATCAAATGGCTGTATTCTTTATCTGGGGTTTCCTCCGATGCATAAATTGTTTTTCTCTTAGTACAGACAGCAGGTCTAGTGAAATGATACACACATGGAGGTCAGGAGATGAGAGACTAATGTCTCCTTTGCCAATCATCAGATGCTAATATTAAATAAGTCTTTTGACATCAACACACCTCAGTTTTCTCCTCCATTAAATGAGGTTAATTGTAGGAAAATATTCAGAAGGCCAAAGGTAAATGCCTTAAAAAATTGAAAGTACTATGCAAATAGAAGCGATTAATTATGAAAACAGAAAGCGTTTCTGCATTTTTTTTTTTTTATTATACTTTAAGTTCTAGGGTACATGTGCATAACGTGCAGGTTTGTTACATATGTATACTTGTGCCATGTTGGTGTGCTGAACCCCTCAACTCATCAGCACCCATCAAGTCACCATTTATATCATGTATAACTCCCCAATGCAATTCCTCCCCC
>NW_016805188.1:1774271-1800152 GCF_001698545.2 Rhinopithecus bieti | reverse complement strand
TGGGATATATTCTCCTGGTGTGCCTGTATGCTTACAGCGCAGTATTGGGGTGGGAGTTACCCGATTTTCCAGGTGTTGTGTGTCTCAGTTCCCCTGGCTAGGAAAAGGGATTCCCTTCCCCCTTGCGCTTTCCAGGTGAGGCGATGCCTCACCCTGCTTCAGCTCTCGCTGGTCAGGCTGCAGCAGCTGACCAGCACCGATTGTCCGGCACTCCCTAGTGAGATGACCCCAGTACCTCAGTTGAAAATGCAGAAATCACTGGTCTTCTGTGTCGCTCGCGCGGGGAGTTGGAGACTGGAGCTGTTCCTATTCGGCCATCTTGCTCCGCCCCCTCGCGTTTCTGCATTTTATATCCATTTGCATGTTTCGGTGTATCTTACAATGAATGAGTGAAAAGGCTCCCAGACTAGGAATCAGAGTACTTTTTGTAGTAGAGATTTTCGCCTTGTAATTTTCTCCAGTGGTTCCAAGTTTTAGGTAGGCATATGGCAGCCAGTGTTTAGAGGCTACATTTCCTGCCTTCCTTCCAGTCAGGAGTTGCCAAGTGACCAAACTCCAACCAATGGTATATGTGCAGAAATTATTAGTGCCATTCTTAGAACACTTCCTTGGAGATATTTGACCTGGACTCTCTTTTTTCCCTTTTCACTGGCTAAAACACATGTGGAAACAATGTTTAGCATGTTAACCACCTGCCAATCTGTACTGCTGTCCCACTCACCTCTGGATTGTGAGACACCCGTTTCTGTGTTATTTCAGCCACTGTGTTTTGTTTGGAATATCTAACAGCAGCTTAACTGGCATCCTCCTAGCCAATACATAGTTGACTTAAGTCTCTGAACCTGCCCACATATGGAAGAAGGAGACACTGTCTCCCCTGCCTACCTCACAAAGGGATAGTCAGCATCAAATGAAATATAATGGAAGAATTTGAAGGGCATCATTTTGTCAATGTAAACAACTAGGAAATAATTCAAAGAATGAAATGGAAATGAAATCATTTTATCCAAAGCAATTCACACTATTAAAAGGAACATTCATCTTCCTTTTAGCTCCCAAAAAAACCCACATAGTGATTTTTCTAATTTTGAAGTTAATAAACTATCAGGCCTCATATAACGATAAACTTTAAAATGCCTCTTCCCTTTTTCTCCTATACCCTGGGCCTCCCTTTCCTCCTTCTCTATTGACAATGGGGTGCATACAGTAGACTCTTCACATTTGCAGTTTTGACTATTCTCAAGTGACATTGTCAAGCTCCAATTTTAATCCCTCTCACTGAAAGCAGTGCATAAATTAACTAATGAGGACAGTGAATGCTGACTTTTAATCAGAGACAAGTTAGAACTGAGTTAGATACAATTATAGAAACTATACAATACACAAATGTTGCAATTATGAGATTAATATGTGCAAGAACAATCACAAATGTAGTGTGAGAATCCTACCAGCCTCTCAGGACTACCATAGCAAACCAGCTTTATAGACTTACATTTGAAACTGTGTACACTTCGGTGATAGTGGATAATTGGGCCTGCTGCTATGACCTTGAGGTGTGATTTCTGCTTCATGAATGCCAAAGATTAAATGTGCTGTCTCCCATCAAACAGGTCAGCAGAGATTGGAATACTAACAAAGAAATTCCTCTCAATGTGACATATTCTTATCTCTGCAATATTCTGACTAAGTATGTATTTACTTGGAGTCAAGTGGAAATGAACTATTAATAATAGTAACCTCTTGCCCCCTTGAAGTACTTGAGCCACACTGGCTTTCTTTCTATCCCTGGAACTGGCCACGTGTCTCCCCACCTTGGAAACTTTGTCCTTGCTGTTGCCTGTAACTTTCTGACCCAGGATCCCTGCCTAACTGGTTCCTCATTTTTCAGGTTCCAGCTCAAGCTCTCCACAATAGTAGGCTCTCCCTTCAAGATAATTTTAAACACATTGACCTTTTTAAAATTTTTGTCATAGCATATATTACAGCCTAAAATAATTATATTAGTTAATTTATTTGTTTATTGTTTCTCTTTATCTCCACTTACTAGAAAGTAATCTCTGTGATGGCAGGAACTCTGTCTGTTCAACACTGGAATGGTACTTAGCAGAGTACTTCAGAAGTACTTGTTGAATCATTTAATGAATGCTTTGTTCTTCCCCTTCCCTTCCTTTCACTGTATGCAATTCCTCAAATATGAATTTGAACACAGGTAATTCCTAGTTATTTTTACCCTTTCAATAAAGGAATCCTGTGGGGGGTGGAGGGAGGTGGTGATAGATCCTGACACCAGAATGTTAGTTGTAGATAACTGGGCAGAATCAAAAATGCTTCCTTGAGCCATATTAATCCACTCATGATTTCATCATTTGTGCATTGTGCAGCTTCTGTAATTCTGTTTCTCTAATTCAGTTCTCTTCACCTTTTTCTAAAGTCAACATTCACTACCTTACATTATTTATTAATTTACATACCACTTTCACATAGTTCATTGTTTGTTCATGTTTTCCTCTCATTCCTTCCTTTTTATTCTCACACATCTCTGCTCAAGCTAGGGGACTCTTTTGGGTTGGTTTTTCCCATCTGGATGGAAACTTAGAATTGTTACCTGTCAGTCAGAGGAGTGATCACCAGTCGAGGACTGTTGCCTAAGTATTCATAGAAGTACTGGAATTGGGCATCACAAATATTAACAAAGCAGTGTTTCTGGGTATCCTCCCATCGGTGACGAAGTTGAGACAGCCATGTAAAAGTCTGGGGACTGACAACCTAAAAGCATTGCATAATCATCACACGCAGGACACTGGTAGTTTGGGGGCCACAAAGTATTAATCTAATCAACTCTACTGCTTCACATTTTATTTCTAAAATCCTCACAAACAGGAAATCTCTTGCATGTTATTGCAAATTATAATTGCACATACATGGTTAAATACTTAATAAGAAAAATGCATGTAATAAGTCTTCATTTTAAATTGACTTTTATATAAAACAATATGAATTTCTTCAAGCAATGCTTTTTCCCCCTTTTATGAATCACCCCAGGGGATTAGATAAATTTTGTAACTTTATACTCATCACCGAAGTCAGATGGAAAAATACACTATCCATATTTAAATGACACATAATCCATAATTTCTGCATTGCAGAGGCATAAATAAACTACACTTTCAACCAAGTTCAGTCTAAAACCAATCTGCTTTTAGTACAGAGATTTTCTGCTTCATTTTTAATCACATCAAATAACAGTATTTTTCATTGCTATTCTTTCCCATCTACTCAATCCTAACTATTCATCTTCCAGTTAAAAATCCCTGTCTCTTTCAAGATAAATGTGACCCTTGGATTTCTTGAGAATCAGTTGAACTTACCAAAATTACTGTATACTAATTTGTCTGATGACTACATAGGTTTCAGCATTGCATATTCATGTATATAAGATGGTTGGGAATTAGACAAAAGTATTTTTAGTACAAAATAAAGGACATATTTTAAATCAGAATTTATCCTACTACAAATCATCAGACTTATAAAACAGAATAAAATATATAAGAAGATACAAGACCATATTATAGGAGTAGTTATCAACAGTTCATTATTAAAATGAGAACATATGGTAAGTGATGTTTTGCAAGGAAAAGTTTTGTACTAGCAATTAAAGAATATCACTCACTAGTGGTCCTGAAGCTGGATCAAGGAATATTAATGTATGTTTATGGTTTACATGAAGAAGCATTTTCTTGCACTTTATACAAATAATTTAAATTCACTTTGCTTTTAATAAACTGAGAAAAAGAAACAGAAAAACCACAGAAACATTTCACAATACATACAGGCATTCGAATTGTGAAAGGAATTGCCTTGTTTTAGTACTACCAAACAAGTGTAACCCAGTAGACAAGCATATTCCTGACTTTTGTAAATAGGAATATATTTTGGAAAGAAGGATGACAAAATTCTCCTTTCACGTTAAACACTGCCAACACTTAAAGACACACAGACATTTTAAAGATATGTAAAAAAAAAGGTTATTAGTATACTAAAAGAATTAGAAAATAACTTCTTACAAGACAATAATTTAGTTGTTCAAGGAAGAGACAAAGGATTACCCAAGTGACAACCTAGAATTATGACCAACACCTCTTTCTTCAAGGGGAAATGTATCAAAGGTACACAGACATGGTTTAAATTACATACACATAATCTTACTGCTATTGGCTGTGTAAATCACAGAGGTGAGGCTCACAGGCCAATGACCAAGATGGTCACACACAGAGAGATGAACACAGTGATTTCTCATGGTTCTTCGTTGTGATAAAATTTTTTTGATGATCTGATGTTCCTAACTTGGCAAAACCGTTTAGGATATCACTTGGAATAAGTCTCATCAGGATAATATATTGGCTAACCAAAATCAAATGTACCCAAGTTAATCACAATCTTTCAGGACTAATTAAAACATACAAACTTGCAAAAAACAATGACTTTCTTGGAACTACTCTGGCAATAAACATCACTTTCAGGAAACAATAATGAATACATAAAATTTCTACAAACAACTTGCCTTCTGAGAAATAAGTTTTGCCACCACGTCTCTGGCATGGACATCTATGGTACAAATTGTCATGATCTTCTGTCTGTCTCCAGGTGGAAGTTCTCCCAGCAAAAGTGTAATCAGTGTATTCAGCTGAGAAATCTAGAAGGAATCATTTTTTAAAAAGGAAGGGAGGGTTACAAATATAAAATTTAAGAGCCCCAAATTCTTCATATTTGTAAAGACTGATGTAGTTTGCAAAACAATTTCTTCCTTTCTTTTTTTCTTTTTTGAGATGGAGTCTCACTCTGTCACCCAGGCTGGAGTGCAGTGGCGCGATCTCAGCTCACTGCAACCTCTGCGTCCTGGGTTCAAGCAATTCTGCCTCAGCTTCCCTAGTAGTTGGGATTGCAGGTGCCCACCACCACACCCAGCTATTTTTTATATTTTTGGTAGGGACAGGATTTCACCATTTTGGCCAGGCTCGTCTCAAAACTCTTGATCTCAAGTGATCTGCCTACCTCGGCCTCCCAAAATGCTGGGATTACAGGCATGAGCCACCACGCCTGGCCACAAAACAACTTCAAATGTGTTACCCCAGCTGGTCCTCAAAGAACCTTGGTATAGGAATGACAATATTATTATCCCCGCACACAGATGAAGGCCAAGAGAACCTGTGAGTAATGACAAAGCCGGGGCAGACACAGGGTTTCCTGGCTGCATTGAACTGACCCTCTACCCTAATGATAATCTGGTCCATAATATTGTTGAAACGGAAAGGACTACAAATCTTAAAAGGCCAAGTTAGACTAAAAAAGCATAGTAAGAGCTAAATGACCAATTATATTTTTCTTTAGAGAAGCATTCACCTAACAATTTGTGTTTGCTTTGGTTTTTAAAAATACAAGATAGTGATGATTACTGAAAAAATATTTAAAATGTAGAGCTGAAGAATGTCCTCCTCTACTCTTATTCACATCCCTACTCTTGTTTAGGTCTGTCAAACTCGTAGATAAGTATTTTTCAAACTGCTGGTCTTTTTTCATAGAATGGAAAGGAATAAAATGGAATGCCATGAATGACAATTCATTGAAGTGACTGGAATAGAAAATACAGCATTACAGGTAGTAAGAGAATGTATTGTTTCATGCTGTTTTATTTCTGTTTTGACTATCTACATAAACATGTGAACTTGGATCTGATAGAAAATATTTCTTATGGTGAATTGTGGTCAGAGAGGTTTGAAAGATTCTGTCTTAGGTGGTCATTTTGTTAGTATGGTTATTTACAGAAAAAGATTTCTGCCTTACTCAAGCCTTATTTATAAAAACAGTATTTCTGCCTTATTCCAGGTATCATATTGTGAAACAATACCATCCCCTTTTCTCTTCAGCTTTGCAAAAGGACAGTCAATGACAAACTGCTAGTACCTGAGAAAGCTGGCAGTAAGCGAATATGACAGATCACCAGAGACTCAACCCTTTGTAGCCTACTGTCAAATACAGGTTCACTATTGTACTACTATCATGCCCTGGAAAATGCAAAAGCCTGCACACTTCCTTGAGATTGCTGTGCAGCTGGAGGCTGGAGAAAGTCATACAGCTGGAATAAGGGAGAAGAAAGGCAGGAAGAGATAACCGTAACATGCGCAATTTCCATGAAATGAGAACACAGAAGGTTCCAGGCACTGACTAAGCACGTTGCTGATCTCCTTGCACTTAATCTTAAGACAATCTGTTATCCGAACTTTGCAGATGAGAAAACTGAGTCAAAGGCCTATTAACCACATTTGCCAATCCAGGGAGGGGAAATTCAAATTCCAACAGTCTGACTTCAGATTCATCACATAGACCCTCTCCAGCCTCCACAAGACCTACCCATCCCTTCAGGTCTGAGAAACTGTAGCTGTGCAAGAAGCATTCAGGACAGACTTAAAGTCAAACACAAAGGAAAGCTGGCTTAAAGAAATAAAAATATTATTATATGTCCCCTAGACACTCAGGATACACGACAGCTTTATAAGCATTTGCCCTATTTCCCCCACCCTCCGGCTTTATTGAGGTATGATTGAAAAATAAAAATTGTATAAATTTAAGATATACAATGTGATATTTTGATATATGTATATATTGTGAAACTATTACTCCAAGGAAGCTAATCGACATATCCTTCAGTTCACATATCTTTTAAGTGAGAATACTTGGTATTTACTCTCTTAGCAAATTTCAAGTGTACACTACATTATTATTAACTATAGTTGCCATATGTTACATTAGGTCTCTAGAACTTATTCATGCTATAACTGGAAGTTTGTACACTTTGACCAATATCTTCTGTTTTCCTCCCTCCCATCCTCTGGTAACCACCATTCTACTGTTACTATGTGTTAGACTTTCTTTAAAAATCCACTTATAAGTGAGATCATGCGGTATTTGTCTGTCTGTGTTTAGCTTATTTTACATAGAATAATGCCCTTCAGATTCATCCAGGTTGTCACAAATGGTAGGATTCCTTCTTTGTAAAGGCTAAATCATATTCCTCGGTGTGTGTGTGTGCATGGGTGTTTGCATGAGTGTCTACACATTTTCTTTATCCATCTATCAATGAATACTTGGGTTTTTTCCCACATCTTGGTGATTGTGAATAAAGCTGCAATGAACATGGGAGTGCACATATCTTGTCAAGATAGTGATTTTATTTCCTTTACCTATATACCCAGAACCGAGATTTTTGGATCATATGGTAGTTCTATTTTTAATATTTTGAGGAACGTTCATAATGTTTTCCATAATGGCTATACTACTTCCTACTGACCACCAAGGAGGTCAAAGATCTGTACACTGAAAACTACAAAACTCAAAGGAAAAAAATTAAAAACAAAAATAAATGGAATGATCCCATGCCCTTGGATTAGAGGAATTTATGTTTGTTAAAATCTCTGTACTGTCCAGAATTCTCTGTAGACTTAATGCAACTGCATCAAGATTTCAATGGCATTTTTTTTTTGCAGTTGTAGAAAAAACAATCTTAAATTTTATATGGAATCACCAAGGACCCCGAATAGCCAAAGCAATCTTAAGCAAGAAAAACAAAGCTGGAGGCAGCACATCTTCTGATTTCAAATTATATTACAAAGCTATAGTAATCAAAACAGTGTGGTACTGGCATACAAAAAGGCACAAAGACCAATGGAACAAAATAGAGAGTTAAAAAATAAATTTTTCAACTAATTGTCAGCATAGGAACGAAAAACAGTGAAGAAAGAAGGTTCTTACATAAATGGTGTTGGAAAAAACGGGACATCACATGCAAAAGAATGAAATTGGACCCTTACACTATACACACACACAAAGAAACAACTCAAAATGGATCTAAGACTTAAAGATAAGACCTGAAACTGTAAAACTCCTTTAAAAATGTGGGAAAAGCTTCATGACTTTGGTCTTGACAATGATTTTTTGGACTTGACACCAAAAGTATAGCAACACAATAAAAAAATAAAAAACAAGTGAACTACATCAAACTAAAAAGTTTCTGCACATCAACAGAAAAAATCAACAAAATGAAAAGGTAGCCTATAGAATGGAAGAAAATATTTACAAACAATATATCTGATAAGGAGTTAATATCTAAAATACATAAGGAACTCATACAACTCAATGGCAACAAATAGCCTGATTAGCAACAGGCAAAGGACCAGAATAGACATTTTCCCAAAGAAAACATACAAATGGCTAACTAGTATAAGAAAAGATGCTCAAAATCACTAATCATAAGAGAAATCAAAACCACAATGAGCTATCACCTCACACCTATTACAGTGGCTATAATAAAAAAAAGTCAAAAGATATTGTTGGTAATGATGTGCCTTAACCTACTACAAGAGTGACATCAAAGATCACTGATCACAGGCTGGCCGTGATGGCTCACGCCTGTAATCCTAGCACTTTGGGAGGCTGAGGTAGGTGGATCACTTGAGGTCAGGAGTTCAAGACCAGCCTGGCCAATGGGGTGAAACCCCATCTCTACCAAAAATACAAAAATATCAGCCAGGCATAGTGATGTGTACCCATAATCCCAGTTACAGGGGAGGCTGAGGCAGGAGAATCGCTTGAATCTGGGAGGTCTAGTCTGCAGTGAGCTGACATCACACCACTGCACTCCAGCCTGGGTGACAGAGTGAGATTCTTTCTCAAAAAATAAAAAAGATTACTGATCACAGACCACTATGATAGATACAATAATAAAAAATTTAAATATTCCAAGAATTACCAAAATGTGATGCAAAGACACAAAACAAGTTCATGTTGTTTGAATGATGATGTCAATGCCCAGCATAGATGGGGTTGCCACAAATCTTACAAAAATAAAGCAGTATCTGCAAAGCACAGTAAAGCAAATCACAGTAAAATGAGATATACCTGTATTTTAATAAACTGCATCTTTAAAAGTAGTTACATGTTTAAAAGCAGATGTGATTATTGTTTTATGTCTAATATGTTCACTGCTCATCACCCCCTAAATTTTATGTTCCACAAAGTCAAGGACAGCGTCCATCTTGTTCGGTGCCTTATCCCAGAGCCACTGAAGAACTGTCAGAGTGTGGGTGTTCAATGTGTATCTGCTGAAAAGATGAATTAATGTACAATAACAACCCATGCCTACGCAAGTTTCTAAGGAAAAGTAATATACACTTTAGTGAGAAAAGAGTTATTTAGGCCTTGGATATTTTCTCACCTGGGTCAAGATACCTGGTCTTTGCAGTATCCAATCTTATACCACTATCAGTATTTGGTTAAAAAAAAAGAGTTGATTGCAACAACAGTAATAATATTGTATACCTTATAAGAACATTTATAATTTTAAGTGCGTTCACATGCATTGTCTTATCTGAGCTTCCCAACAACCTGTGATTTCTGCATTATTGATTCATTTTTCACAGAAGTGCAGTCAAATGGAAGATGATTAAAAACACAGCTTGTCAACAATCTGCACAGCATCATATGTTGGGGATCTTATACTGTATATCAAGATTAAACCTTCTCTGATGATACTCTTTAGTAAGTAATAAAATTCTGCACCCATAGTTATGTAATGTAGTTTAAAAATGTCTGTAGTATTTGGGCAGTGGTAACAGGTAGCAATCATCATGGTCAGTACTGTACTTGCATATAAGTTTATGGTATGTGACATATAAAACACTCCTTAGCAACTTTAAGAAAATATACCCTATCGTGTAATCATATTCTTGCCACTGATTGCAATAGTGTTACATGATTTTCTACCGGATCAAGGATGTCTGGCTCAAGTCTACCTACGTCCCTTTGAAACTCAAGTGGCTGTTTTCCTGGTACATATTGGCTTCGTTAGAGTGCAAGTACAGCATATATCTTGAACTAGAAATAAGCCCAACTTAGAGTAAAATCCAAACTTTTGTTCTTGGAGTACAAAGTCTTCCATGACCTCACACCACTCCTTTCCTATTTCACTTCAGTAACCATGCTGGCCTTCCCTTTTTTCTCCTATCACAGCTGCTTTAACGCCACAGCAACCATTTCATGTGCCTGGAGTCATCTTCCTTCTAATCCTTGTATGATTGGCTTCCTCTCATTATTCAAAGTTGTAGTTAAAATTTACCTCCTCAAATTGGCCTTCCCTGGCCATTCTAAATGCTTCTATTATCTTTATGGAACTTATGAGCATCCTACCAATCATGTATTTCTTTGTCTGTCTCCTCCACCCTAAGCTCTAAAGGAGCAAGGCCCATATCTGTCTTATTCTGGGTTGTGTTCTCATGTTTAGCATAGCAGCCAGCATAAAGCATGTGTCCAAGTCAACACTCGCTGTATGAATTGATGAAGAAATGAACAAATGAACAATAGCAACAATACATACCAGAACAACAGTTTTTTGTTCTCTCATTCACTCATTCATACAAGATGACAAATGTGGTTCTTGTTTCCAGACCTTACAGGACAACAAGGAATGCAGATAAATAATTTAAATTGTTTTGCTAGGGCAAGTAGAAAGTACTCTGACAGCACACAGAAATAGGGCTTGCCTGATCTAGGGCTTAGAAAGGCACTTTAGAGGAATGTATACTAAGACCTAAAGAATGAGCAGGATTTAGGTTGAGAAGAATTTAGCGGTTGGCCAACAGGGAGGCAGTCGTTAAGCCCCCGGGAGCAGCCTGCAGAAAGGCCCTGAATGGACAGGTGGCTCTGTGGAAGAACTGAAAGAGGTCACCCATGGCAGGAGTGGGCGGCAGAGGAAGAATAGGTGTTTAAAGTTGCTGCAGAGGAAAGCAAGTGCCCAGGTGTGCAGGTCTTACCCAGCTCAGTTAGGACAATGAGATGGTGCTGAAAGGTCTAGAAGGCAGGGTGATAATGAGATTTGTGTTATTAAATTATCTCTCTGGCTATGCTGTAAACAATGAATTGGAGGAAAGTAAGACTGGAAGAAAAAAGACCTGAGAGGAGGATGCTACAGTCATTTAGATGAGAGAAGAGAGTGGCTTGGTCTAGGATATTATCAAAGCAGCTGGAGAAGGCAGTGAGAATAGGGATCTTCAGGACAGTTAAAGAGATTTGGTGGTTGATTGGCTATTGAGCAAAAGAAGAGTCAAGCGGGCTTCTAATGTGAGCAACTAGTGAAGAATGTTGGGTTTTTGTTGTTGTTGTTGTTGTTGTTGTTGTTGTTTTTGTTGTTCTTCCTGCAGCTGGGCACATTGGGAGGCAAGTTTGAGAAGAGCGAATGTACACTGGACCTTTTAGGTTGGGTGTGCCTGTGAGACTTCAGTGAAAAATCCCTATCTGTTTCTGGCTGTGCTTCAGGAGAGAGATGCAGACTGGGGTAAAGGAAACTGAGTAGCCATAAAAGTGGATGAAATTAGTCAGGGATGTGTGGAGAAAGAAAAGGGAAGGAAAAAGAAAGATTGCGGGAGGCTGAGGCAGATGGATCACTAGAGTTATCCATCTCTTGATCAGGCCAGCATGGTCAACATGGCAAAACCCTGTATCTACTAAAAATACAAAAACATTAGCTGGGCATGGTGGTGCACACTTGTAACTCCAGTTACTTGGGAGGCTGAGGCACAAGAATTGTTTGAAGCTGGGAGGCAGAGGTTGCAGTGAGCCAAGATCACACCACTGCACTCCAACCTGGACGACAGAGCAAGACCCCATCTCAAACAAAACAAAACAAAACAAAACAAAACAAAACACAAAAACAGGTCAGGCACAGTGGCTCACATCTGTAATCCCGGCACTTTGGGAGACCAGGGCGGGTGGATCACCTGAGATCAGGAGTTCAAGACCAGTCTGGCCAAGATGGTGAAGCCCCGTCTCTACTAAAAATACAAAAATTAGCTAGGCATGATCACGCCTGTAATTCCAGGTACTTGGGAGGCTGAGGCAGGAGAATTGCTTGAACCTGGGAGGCAGAGGTTGCAGTAAGCCGAGATTGCACCACCTCATTCCAGCCTGGGCGACGGAGTGAAACTCCGTCAAAAACAAAATGAAATAAAACAACCCCCCCCCCCCCCCCACACACACACACAAACCAAAACAGAATACAGCCATAAGGAACAGGAAGATTTAAGGAGCAGGAGGAAGACCAGCCAGGTGAAGTAAAGAGCAGCCCAAGTTTTCTAGTTAGAAAACTAGAATTCAAAAAAACATGAATATAAAGGAAGAGAGTATGTGAAGAAGTAGGAAGCATTTTCTAAGTTAAAGAAAATAGAAATAGACTCAATCAAGTGGTAGAAATAGGTTGTGGTGATGAGAAAAAGGAAAGAGCAAGTATAGACATTAGGTCAGCAAGCTTGATTATAAAAAAGGTTACAGAGATAAGGCAGGAAATAAAAGATGTGGCATGAATGAACAATTTTTAGTTATTTTGAGTAATGAGGGAGTTGGGCATGTTTAATTACTGATGGGAATGAGCAAGAGGTAGAAACTGAAGAAACGGGAGGAAAGAAAGTCAGGGCAGCCTTGAGAGAGGTCAGAGCAGAAGGGACCCAGAGCAGAGGTGGAGAAATGCTCTGGACAGTGGAGGTCACCCTGGCCTCCTACCTGGAGGATGGTATCAGGGGAGGGACATCAGCCTGATGGCCATTGCTCTAGTCCCTCTCTGATGATGTCAGCAGATAATAAAAGCACTGACTGACAGGCATTGTATGTATACATGTGTACTGTGTGTTTTCTAATTTAATCATCACAACTTTATGAAGTAGGCACGATTAGTATTCCAGTTTTACATATGAGAATATGAGATAATCTGCCCGAGATCACACAGTTATAAATGGTGGAGCCAGGTACTAGCACACAATTCTAAGATCTTACTGTTTATTCTACAAACACAAAACCTTCTTATGTGGATAACAGGGCGTCAGACCAGGCAAGTGCTGGCCTCCAGTGATTGTGGTGAGGAGAGAGAGGTAACTCAGTATACCCCACCTATGAATTCTCTTATTTATATAAACATAGAAATGCTTCCTAACAAAAAGACAAGATCTTACACCTTGTATGTCACACATCATGAAAAAAAGAAAAAAGGAAAAGGCACGATCTTGACCACCATTGGGGTTTATAGGATACACATATCTAAGGGACTAGTGTTCCCAAAGAGGGCCAGAGAGCACGGTAGGATGATGGTGGGTTCACCATGTAGGACAATGTCAGACCTAGAAAGTAACAGACTCAAGGTCAGAGAGAAGCAGTGATTCCTGATACATAGTGGTGGCTGGTCCCCCATTTTTTTCCGTCCTGGCTCCTATGGCATCATGGTAGAAAGAGGCCATACTGTGAATTTAAAGAGTGTATCCCTAAATAATATAGGTTTAAATCAGGCAACAAAGAAAAAAAAAGTCTTCCTTGCAGCGGAAGCATTGCAGTTTTACCAGCATCAGTCATAGCATATCTCCCAATATGGGGACACCCAAGCCATGGTGGCAAAGAAGCTGGAAGAGGCCACTCTGCAGAAAAGTTGAGATCTGGAGGTCAGATTTGCTGGCTCATGCCTGTAACCCCTGTGCTTCTGGAGGCCAAGGAGCAAGGATTCCTTGAGGCCAGGAGTTTGAGACCAGCCTAGGCAACACAGCAAGACCCTATCTCTATAAAAAATTTAAAAATTAGCCAGCATGGTATCAAGCCTCTGTAGTCCTAGCTACTTGGGAGACTGAGGCAGGAGGACTGTTTGAGTCCAGAAGTTTGAGACTGCAGTGAGCTATGATCACGTCACTGCACTGTAGCCTGGACAATAGAGCAAGACCCAGTCTCTTAAAAATAGAAAAGTAGTCTGGAGCTAGAAGTCCTCAGCTTAGCGGATCAAAGGGAACATTACAATATAACTAGTATAGCACCTTGGGGATCAGTTACCAGAACTCTCAATCTCTTTCTAACAGGACATTATACTGAAGTTCTTCTTGTTTCATAACAGCAACAAGGACCTCTAATCTTGAAACCTACCAGTTTCACCTTCAGCAGTATCAGAAACAATGAATTTTCATTTCCACCAGCCAGAGCAAAGGAAATGAGAAAGGGACCAAGTCTCATGCTCTTAAAACTATCAGAACATGGGTTGTTGAATCTCAGTTTGTTGTCCTCCTTTCCAATGCTCACTTCCTACTTCTCCTTTAATACTACTGCTAAAACCACTAGTGCAAAACTGAGCAATGAATGTCAGAGATAGTGAGCATAATTACCTCATTCTTGACACTAATGGAAATGACTCTAATGTTTCACCATTAAGTATGATTTTCTCTGCAGGTTTCTGGTAGATATTTTTCAAGTTTTAAAAGTTCCTTTAAATGCTTATATTAGAAAAGAAAAAGGTATGAAGTCAATAAGCACTCACCTTAAGAAACTTGGAAAAAAGGAACAAATTAAGCTCAAAGCAAGAAGAAGAAAGGAAATAATCAAAATAAGGGCAGAAATAAGTGAAATATAAAACAAACTATAGAGAAAACCAATAACGTCAAAGGTTAGTTCTTTGAAAACAGAAATAAAATTGATGAACACCTAGAAAACCCAATCAAGAAAAAAAGAAAAAAATTACCAACCCCAGAAATGAAAGTAGGGCATCTGGGCAGACCTTCCAGATGTTCTGAGGATAATACTGAAATAGCATGACCAACTTACATCAATAAATTGAAAAGCGTAGACCAAGAGTGGCCCCTTTTCTGTAAAGGACCAGATAGTAAATATTTTTGGATTTGTAGGCCATGTAGTCTCTGTCACAGCCACTCCACTCTGCCATCGTGATGTGAAAATAGCCACAGACAATAGACACTGGGCCAGATTTGGCCAGAGGTCTGTAATTTGCCACATGCTGAATTACTTAAAATGGGCAAATATCTTGAAAAATACAAACTTCCAAAACTGACACAAGAAAAGAAGCCCAAAAAAACCTAAACAGCTGCATATGTATAAAAGAAATCAATTTACAATAAAAAATGTTCTACAAAGAAAACTTCAGGCCCAGATGCATCACAAGTGATGTCTATCATAAACTCTTTCACAAAACAGACATAAATGGACCACTTTCCAACTCCTTCTAAGAGTATACCCTGATTTCAAAATCTGGCAAAGATATCATAGAAAAAGAAAATTACAGACAAATGTCCCTGATAAACATAAATGTAGAATTTGTTAACAAAATAATAGCAAATAGAATCCAGCCAAAGACACACACACACACACCTACACACTTAAAGGATAATTCATAACCAAGTGTTTATTATTCAGGAATGCAAAGTTGGCTTCACTTTCGAAAATTCACCACAATAACAGAATGGCATGGTCATCTCATGAGATTTGAGAAAGCTCAATGCTGATTTAAGATGCAAATTCTCTGCATGTGGTAATGGAAAGGACTTTCCTCTATCTGACAAGGGGCATCTCCAAGAAACATTCAACTAACATCATATTTACTGGAGAAACATTATTCTTCCCAAAGAATGTAAATGGACAAGGATGTCTCACTACCTCTATTCAACATTGTGCTGGAGGCCCAGTCAATTCAATAACTCAAAAAAAGGAAATAAAAAACAAAAGGAAAAAGAATGGAAGAGAAGAAAACTGTCATTACTTATAGATGATGTATTCCTGTACATAGGAAGCCCTGTACAGCATACATATATATATATATTTAAAAACTACTAAATGTAGTAAGTAAATTTAGCAAAGCCCCAAGATATAAGGTGAATATTTAAAATAAATTTCTATATACCAGCCAAAACACTGGGAAATAAAATTTAAAATTAGTATATAAAATAGAATAAAAAACATATCAACTACCTAAAAATAAATCTAATAAGAAATATGCAAGACTTCTACATTGAAAACTACAGAAAATATTGTTGAGAGAAGGTAGAAAAAACTTATATAAAGAGATATACCATGTTCTTGGGTTATAACAACCATAATTATTGAGATGTTCATTCTTCCAAAATTTGTATTTAGAGGCTGCCCCAGTCACAATTTAATTAGGCTAAAAATTAATTAGGTTTGTAAAAATAAACAATGTGATTGTAAAATTTATATAGAAAAGAACCTCAAACAGTCAAAACAATCTTGGGGAAAATAATGAACAAAGTTGAAGGATATATATAAAATGACTTTAAGGATTACTATAAAGCTATGGTAATTAAGAAAGGTGGATTTGGCATGAAGACAAAAAAACAGATCAATGGAACAAGAGAATCTGAAAATAGACCCACATAAATATATAGTCAGTTGACTGTTGACCAAGGTGTCACATTAATTCAATAGAAAAAGGAAAGAGGTAAGGATTGTAGACCTAATGGGAAAAACCCAGAACCACGAAGCACCTTGAAAGAAATAGAAGTATATTTTCATGACTTTTGGACAGGCAATAACATCTATCTCTCACACATACACACAACACACAGAAAGAAAAAAATGTTTAAAAAGACACAAAAAGCACTAGCCATGAAAAAAAATTTGATACACTACACCGCATCAAAATTATACCTTTCTGATAAAATATGCCATTAAGAAAATTAGTCCATTTTGTAACAGAAAACTTGTATCCCAAATAAAGAAATCCTACAATTAACAATTTAAAAAGACCAGGCACAGTGGCTCACACCTTTAATTCCAACACTTAGGGAGGCTGAGGCAGGAGGATCACTTGAGGTCAGGAGCTCAAGAGAACCTGGGAATCATAGCAAGACCTGCAAAAAGAATGTTTAAAATGTTTAACTGAATATGGTGGTGCTTGCCTCTACTCCTAACTACAAAAGAGGCTGAGGCAGGAGAATCATTCGAGCCCAGGAGTTTGAGGCTGCAGACTATGCCACTGCACTCCAGCCTGGTTGACAGAGTGAGACCCTGTCTTAAAAATATATCAGGTAAATCATCCAATTACTTGAAAAAGGAGCAAAAGATCAAAAGATCTTAATAGACGCTTCACAATAGAGGATGTACGAATGCTAATTGCCCCATGAGAAGTTGCTCAACATGTTTAGACATTAGAAAAATGCCAATTAAAATCACAATGATATACTATTTTATACCCACTGGAATGGTTGCAATTATAAAGACTGACAATATGAATATGGACAAATATGTAAAACAGCTAAAATTCTCTCACATTGTTCATGGGAGTATAACAATAGAGAACTGTTTGGCTGTTTCTTAAATGGTTAAATGTATACTTTCTCTGTGATCCAGCAATTTCACTTTTAGGTTTCTACCCAGGAGATATGAAAATGTATGTTCACAAAAAGACTTTATCCAATAATGTTTAAAGCAGCCTTAGAAATAATAACCTCAAACTGGAAACCCAAACATCAAGTAACAGGATGGGTAGAAAAATTGTGGTATATGTATACAATGTAATATTAGTAAGCAATAAATAATAACGAACAGCAAATACATGCAACAACAGACATGAATCTCAAAAATATGTTCATTGAAAAATGTGAAGGGTATGACATTTTATCCTACTTGCAGGCTAACAAGTCATGGATGCTGGCAGAAGACATGAGACTCCTGGGTCAGAGATAAAGGACAGTTTATTATAGCAATATCATGAGTAATAGTAGAACATTAGCATTTGCACTATCTCTGAGTACAAATTTTCAAAGGATATTCAAAGAGGGCTAGCACATGCAGTGAGCTGTGTTACAAGAGAAACGTTCTGGATTTTTATAAAAGACAGCATGTCTGACATTTGCCCCAGGAAGAGATATTATTTTTATTATACGAAATAATAAGTCAACATGCCCTTTGCTTTGGAGAGAGATACTGTCTCTATTTTCAAGAATGTTCACTATAAAAATATATCTAGAACAAAGGGCAGTCATTACCTCTGTTCATAAGATGTATACAAATGTAAGACCCATAAGGACTGTCTCCCAATGTTAAGTAAAAAATCCACAAAAAAAGAAGATATGCTAACTTAGGAGACTTGCCAAAAGAATTTTCCTTTGTATTTTATCATTGTGTGGTTTTTGTATCAAGTATATTAGAATTTTATAGAAGGAGTGGAAAATCCTTACATCTCTGTTTACATTCCAGAACAGTTGATGTAACATGGTGTTTATCTTTCCCATGATAAAATCACTGAAAAGGGTCCTTTTTAGGAAGGAGTGCCCATCTTTGACTACCATGACTACCATTTCAATTCTTCCATTGTTAATGGTCTACCTGAGTTTTCTAAATTATTTTGATTCAATTATAGAAAAGTATTCATAGAAAACATCCATTTATTTTAGATTTTGACTTAATTATTAGAAAAAAAAAATCACATACCTACACAGTCATTTTAAAATCTCTTACTTACAGGGATGTTTTTTCCCTATCCCTTTATTGTATTTTTTTTTATTTCTTCTCCAAACTGCAAAAATTTGTCGGCATTATTGGTCTGTTCAAAGAACCAACTCTCATGTTAATGGATCATATTGAAATCAAATGGCATATATGGGTGACAAATCCTTTTGTCTCTTACCTCCATCTCTCATTGTGGGGATTTTCAGTTACTTCAGGATTTGTTCTGCTTCTTTCTCTAAAGCAAAAGTGGTAAACTATAGGCCATGAACCAAATTTGGCCCACCACCTGTTTACACAAATACCATTTTATTGGAACCCAGCTATACCTATTCACTTACAAATTACCAATTGCTTCTTTGCAACCACCACAATAGAGATGCATGCATGCAGAAGACACTATGTGGCCTACAAAGACAAAAATAATTACTACCTGATTCTTCCCAGAAAAAGTAGGCCAACTCCTGCTCTTCAGTCGAGACATATTCATGACAGAAGCCCTCTATAAATGGCTCACTTTGCTTGCAAAGCATTTCTCAGGGCTTTGTACTGGGGACAAACACTTCTACTAATAGCCTCTTGGGATATACAGGGGAGAGAAGCGGCTCCAGTTGTCCATTTCTTCTAGATTTAATCCTTATCACTAACCATAAATTCCATGTTTTTTATATTTGTTTAAGGTGAGTTCATAATTTATCTGAAATTTTGCTGAGTGAAAATTGGCTTACCATTGCAATAGCTTCTTCTTTTTATAGGTTTGGACTGATTTTCTCTGTTCTTAGTCAGCTATCAAATCAATTTCATATGTTCCTGGCATTCCTCAAATCATATGTTCCTGTATTTCTAAGAACAATATGTTTTTTTTATATATCTTACCTGTCATTCAACGTAATATTTGATGATAGAGGAGGTAGAGAGTATGTGCTCTACTCATGATCTTGTGAGTTACTGCTAGATTATAAAGCATAAAGCTATCAGATTATGTTGTTATATAAAGGTCAAAAAAAAAAAAAAAAAAACTTGCGTCCAGTATACACTTCGTAACTCCAGGCTTGACCGGCCTCTCTATTCAGGTAACAGGGCTGAATCAAGATAAGAATGCTAGCAATATTGCATCCAAAATTTTTAAAAGAATTTCTTAGCAACTAAAAGTGAGGCCAAAAATTGGCTTTCAGCAGCAAAATGAGGGTCTCTTTCTTATATGTATACTGGTATTTCTGAGTCTTTGCTGAGAGGGAGAGGATGGTTAATGAGAAAAGTTTTATATTATTTATCTTGAGTTCTTAGCAAAAGTCTCTGGGTAATGTCCCTGCACACTACAGATATTAATTTTTTCAAGTTTAAAACACTTCTATCTCTCTTTTGATGATTTTCACACAGCTCAATAATAAAAGAGGAGTACAGAAACTTTCTTACCATATCCCAAGCCTCCAAAACAAAACACTTTCACCAAGGAACCTTCAAATCTGAGAAATTAAATTTATCATACTTGCCACTTTTTTCAAAGACTCTGTCAAGGCAGCATATATATATATATATATACACACACACACACACACATATATATACATACATATATATACGTATATATATACGTATATATATTTGCGCGTATATATATACGTATATATATGCGTATATATGCGCATATATATTTACGTATATATATATGTATATGATTGATAAATATTCAAAATGCAGTATTTTTGCCTTTAATCCTAATACTAATATGCAATCACCATAGATCCAGGGGGAAATAGAGTTTAAAATTATTACCTTGGTTTATTTATCTCACTACAATTTGGGATAACCAAGGAAAGGAATTACTTATAATCATCAATTATATACAACTCTGATACAAGTTTTAAAATTAAGTTATTTTAAATGACTAAAGCTCATTAAAAAAACTGCTTGCAGTATTAGTAAGAATAATTTTAATTAAAAGCACACTCCAGCAGATGGTTACATTCATTTTGAAAGGAAGAAAACTGAAAAGGTTTCAACTTAGATGCAAACATTTCTCATGACCCAAACCACAGCTTTAGTAGAATTCAAATGTTAGCTTCTGTAATATACATGTTAGTGCCAGTCACAAAACTGAAACACTGTAGTAAAGGCATCTGTTTGTCTGGTCTGTCAAACACTTCAATTCATGCGAGAAGTGTTTTATAATTACGTGGATAAATGCTTTCTTCACAAATCATTCCCTTTCTCTACTTCTCATCCAACATGAAAAAAGAAGCACTGTATAACTCTTGAACAAAGTGGAAAACTTTTAAAAGATTTTAAGAGATGAACACTAAATTCCATTAGTTAGTTGAACAAACCAAAGCTACTGGGATATGAATACCTTTATAAGAATGAGAAGAAAAAAAGAGCCAGTCCAACGTTGCTGACAGGGGAAGGAGTGGACACTTCTTATACACTGATATTGGGAAAGTAAATTTGGCACTATCTTGCAAAGGCTTTGATCTAGCAATTTGACATCTGGAAATTTATCCTGAATAAATAAAAATGCATGTGACATGTCTATACAAGGCTGTTCCTTGCAGTATTATTGGCGATAACCAAAAATGAAAAAGCAACCCAACTAGCCAGTATTATCAACAATAATAATAATCATAATAGGTGGTATTACAATGTATTAGATTAAATGAACATGGACAATTTATTAACACAGAAATATTAAATAAAACAGAACATACCTAAATACAAAGTACACAGCCAAACATGAGAAAGGTGGAAAGGGAGAGGAGAGAGAAAAAGGGGGAGTGGTCAATAGTGGAGTGAGAGAGAGGGAGTGAAAGGGAGTGAGAGGGAGGGAGGGAGGGAGGGGAAGAGAGAGAGAGAGAGTGAGTGAGTGAGTGAGTGAGTGAGTGAGTGAATGAGAGAGAGAGAGAGAGAGGAGATTGATCCCTTCCTGACAACAGGAATGAGCCTCAAAGTGAAGAGGTATGATGAGGTTGATAAGTGAACGCCATGGCAGCTCAAAGAATTTGTACAGAGAGCCAAACATCCGAAGCTGAGGTTTAAACTGCCACATGGGAACAGAAATGTTCCCATTTCAGTTGTGCCTCTCATACTCCCTTGAGCAAGGCAGACAGTTGGAACTGAGATGTTGAACATAAAGTTTAGATACTGAAAGTGTTACAATCCTAGAAAAACTCTACCCGTCAGCTCAAGGAGCAACATGAAAGCTGGAAGTATCTGGAGGCTTTAGACCAGAAAAAATCCCTTAAAAGAAATCAAAATCTCACATTTACACCACGTGAAGCTGTGGCATCCAAATTGACCCTGCTAATGTGATCAGAAAATCCTAAACTGAGTAACTGCAAAATTAATCTACAACTGGCCAAGGCAGTGGCTCATGCCTGTAATCCCAGCACTCTGAGAGACTGGGGTGGGAGGACTGCTTGAGGTCTAGGGTTCAAAACCAGCCTGGTCAACATAGTTGGACCACCTCTCTACAAGAAAAAAACAAAAATTACCTAGGTATGGTAGTATGCACCTGTGGTCCTAGTTACTAAGGAACATGAGGTGGGAGGTTTGCTTGAGCCCCGAAGTTTGAGGCTGCAGTGAACCGTGATCACTCCACTGAACTCCAGCCTGGGAAAAAAGAGTAAGACTGTCTCTATCATAATCATAACCAATCATAATCATAATCATCATCCAGAACGTACAAGATCTATAGAGACCTGAAAGAATTGCGGGGCCGGGGGAGGGGAGATACACTGTAGTGACATTTGCTCAATTTAGGGAAGAAAATTCCTGCAGAAAAAAAAACATAAAGATAACCTTTAAAAATGAACATTAAAACACAAATCAAATTTAACAGGAGATCCAGCCTCAGAACTAGAGCTAGTAGAACAATCTAAGTAAAACTATTAAACATCTCTTTAAAATAATTAATGAGATGAAAGAATAGAAACCACAATGAAAAGATAGGTCATCATAAAACTGATTTTTAAAGAAGCAAAACAAAAAACAAAAAAAACCCAACTTTGGGAAACTGAGATATAATAACTGAACTTAAACTGAAGAATTGGGTGTGTAAATTGAAGTGTTTGAAAAGCGAATCTTTGTATACCGTTGGTGGGAATGTAAGTTAGTGCAGCCATTATGAAAAATAGCATCAAGTTTCCTCAAAAAATTAAAATAGAATTACCATATGATCCAGCAATCTGACTAATGGAGATACACACCAGAGAACTGAAATCAATATGTTGAAGAGATGTCTGTATCTCTTCCGCCTTTTGAAAAAAAGGAAATCCTGTCATTTGTGACAACCAGGAGGACATTATGTCAAATGAAATAACCCAGACATAGAAAAACAAATACTATATGATCTCACTTATATGTGGAATATAAAAATGTCAAACTCCATAAATAGACATTTTCAAAAGAAGATACACAAAAACCAAAGGACACATGAAAAAATGCTCAACATTACTAATCATCAGGGAAACGCAAATTGAAACCACAATGAGATATTATAACAGCCAGAATGGGTATTAAAAAGACCACCACCAACAACAACACAGATGTTGGTGAGGATGCAGACAAAAGGGAACTTTTTTTTTTTTTTTTTTTTTTTGAGGATGAGTCTCGCTCTGCCGCCCAGGCTGGAGTGCAGTGGCCGGATCTCAGCTCACTGCAAGCTCCGCCTCCCGGGTTCACGCCATTCTCCTGCCTCAGCCTCCCAAGTAGCAAAAGGGAACTCTTATACACTCTTGGTGAGAACATAAATCAGTACAACCCCTGTGGAAAACAGTATGGCGATTTCTCAAAGAACTAATAATAGAACTAGCATTTGACCCAACAATTCCATTACTAAGTATCTACTGAATGGAAGATAAGTTATTGCATCAAAAAGATATCTGCACTCCTATGTTTATTGTGACACTATTTACAATAGCAAAGTTATGGAATCAACCTAAGTGGCCGTCGATGGACAAATGGAAAAAGAAAATGTGACATATATATACAATGGAATACTACACCACCATAAAAAAGAATAAAATCACGTCTTTTGTAGCAACATGGATGGAACTAGAGGTCATTATCTTCAATGAAACAAGTGAGACATAGACAAATATCACACGTTCTCACTTATAAGTGGGAGCTAAACGATGCGTACACATGGATATTGAGTGTGGAATGATAGACAATGGAGACTGGGAATTGTTAGGGGGTGGTAAGGGGTGGATGATGAGAAATTAATGGACACAGTATACATTGTTCAGATGAAAGATATCCTAAAAGCCCTAAATTCACCATTACAAATTCAATGCAGGTGGCAAGATTGCACTTGTACTTCATACATTTATGCCAATAAAATTTTTAAAAATTTTAAATGAGAAAGTCCAATTTATATATACAGCAAAATAGTGGTTACCAGAGGCTGAGGGGTAGAAGGTTTGGGGAGATATTAGTCAAAGGATACAAAATTTCAGATGGGAGGAGTAAGTTCAAGAGGTCTATTGTACATCATGGTTACCTCAGTTAGTAACAAAATAACATATTTTTGAAAAGTGCTAAGAAAGTACCTTTTAAACATACCACACAAAAAAGTATGTGAGGTAATGCATATGTTAAATACCCTGATTTAGGCATTCCATGATACATACAGATATCAAAACATTATGTGTACCCATAAATATGCATGGTGTTTACCTTTCAATTAAAATGTAAAATTTTAACTAATGAAATATTTAGGGGTAAAGATTATGGTATGTGTAACTTCATTTGAAATGATTCACAGATACAAAATGAATTGATGGTTGGTTGTAGGGTTTGATAAATGACATGTGATAAAGAAAATAAAACAAGATAGTAATTATAGAATCTAAGTAGTAGGCATACATGTTACAAAATTCTTTCAGCTTTTCTGTATGTTTGAAAACTTTTATTACAAATTACTGAGAAAAATCTGTTAAATGAGTTGTGTATCACATTGGACACCATCGTCATTATTATCATAGCATTAACAACAGCAGCAATAGCCAGCCCTTATACAGCACATCAACACTATTTAAAAATAGTATTTGGCTGGGCACAGTGGCTCACATCTATAATCACAGCACTTTGGGAGGCCAAGGCAGCTGGTCTGAGGTCAGGAGTTCGAGACCAGCCTGGCTAACATAGTGAAACCTTATCTCTACTAAAAATACAAAAATTAGCTGAGCATAGTGGCAGGTGCCTGTAATCTCAGCTACTCAGGAGGGTGAGGCAGGAGAACTGCTTCAACCTGGGAGGCTGAGGTTGCAGTGAGTCAAGACTAAGCCATTGCACTCCAGACTGGGCAACAAGAGTGAGTGACACTCTGTCTCAAAAAAAAAAAAAGTATTTTCCATATACTAACTAAGTAATCCTTCTAATGATCCTATGATGCAAGTACTGTCATTGTTTGTGTTTTGCAGATGATGAAACTAAGGCACAGAGTAATTAAATAGCTTGTCCATAGTCATACAGCTAATAGCAGAAGCTGAGATTTGAGCCTACTTAATCTGGCCCTGGATTCCTCTTTCTTCTTAATCATATGCTACAAGGAAAAAAAGTTTTATCAGAACCACGAAAAGAAAGAAATCTTAAAATTATCCCAAAACAAGACAGACAGCTTATAATGGAAAAATACTTTGAATGACATAAGATTTTACAATAACAACAATAAAAGCCATAAGATAAATGGAAAAATATTTTTAAGGTATAAAAAATATTATCAACTCAGAATTATATACTCAGCTACATTATTAAAAAGGAAGTCAAAATAAAGACAAGGAACCAGAAATTTTCCTGTAACAATTCATCACTGCACAGTGCTAAAACATATTCTATAGAAAGAAGGGAGCTGGATTCGCAAATAAGGAATCAGGTAAAAATTAAATTAAAAATGAGCAAAGTCATTAGTAAATATGTTGGTAAATCTAATTAAGATCTGAAATAATACCACTCCCACCCTAATTAATGTATAATTTTTTTAAAATAAGGTTTAAGAGCGCATCACCCCCTCCAAGGAAACGCAGCTCATCACCAGCAACGGATCAAAGCTGGACGGAGAATGACTTTGACGAATTGAGAGAAGAAGGCTTCAGTCCATCAAACTTCTCAGAGCTAAAGGAGGAATTACGTACCCAGCACAAAGAAACTAAAAATCTTGAAAAAAAATGGAAGAATGGATAACTAGAATAATCAATGCAGAGAAGGCCATAACCAAACTGACAGAGATAAAAACTATGACACGAGAAATATGTGACAAATGCACAAGCTTCAGTAACCGACTCGATCAACTGGAAGAAAGAGTATCAGCGATTGAGGATCAAATGAATGAAATGAAGCGAGAAGAGAAATCTAAAGAGAAAAGAGGAAAAAGAAATTAACAAAGCCTTCAAGAAGTACGGGATTATGTGAAAAGACCAAACCTACGTCTGAATGAGGTGCCTGAAAGTGAGGGGGAAAATGGAACCAAGTTGGAAAACACTCTTCAGGATATCATCCAGGAGAACTTCCCCAACCTAGTAGGGCAGGCCAACATTCAAATTCAGGAAATACAGAGAACGC
>NW_016805188.1:1753549-1770924 GCF_001698545.2 Rhinopithecus bieti | reverse complement strand
AGCGGCACTATTCACAATAGCAAAGACTTGGAATCAACCCAAATGTCCATCAGTGACAGACTGGATGAAGAAAATGTGGCACATATACACCATGGAATACTATGCAGCCATCAAAAAGGATGAGTTTGTGTCCTTTGAAGGGACATGGATGCAGCTGGAAACCATCATTCTTAGCAAACTATCACAAGAACAGAAAACCAAACACCACATGTTCTCACTCATAGATGGGAACTGAACAATGAAATCACTTGGACTCAGGAAGGGGAACATCACACACCAGGGCCTATTATGGGGAGTGGGGAAGAGGGAGGGGGAAGGGATTGCATTGGGAGTTATACCTGATATAAATGAAGAGTTGATGGATGCTGACGAGTTGATGGGTGCAAGTATACATATGTAACAAACCTGCACGTTATGCATATGTACCCTAGAACTTAAAAGTATTAAAAAACGAAAAAAAAAAAAGGTTTAAATGACTGCATGTAAGATGGGGAGTGGAGAAAAGAATAAATGATCCTAAGATTCTTGAGGAGAGATGTAAGATCTATTAACAATTAATTAGAATGTAAGTGTCTGAGTGGAGGAACATCACTGCTAGAACCACAGAACCTAGAACAGTGCCTGATAATAAGTTAGACAACCAGAGTAAACTGAAAGAAAGGAGAAGAAAGAAAATGAATTCTGGTGTATCCATACCAAGAATAATATTCAGTCACTTTTAGTGTGGATCTGATGTATATTTATGACAAGAAAAAATGTAGATAATATATTGAGTGAAAATATACAGTAATCAAATAAATGTATGGAATGTCAAATAATTTTTTAAATGTATATCTACAGACACAGATACACAACTACATAAATAACTACACTTATATATAAATAGCTAGAGATTTATACATGTTTATACCTATAAATAGGGATGTCTATACATACATAAGGAAATACAGATAAAGATAGACAGTAAACAGAGAAAAAATTTTGATGTTTGCATGTCAAAATGTTAATAATTTTCTCCTGAAAATGAATTTATGGATGTTGTTTAAATGTTATGTCCCTTCTTTTCATTTTCTGTGACTGTATTTGTTTTATCATCTTCAACAGCAAACAATAACAAAGAAACCATAAAAGAAAAATAAAGCTGATATAAATAATACCCATAAAACATCATTTAACCTTATAAGCAATAAAATAGTCTAGCAACAAAAAAAGACAAGTTGGAAATAAGAGTTAAGAGAAAAATAACAGAGTAAAATAAGTAGGAATATGCTTGTAGAAAGATTTAAGTTTGAGTAGTGATTGATAATAGCTGAAATTTAAAAGAGGATATTATTTTAACCAAGTATTTTTAAATGTCCTTAAATGCACAATGTAAATGGTCATAATAAAAGCATAAATATCGTAAATTAACCAGAGGCTATTTTATAAGAAATGTATAATAGAATTGCATTTTAATTATCTCAGTTATTTATGTCCATGAAAGAAAAATTTAACTACTCAGCTTCAGCAACCAAGTGGCAGTTACTAGAATTGCAAAAATGGCACCCTAGGAAGAAACCAGCCACTTCTTTAAATTGAATCCTGTAACTTCAAGCCTATTAAACAGAAACCATTACCTTACCTTCCTAAGAGTGTAAAATCAAGAATTTCTTTTCTCCAAAAGTAAGCGGTACAAAACTTCTTTAGTATTATAAATAAGCTGGGTGGTCGCTATGCAACATTGAAAGAGCAAAATTAAAAGGAATAATCTACACTTGAATCTTCAAATGTGTTAACAATACAAGGATCACTCGCTATCTAAATCCATTTAATTCTTAAGATATTGAAGTAAAAGTACTGCTAAGGCAGAAAAGGGGTGATGAGGAACATTGGGAAGCATTTTAACTCAGTACCAGGAAGAGGGTGCAATCCTACCAGGTTCACTTATAAACTGTGCAACATTGGGAAAGCCACTTCATATTTCTGGATTCAGATTTTATCCACTGATAACCAGAAGAGTAGACAAACTAATACTTAAACTCCCTTTCAAGCCTAATATACTCTGATTCTATAAGCTCAAAGAAAGACTACATCTCTGAACTGTTATATAGCTCACAGCACATAGTAAGATGAAAGACTTAACGAAAGGTCACAGGGTAACTGGGACCAAGAGAATTCAAAACAGATTATTTTTCAAAGTTCTCATCTGTAATTTATAATTAACAGAAAACCAAAGCCCATGAAAATATTCACTCTTGCTAAGCCACCCTCCACTATTTTGAATAATGCAAATCATACACATATTTTCTAATAAATACATGATCTACCTAGTTGGAGAGTCTTACACAGAAGAAAATAAGTATATACAGTATCTAGGATGAGTGCTATCCTAGAGTCTTAGAAGACAATAGACATGATGTACTTTTTAAAAACCCGTATAGAAATTTAGAAGGATACCACAAAGGTAAAAAATGATTTAACAACTGATTGCTAAAATCTTCCCAGCATAGTATTTTGCACACAGAAGACACTCTGTAAATGAATGACTAAAAGAATGAATGAAGCAAGCTTACATCTTGAAGTTCCTTTATGTCTCAAAATCACAAATCTATAAAATACCTGTTTTTTATGGAAATCCTTCAGGGCTGTTTCGTAGCCTTCTTCCAGTCTACTGAAGGCTATTCCTACATCTGTGGTCCACCATATTTGTGAGCTGGTTAGCGCAACTTGAGCCGGGAAATCAAAAATCCACAGTTCCCTAGGTTTTTCCTCATAGGCCACTATGGCTTCTGTGATAGAATGACGCACTGTGTCTTGCATAGTCTGTTCAAGTTGCAGAAGCCATGTTTCCACCTTTGGAAGCAAGTTGAAATGTTGTAACACAGGATTAACTACGGAAGGATAATTTCATCCTCCTACTGGCTCTAAGGCCATGCAGAGGGTAATGCCCCAGGTGGATTCATTTTAAACCTAGGTAGAAAACTGCAAGAGGGATAACTCATAGAGGAAAGTGAGCAACTGATGGTGAAATCTTTCTCCTACATGAATCTGTCTTCTCCCAGGAATAATGCTCATCTTACTTTACCCACCAGCTGGCTAACAACTTTCAACAGCTTAAACAGAAAAGGGGTTCTCCATTACTCATTTCTCAGCTTTGAAAGCAAGGAGGTTCTAGACCAAGATTCCCCTCTGGTAACACACAGTGTTTTCAGAAACCAAACGTTACAGACACCTGTAGAGGTATGAGTCATATTCTAGAGCTTTAATAATACAAATTCAGTTAAAATTTTTTTCTATTAATTTTTAAATCTACTGAACTCTTCTCTAAAATTGTCATAGTTCCTAGTTTTAAGATAAAATGTTTCCAGGAAGTACCTTAATTATATTCCCTACTGGTTCTAATCTTCACACTTGTCAGAAATTAGACCATAGGAGAGTATGAGAGGACAACTGCTGACTTGTCAAACTTAATCTTTTTTTTTTTAATTGAAGCTTACTTTGCTCCCACAAATACAACTTAGCCCGTTTTCCATCCTGTCAAATGTATTTTGTTATATTAATCCAGGTATTTGTTTGCTTGGGATATAATTAAAAGGATACATATATTATTTGCAAATAATTGACCATAGCAATAAAAAGTGACTATAATAAATAAATACCAAGAATCACATGAGATTCTTAAGATGATACAACTGATTTCTTCCTCCACCCCTGTGAAGAGAGCAGTAGCATTCCTAGAACCTCTAGAGAATTGGGACGGAGTGATATGTGGTTAACGAGCTGACAACCTCCTCTCTTGAAAGAAACAGGAAACACTGCCCTGGCAACTGCCTCAGTATCTCTTATTAAAGGCCTTCCCTCTGGCTTCACAACTTTGCTTTGTTAACAAGCAGGAGTTCAGATTAAGCGAATTAGATCAGGTTGTTCTGATCTAACCAATGGGGTCTGGTATCTCCGCCTTAATAACTAAGGGTAACTCTTAATGTCACCAAGCAACAAGTTCCCTCATTAATTCAGTCATTATTGTACGTCTCCTGGATACCCTGGGATCCATATCCTCCACACGGCCACCTGTTCTCAAGAACTCTGCAGTCCATTTGGGAAGACCAAACACACATATATGTCAATACGTCAGCTCACGTACAGATGACTGTGCCAACAATGACAACCTAACTCAGTGTGCTTTGAGAACTAAGCTCTGATGAGGTGCTTGCTGGATCCTTCCCTTTTTGGTACTTCTCAACCAACCCCCTATAACAACAATTGCTACCTCCATTATTATAGGCATATCCTTTTTCTCAATGGGCCTAAGAGCTCCTCGAAGACAAGGACCATTTCTGAACTCCCAAAAGCCTGACCTAGCATCTGACGCACAGTAGGTATTCAACACTTGCTGAAAAATATACTAATGGACTAAATTGGGGGGAATCCAATTAAAAGAGTGCAGAAATAAAAAAAAAAGCACCAAATTAAAGGCATCTTTTTATAAAAGAAAGGCAATTAGAGGGTGAATTTGTATATGTTTACAAGTCTCTAGCATAAGTTGCTTATACAGAATAAATTAGAGCACTATAAAAACTTTCAATATCAAGGGTTCCTGCTAATGACAAACACATCCATCAATTGGACTATCCCTCTCCGGGCATCATGCCAGTCAGCGAGCAGTTTGCTGGGAGGCAGCAGACAGCAACACACTTTTGTCAAGAGAGTTTATGGCAACTTTTTCTAATCATTATAACATCATCCTAAAAAGCCCAAGAGATCAAAAAATATATTTTAATCAAAGTATTCCACCATCTGCTTCTCCTTCATTTGGCAGGATTTTTCTGGTACAATATTAAAAAGGAACAGAAAGGAGTAAAGAAAACCCTTGTAAAACAAGGTTGCAACTCGCATTTCTGCAAATACTTTAAGGAACCCCTGCCACAACCCAAATGGTTCTCCAGTAGACGCTATTCCTTCAGTCACTCTGTGGATTAACCCAAGCTATGAGAGCATCATCATAAAAAGATGCAATTTCCCTAAATCATCTGAAAACACCAGAATTGCTTTCATAAATTATAATGAGCCATTCTTGTGGATAACTGTTAAGAATATTTTTGAGGTATTTGGCTGCGAGAGGAGAGAATATGCTAACTCAATTCTGTGCACATGGTAATTAGAGTATAGGACATCAGCTTGCTAGACTCAATCAACTGTATTTACGAGGAGCCATTTATAACATTCACAATGGACTACTGAACCATAAAGCCTCTTTAAAACAAGCTTTATTGCAAGGTGCTGCTTTACTACAACCCTTCTCTGTTCTCTGAGCAGTGGTGAAAACAGAATACGCTTTGTAGGAGACTCAGTCACTGAGTTGCATTTGCCACTAATTCTGGGGTCACTCATTCAATCTGTTACAGTTGCTTCTGTCTAGTTCAATTCCTAGCATCTCTGAGACCCTGCTGGGTGCCAAAGCCACATGAGTAGAAACTGGGACGCACGGCAGAAGAGCCCTCTGTCACAGTGGATACAGGTAAAAAGGAACCTCTGAGCCCAAAACTAAGCAAAGCCTGATTTGACCTGAGTTGAATTTTGTTCTTGTTTAATTCAACCTTCTAAGAGTATGCTGAAAATACTCCCCTAGCATGGAAAACCTCATAATCAAATCTTACATGGCCCACACATTCACATTCGGCTTGGAACGGGACATACTCCTTTTCTTTGCTGTACATTCCAACTGCCCTGTGTGCAGAAACATCCTGATTGTCTTCAAACTGCAGATCCGCAATGCTGTCGAAAAGTTTGGCAAGGTGATGTGTTACCTAAAATGAGAATATTAGAAAAGATAAGAGCATTTCTTACTGTAGGTGTATTCTGATAATCTAGAGATGATGCCATATGAAGTCATGAAACTTTATGGAGTCAGAGTTTTCTCAAAATGTTTTCCCTCAAGATATAAGTTACTTCTAAAATGTCAGAGCTTGAAAGGATCTTGGTGGAGAAGTGGCCAGCCACTCTGGTCAAATCATCACATATTGGCTGACGAATATTTACCATGAAAAGTGACCTATTTTCTACTTGATGACTGGAGGCGTACTGACTTCTCTGTCTCTACCGTATTCCTGTAGACATGCATCCTGCTGGGGCTTCTGTAGTAAAGTTTCAAAAATTCAAATTCACAGCATTAGTGTACACTATGAAAAGCTATTAAAGTGTCTGAAATGAAAATGTCAATTAGAAAGAATCTTACTTTTCTGGGGCGGGTTGTCTGTTAACATGCACTTGCCTTGATACTTTGGTGAGCCCCAGAGTATCCTTGGTACATAAGAAAGGTGAGTAGGATTTCCTCCTTTTCACTGATAAGGAAATTGAAACTAAAATATTAAGTAAATTCTCCAAGTTGACATAACTAAAAGTAAGTGGCAGTTAGATATTGAATCTATAATTCCAGGCCACACCTATACAGATCAAGTTCTTCTGGTATCATAACCTCTTACATCCTAAGTTTTGCATTCTCCAGTACAAAATCAGTAAATAGCACACTGAACTCTATGCAGGTTCCAGACAATTTGGGGAAAAAAAAAAAAAAAAAAAAAAAAACAACAACAACAATAAAGATCAGATGAAAGACAAAATATTAGCATTTATTTTGCAGAAGTCAGTTTGAAGAACAAAATCTAACTGGCCTCCAACCGCAATCCCAGCATGCATAACACTTATTCATCTCGTTACGTTAGCACAGACCAGAACAAGCCTCCTCTGGGGAGCACTGCCCTATGTTTTTGTCATGGAGGAAAGGAAACAATGACATGTGTTGTGTAGGTAAATTCACACCCAAGGGGACAAAAGAGAACTGACTTTATTAATCATGGAGGTTACTCTATCATCTCTCTTGGGGTAGACTGAGTAAAGGGCAGGGTTCAGCCCAGAGGAAGCATCAGAAATGGGAATACATGTTCCCTTGTTATCATGGTGCAAATAAAAGCTGCTAAGTGGAAAACAGTTTTGTGGTTCCTCAAAAACTTAAACAGAATTACCAATGATCCAGCAATTCCTCTCCTAGGTATATACCCATAGGGTTGAAAACAGGAACTCAAACAGGTATTTGTACATCTCTGTTCACTGAAGCATCATTCACAATAGCCAAAAGGTGGAAACAACCTAAATGTCCATCAAATGATGAATGGATAAACAAAATGTGGTATATCCATACAATGGAATATTGTTCAATCATTAAAAGGAATATTACTGATACACGCTGCAACTTGGATGAACCTTGAAAACATAAGCTAAATGAAAGAAACTAGTCACAATATACTACACGTCACATCTTGTATTATCCAATTTATATGAAATATCCACAGCAGATAAATCCATAGATACAGACAGCAGATTGGTGGCTGCTAGGGGCAGGAGGGGGGGTATGAGAAGCTACTGCTTAATGGATAGGGGGTTTTACTTTTGGCTTGATGAAAATGTTTTGGAATTAGATTAAAGGTGGTTGCAAGATGCTGTGAATGTACAAAATACTATTGAATTGCATACTTAAAACAGTTAATTTTATGTTATATTTTACCTCAACAGAAAGAAATAAATATGAGCTGCTGATAACCAGAAGATAGGGTGAAGCAATACAAAACATTTCCAAGCATATAGGCTCCACTGCTATAACAAACTTTTCTTGAAATGCAGTTTAACCGGACATGGTAAGTATACCACAGCAGCTTCTAGAAACAATAGCAACCTGCCTAAATTTTCCGCATGACAAGACCAACACCAATATTGGTAAGGAACTTCTTTAGGGTGATTTAATCTTTGAAGCTTTCAGCCTTTTCATTTTTGCTGTACATGCAGTTTTAGTATCAAAGAAAATCACAGCAAGAAGCCCTCTGAGTTTAAAATAGATGAGTTTTTGAGACTCTCGCTTACTTTAAACACAGATAGAGTGGTAGCTGCCTGATCACAGCTTGGGTTCTGTTCTCCTCCATCCCTGTACATTACCCAGAGGATATTAATATAGAGAAAGTCTCCAATAATCTCATAAATCATTCTCACAGCTGAAGTGGCCAGGAAGTACACAGATGTTGAATGGCTTCTACTGTGTAATGGGCCTAGATAATATTCAACTGAAAAGCCTTCGGATAAATGAGACTTCAGCCATCAGACACCCTTACACATTATTGCTTGGGTGAGAAAATAATTTCGAGAACTTCTAGCTCTGTAGTAACTCAATGACCAGGAAGCACAAACCTTAGGCAGAGTTTTCCTATTTCTTATATATGGCATAGTTAAAGTTAGATGTTTTCATATTGTCTTCTATTTAAACTTTCTGAGGGAACAAGACTTTTTTTTTAACTAGTGTGGACCCTGTTGCCCTCAGATTTGTTCTATTTTTTATGAGATCTCTTTGTATTTGTTAACCCAAAATTAAAATTCCTTCTTCCCAGTGAGCTGTTTGGAAAGGCCTTTCATTTTACAACTAAAAAGAATAAATTAGGCTGGGTGCTATGGCACATACCTGTAATCCCAGCACTTTGGGAGGCCAAGGCGTGTTTATCACCTGAGGTCAGGAGTTCAAGATCAGCCTGATCAACATGGTGAAACCCCGTTCCTACTACAAATACAAAATTATCTGGGCATGGTGGTACATGCCTGTAATACTAGCTACTTGGGAGGCTGAGGCAGGAGAATCACTTTAACCAGGGAGGCGGAGGTTGCAGTGAGCCGAGAAGTCACCACTGCACTCCAGCCTAGGCAACAACAGCAAAACTCCATCTCAAAATAAACAAACAAACAAACAAACAAATACTTCATAGGCCCCTCTTTTGATAGACAAAGGATATGAGCACTTCAAATCATTTTTTAAAAAGAATCAATAACTCATCATGTATTTTAAGTAGGTTTCTAAAAGATTAGTGCAAAAATTGAATACACTTAGTCCTGGCTTTGCAGAATAGTACAAAATCATAAAAATGACCACACCGGCTGAAATCACATTATGCAATCTGAATGATCAATGGGAGAAACCCACGATGAGACAACAACTTTTACAAATTTTTGTCAAAACATATAAAGCTTCTCGCTGTTTGTTATAAACATACAGAGTGATCAAAAAAATCCATCAACAAATATTTTGTTGACTGCATTTTAAAACACTAAACAGTTTTCTTTGCAGAAAACTTAAGTTATTTGAATAGCACTTGCCTCCTTCTCATCTTACTACTTAAGGTCCAGAATGAGCATCTTTTCTCTGCCTTGACAAACTCATACTCTCTTTGAATTTGTATCCAGCCATCAACATTTTATCTTTCAAGCATTCAATGTCATGAAATTTCTTGTAAATCTCTTTAATGTGAAGTCAGTTTTTGTTGTTTGGGGGGATTTGTTTCATTTAATGTGTTTGTTTTTGCTGGTATCACTTTCTCTGGTACATTTTCATCCCTTTTGTCAAAACCACTGTTGTCATTCATGTTCCCAAGTTTATCTTCACTAAGTTCCCCTGGCTGCATATCACTCTCTCCAGTGGTGTTCAGTCATAACTGCCCATCATCTCTCTCTTCTGTGACTCCCATCTATGTTCGATTCCATTTTTGCTTCTAGCATTATCAATTTTCATTTCTTTGCTACACTTCCAACTTTGTTACTATTTCCTTCTGTCCATTAACTAAGGAAAAATATCATGTAGGTTCATCATAGAATTAACTATAAGCTTAGCTGCCTGTGTGTGAAGTGAGTAAAAGCAGCACAGTGGCTGATCACTGACAGAATTAGAAAGATGTGACATGACTGTCACTGATCATGATGCACATCTGTTACTCAGGCAGTGATTTTTGTGGGCTGAAGAGTTAGTAATCAAGTATGTGCTTTATGCAATCACTCAGAGTTAATATACCATAGTATCTGAAATGTGAACCGTGTTGTCAGGGCACTAGTGTTATTTAACCAAACCTTAGTAACTGAAATTCATAAATATCAGAACTGTGCACAGGGAGAACCTCTTATGAAATAAAAGAACTTACATTTATCTAATTGTAAGTAAACTGAAAATACTTAATCACTAGGTAATTTTACAATTTAAAATGCATACCGGTACAGTGATCAGTTGATCTACCTTCATGACTTACAGCTACTGTTCACTCAGAAAACAAAGGGAAAAAAGATGAAATTACAACAGCTTACAATTATATTCTCAAACCTTAATGCTTGCTTTCTGCCTATATCTAAGTTCGTATTTGCCCTATCTACCTAAAGATGCAGCTGCTGCTTATAAATGGGATAAAATATACACCAAGTCTAGTGCCACTCCTGGCCTGGTGAGCACCTCAGGACTCATTCATATGTCTTCATTAACTGATTTATTCATAATGACAATACTCACAATAATAATATTTGTAACAATATAAATCACAACCAAAACATGGGCAACCCTGGTCTTTTGTGGATGATATCTCTAGAATGAGATAAAGTGAGTCCATGATTTTTACATGTGTAAAAACTTAAGTCAATGTGTCAAAATAGTAAATGGTTGCGTGTGTGTGTGTGTGTGTGTGTGTGTGTGTGTGTGTGTGTTTTAAATAACAGTTTTGGGCCGGGTGCGGTGGCTCACGCCTATAAACCCCGCACTTTGGGAGGCAGAGGCTGGTGGATCACCTGAGGTCAGGAGTTTGAGACCAGCCTGGCCAATATGGTGAAACCCCATCTCTACTAAAAATACAAAAATTTGCTGGGTGTGGTGGCATGCACCTACTCTGGAGGCTGAGGCAGGAGAATCGCTTGAACCTGGGAGGCAGAGGTTGCAGTGAGCTGAGATTGCACCACTGCACTCCAGCCTGGGCGACAAGAATGAAACTCCATCTCCAAAGAAAATAATAATAATAAAATAATAAAATTAAATAACAGTTTTGGTCATGGTACAGGGAAATAGGCATGCAATATGGTTAAGAGACTAAATAAAAAAAAAAGCCTTCTAGAAGCTAGTTAAATCAGTAAGGCACATTCATAAAATGAAACCTCTTACAGCTACAAAACATCAAATTGTAGAGGAATATTATAATTTTGATTAAGTATATATGTTATAACTCACAAACACAGACACATTTATAAAACTATGATCACTCAAAATAGCAATGAGTATATTAATCTCATTTTAATGTATTTCTATATTTTCAAACTTTCAATAATGAACATGCAATTACTTACATAATCCAGATTTGCTTTTACCAAAAATAAAATCACAGTATAATATTTTGTAATTAGATTTTTCACTTACTACTGTAACTTAAACATATCCATGTATCATCAATGCATATAGGATTGATTTTGTGTTTCTTTCACAAAATGTTTACATGCATGAATTATATAATTTTGTATAAATGTGTTCACAACACAAATGCTGGCTTTTTTAAATAAACTTTTGGAAATTGGAATACATATGCAGAAAAACGGGAAAACATCATGTGTGTACAACTTAATAAATTTTAACAAAGCAAGCACAACTCTTGTGATTACCACAAGATTAAGGAATAGAATACTGGTTGGGCATGGTGGCTTATGCCTGTAATCCCAGCACTTTGGGATTACAGGCCAATGCAGGCAGATCACCTGAGGCCAGGACTTTGAGACCAGCCTGGCCAACATGGCAAAACTCCGTCTCTACTAAAAATACAAAAACTAGCTGGCCGTGGCGGTGCACACCTATAATCCCAGCTACTCAGGTGGCTGAGGCATAAGAATTGCTTGAACCAAGGAGGTGGAGGTTGCAGTGAGTCGAGATTGCACTATTCCACTCCAGCACTCCGGCCTGGGCGACAGAGTGAGGCTCTGTCTCCAGGAAAAAAAAAAAAAAAAAAAGAATAGGATACCAGCACCCATAAGACTCCTCATGATGCATGCCAGTTACTATTTCTCTAAAAAGGGATATTATCTTTACAGAAGTGAATTCACATAGTATGCACTCTTTTGCATCTGCCTCCTATGGTTCAATATTATGTCACTTGAATTCATTCATGTTATTTGGTATAGCACTAGGTGTTTTTCATTTTTATTACTACATGGTATTCCACTGTATAAAGACAATACAATATATTTAGCCATTCCACTGTTAAGGGACATTTAAATTGCTTCTTGTTTGGGACTACTATAAAAAAGCGGCTATGAAAATTCTTGTATACTTCTTTTGGTCCATCTATGTATGTATCTCTGCTGAATGTACACTAAGAAGGTGAACTGCTAGATAAAAATGTATGATATATTCCTATTTAGAAGATGCTGTTAAACAGTTTCCCTAAGTAGTTGTATTAATTTATAATCCTGAAGGCTAGATATGAACATTCCCATTACTCCACATCCTTTCCATTGTTTAGTGAGCTTTAATTTTAGCCTTTGGTGAGTCTGATCTTGATATCTCATTGTATTAGCAAGCATACGTGTTTTTTGAATCCCAAATCATATCAATAATTTAGGAAATATCCACGCAAATTAAAAAGAGAAGGGAAAATGAATACTAGGCAGAGTATTTCAGTCTAGTAAAGAGAAACACATTAACTTATGATGTTTTCACCAATCTTCCCAAACTCACTGATGTCAAAACAATGATATCAATGTATTCAAGAAGGGAAAAAATAAAAGAAAATAAAACTTGAATTAGTACTTGATTTTAATAAATTTTTTGCTTTGTTTTTAAATTTCAAGTAAAATATTTTAAATCAGTAGCACATAAAGTCGTTGATATTGATGAATGTATATCCACATACACATATATAAATATGTAAACACATAACTAACATATATTAATTAACTGCAGTATAACAAAACACCCCAAGATTTACTGGCTTCTTCACGGGCCACAATTCTGTGTGTTGGTTTTGGCTTGCCTTAGCTAGTCCAGCTGTGCTCTCCCACACATTTGTAGTCTGCTGGTGATCGATGGCTTCTCTCACGTGTGTGATGGTTGCCCAGCTGGTAGCTTGGGTATGGGCATGTTCATCTCATTATCCAGCAGGCTAGTGTTGACTCATTCATGACGGGATGGTTACAGGTTTCCAAAGAGCAGCAAAAGGGCAAGTGTTGGTATACAAAAACTTTTCAAGCTTTTGCTAATGACACAGTGGCCAAAACAAGTGATATGGCAACCCAAATGGAGAATTAGTATCTAGCCTTGATCAATACTACCACATCACATTGAAAGGGCATGGATAAAGGAAGGAAAAGAATTTGTGGCCAATTTTACAATATTATATGTTATGTACTTTTACTGGTTCTTTATGCACTTTGTTTTGCCTGTTACTTAGAAGCCAAAGAGACAATACCTAATGCTTTCCTCATTTGGTATATAAGGATATTGAGGTTCAGAAACATTAAGCAATAACATTGTCAGTAATCAATAGGGCCAGTACTTAAACTTACATATATATTATTTCAATGTTCCTATTTTTTGGTACTATTCCATCTTCTAATGATTGGCTAATGCTCCAATTTTGTCTACTTCCATACAGTTGACATTTCAGTGTTCATAATTTTTTGGTATAGATCCAAATTTCCATCTAGTGTCATCTTCCTTTTGCTTGAAGAACTTCCTCTAACATTTCTTGTAGTGCCAGTCTGGTGGTGATGAAATCTTTTGAGTTTTTGAATGTGTTAAAACATCTTTATTTTGCTATCATTTTTTAAAAAGGTATTTTTACTGGGTATAAAATTCTAGGGTTGCAGGTGTTTTTTTCTTTTAGTACATTGAAATTGCTGCTCCACTGTAGGCCATGCGTGGTGGCTCACGTCTGCAATCCCAGCACTTTGGGAGGCCGAGGCGGGTGGATCACAAGTTCAGGAGATGGAGACCATCCTGGCTAACATGGTGAAACCCCGTCTCTACTAAAAATACAAAAAAATTAGGTGTGGTGGCGGGTGCCTGCAGTCCAAGCTACTTGGAGGCTGAGGCAAGAGAAAATAGTGTGAACCTGGGAGGCGTAGCTTGCAGTGAACTGAGATCGGGCCACTGCACTCCACTCCAGCCTGGGCAACAGAGCGAGACTCTGTCTCTCAAAAAAAAAAAAAAAAAAAAAAAAAAAAAGAAATTGCTACTCCACTGTCTGCTCACTTGCATTGCTTCCAATGTGAAGTCTGTTGTCATCCCTATGTTTGTTCACTTGTATAAAATTTGGTTTTATGCATGATTTTGAGAATTCCATATTGCTTTGACCAATTTGAGCAATTTGGTGTAGTTTTCTTCCTGTTTTTGTGTGTTTGGGCTCATTAAGTTTCAGGCAAGAAGGTAAATCCAGTTCCTTTCATCTTGGCCAGAAACAGAAAATATACCTCTTGTTGTGGTTTTAATTTGCATTTTTCCCCCATAACTTTTGAAGTTGAGCAACCATTCTTATGTTTACTAACCATTAGAATCTTTTTTTGTGAACTAAGGATTCTGCCCACTTTTATATTAGATTATGTGCCTTTGTTCTTTTGTAGGAATTCTTTATATATTCCATATATGAGTCTTTTGTTTGTATTGCAAACACCTTTTCCCACTTTGCAGCTTGCATTGTTATTCTCTTAACAGTATCTTCTGATAAGCTAAAGTTTTAAAATTTTAACATAGTTAAATTTATCCAATATTTCCTTTGTAGTTAAGACTTTTGTGTCCAGTTTAAGAGATTTTGCTTATTCCAAGATCATGAAGATATCCTTCCTCACACGTTGTATATTGTTTCATTGTTTTACTTGTCACATTTAGATCTACATCCATCTGGAACTGATTTTAGATATGGTAAAGATCTAATTTTAGATATCTGATTTAGATATCTGATTTTTAGATATAGCAGATTCTTCCTCCCCCAACCCTGGCAAATTTCTATCCAATCCACCTTAGAGCCATTTATTATTATTGTTTGATTCTCTGTATAATATCCTCCTTTACGGGGTCTGAGTTCCAGTTTTTATTTTCTTCCTTCTTTCAAGTTCCATGAGCCTCCTGAAACCTCTGATCAGCTTCTCATGCCATTGGCCACATCTATGAATTATCAAATGTCTCAAGGAGAAAAGCAGCATCAAACATTAGGTAAATCTCTTTGTGCTTTCTTCTGCTGCTATCTTAGCCCCTGAAACACTAACTTCTTCAATGCTCTTTAAATGCTCCTCAGTGCATTCAAACAGAGTTAGTTAAATATTTTAACCACTTTTCTAGTTGTTCCCAGAAAGAATGGTACTCTGTTAAAAGCTAATTTGTTATAGCTGGAAGCTCTACCCACTGAGTTTAAGCTGGAACTGGACAACCTTCATCAAGTGGCATCAAAGCGAGGCTGAGACCAGAACAATTTCATATTCCACACAAGGGCCTAGAACTCCTTGCTGGCAGGACCCCACATTCACAACATTTAATCTTTGGATCTCATAACATCGAAGTGATATTTTACTTTAATCTCACATTATAATAACCCTAATGTTGTGTAACTTATACATTGGCCATGGAGAGAATTCCAAAGGGGCTACAATAGAATAAAATGCAGTGGCAACACATACGCGAAATGAAGAAAAAATTGTGCATATTGTTATACAATTTGTGATTAACCACATATTCATCATTTTGAGAAGATAATCAAGGATAATCTCCATGGGATATATAATTTGACATTTATTTTGAAATAGATTCTCGATTTTCTTGTCATACACCTAAATACCTGAACCTCTAAGTGAATCAGGCTGCCTTTATATTAAGGTATCTATTTAAAATATTACACATTCCTAAGTCATGACAAGTAGAGTTGCTCTTATGCTGTACTTTCTGTGACAGACTACACTTTCACGAGCAGCTGCTATTCCTTGCTCCTCAGCAGCACGTAAATAGAGCCAATGGCAAGATGGTCAAAACCACCACCCCTTTTCTGCGTCCTTTTGCTCCTTCTTTCTCATTCCTTCTTCAGCCCCAACTTAAACTCAGGAGCAACTGCTTCCTCCACTTTAGATACGTCATATCTTTCCAGCTTTCTACTTCCTTTAGGAAAGTTAGAAGTTTTTTACTGATTTCATTTTAACTAAAATTCAGTCTTGCATGCCCTTAACTTACCATGTACATTTTGAGTCCTTTTCCTATTAATTTTCTAAAGAACAATCTCCTCCTGTCAGTGAAGGTTCTGGCATACTATGAATGATCATTGAGCTCCATCCTCTTGAAATTCATATGCTGAGACACTTCCACTCCATCAGGAAGATAACCAAATGGAAGCTCTGCATAAAAACATACTGTGCTTGTGGGAATGTGGGGTCTAGATATTTGCTCCTTTAAGATCCAATGGTTCTTTTCATCACCTAATATAAAGCTCATTTCTCACAGGCCCCTTTTTGAATGCCAATATTTACAGTCTATTAGAGTTATCAGTTGAGTGCCATCTGTCTCATCGCTGCAATTTAGGAGATTTCTCCAAAGACATGTTGGCAGATTTCCTTGTGTGTAGACTGGTGCAGATGCCCTTGAAGGGCATTTCTTCATGCAAACATTCAGCATTCCTGAGTGTATGTATCTTGTCATTTTAGAGAATGCATTGTGGCTTCAATTTGCACAGCTACAACCATCTAACAGCCACATTAAGTCATATTTTAAAAAGGTGAAATTAATTTACATGTATATTTAATCCAGTATATCCCAAAATATTATCATTCAACATGTGAGTAATATAAAAAGTTAGATCTTTTCCATTATTTTATTTGCGGCAAGTCTTTGAAACCAGGTACGTATTTTATATTTACAGCACAGCTCAATTTGGATTTTTCATCTGAAAATGCTACACCTGTATTTTTCATTTCATAGAATATGCAGGGGCAAAGGTAGATTCACACACCCAAGATGTTTCAAACACACAATGTTTTCCGATAACTGAATCAAATATCAAGGTTTAGATTTAAATCAATTGCAATTCATTACAATAAAAATCAGTTCCTTAGCTGCCACATTTCAAATGCTCAGTGGCCATGTAAGGGTCACAGCTACCCCATTAGAAGCACAATTAGAAGGGGCGGAGCAAGATGGCCGAATAGGAACAGCTCCAGTCTCCAACTCCCGGCGCCAGCGACACAGAAGACCGGTGAGTTCTGCATTTTCAACTGAGGTACTGGGGTCATCTCACTGGGGAGTGCCAGACAATCGGTGCTGGTCAGCTGCTGCAGCCCGACCAGCGAGAGCTGAAGCAGGGCGAGACATCACCTCACCTGGGAAGCGCAAGGGGGAAGGGAATCCCTTTTCCTAGCCAGGCGAACTGAGACACACAACACCTGGAAAATCGGGTAATTCCCACCCCAATACTGCGCTTTCAGCAAACGGGCACACCAGGAGATTATACCCACACCTGGCCGGGAGGGTCCCACGGCCACGGAGCCTCCCTCATTGCTAGCACAGCAGTCTGCGATCTAACCACAAGGCAGCAGCG
>NW_016805188.1:1717693-1750815 GCF_001698545.2 Rhinopithecus bieti | reverse complement strand
GCCATCAGAGAAATGCAAATCAAAACCACAATGAGATACCATCTCACACCAGTTAGAATGGCAATCATTAAAAAGTCAGGAAACAACAGGTGCTGGAGAGGATGTGGAGAAATAGGAACACTTTTACACTGTTGGTGGGATTGTAAACTAGTTCAACCATTATGGAAAACAGTATGGCGATTCCTCAAGGATCTAGGTCTAGATGTACCATATGACCCAGCCATCCCACTACTGGGTATATACCTAAAGGATTATAAATCATGCTGCTATAAAGACACATGCACACATATGTTTATTGCAGCACTATTCACAATAGCAAAGACTTGGAATCAACCCAAATGTCCATCTGTGACAGACTGGATTAAGAACATGTGGCACATATAGACCATGGAGTATTATGCAGCCATAAAAAATGATGTGTTTGCATCCTTTGTAGGGACATGGATGCAGCTGGAAACCATCATTCTTAGCAAACTATCACAAGAGGAGAATACCAAACACCACATGTTCTCACTCATAGGTGGGAACTGAATAATGACATCACTTGGACTCGGGAAGGGGAACATCACACATCGGGACCTATCATGGGGAGGGGAGAGGGGGGACGATTTGCATTGTACCTGATATAAATGATGAATTGATGGGTGCTGACGAGTTGATGGGTGCAGCACACCAACATGGCACAAGTATACATATGTAACAAACCTGCACGTTATTCACATGTACACCAGAACTTAAATAAAAATAAAAAATTAAAAAAAAAAAAAAAAAGCACAAGTAGAGCCGATCACTTTGACAGCGAGTCTTTCTTTAGTATAAGCTCCATTGTGGGTTAGCTTCTCCAAACCTCATCTCCATGGAGAAGTTAATTGTTTCATAGACGAGAGAAAGAAAATGTGCAAACTGTTCTCACACAAAAAGACCTTTCACATTAGGAATCAGTGGCTAAAAACACCTTGATTGCCCAAAGTTGTCAGTTATTTTAAGGTAGTATGTAACAACCTGAAAGGGTGCAAAAGGGTAAACTGATATTATTTTGTCTAACTTTAACCACTGTACTAGTTCAGTTAAAAAATACAAATTTTTTCTGAAAGGGGAAAAAAATACCAAAGAATGTTAATACTGAATCCCACAGGGACTTCAGGTCAGTTGTCCATAACTATTGTACCATGTCAGTGAATCCTGCAAATACACCTTTTTTTAATTTTTTTTTTATTTTTTTTTATTTTTTGAGACGGAGTCTCGCTCTGTCGCCCGGGCTGGAGTGCAGTGGCCGGTTCTCAGCTCACTGCAAGCTCCGCCTCCCGGGTTTATGCCATTCTCCTGCCTCAGCCTCCGAGTAGCTGGGACTACAGGCGCCCGCCACCTCGCCCGGCTAGTTTTTTGTATTTTTTAGTAGAGACGGGGTTTCACCGTGTTAGCCAGGATGGTCTCAATCTCCTGACCTCGTGATCCGCCCGTATCGGCCTCCCAAAGTGCTGGGATTACAGGCTTGAGCCACCGCGCCCGGCCGCAAATACACCTTTAAGTTTTATTTCTACAGCAACTACGAAAGAGTTTTACCACTGAAGTTAAGCAGCACCTGTATCCACCATCCTTTAGTTAACTGATAACCTTGGGAGGTCAGGCTGAATTTGGGGGAAGAAAATTTTTAAAACTTGATGTTAACCAAACTTACCAAAACCTAATAATTACTGACAGCATTCTAGACACACCAATTTTATCCCTCTACCATCCAACTCTTGTATCTTAAACTGGGGGTTTCTGCTTACAGAATGCGGGTTGTAGTGGTTATCAGACCTCCCTGGCTGGTCTATTCAAGCTGATCACATTCCAAAATTAACTACAGAAACTCTCACTTGGACCAACACTCTTAAATGGAGTGTGGGTGGGTAAAGGAGGGGGGCCTGGAAAATTCAAGTCATTCACAAGATGTCAAGATGAGTTATCTACCCACAAAGAGTGCCTTTTACGGGGAAATTGCATTGTTGCTCCACAAGCTGCAGCTGCCACGTTATCTCAGTCACACTACAGGGAGCACATTCAGGAATGTTAGCACACAAGGCATAGACGGAAAGACTAAGTCTGGTGGTCTGAAACTGATTCTAATATTGAAAAGAGGGTAAGAGAGTGTGGCAAGATCACACTATCTGGCGTTAACAGCCTGTAGTATTAACTATTCCATAGTTAGTGAGCAAGAATTAAGAATGCATGTTGAATTTGCAGAACCATTTCTTTCAGGGAAAGAAGCCGGCTATTCCTCTAGATGACTCAAATGGCCCTTAGCTCCTTTTCAACAAGTCACTTTTGGATGGTTATCTGTACCACAAAGGCCGCTAAACACTTTTTCTAATAATAGACCTTTAGTAACAGTGTGATAGCATTTTATGTAAATTTTAATTGTTCAAAATTTAAGTAGTGTACACAAAAATACCTCAATGAAATCACATTTTGAGCACAACTTGAAATACAAATTTTCTCAAAATTTCAAAATACATCAAAAATATATCTCACCACTTCAAATCTGTATGTCAGAACTGTAAGCATGTTTATTCTGTGGCCACAGGGCTAGATCCTATTAGCTGGCAAGAAGAAATACCCACCTCCCTTTGTTAGCATGGTGGCATTTATCAGCACAGCTGTGAGGGAGTTTGGAGAGCTCCATGCTGTGATTTTAACATTCAGTTTCATCATAATTTCAAATGTTTCAAAAGCCTTATATAATCTAGTCATTCATTAAGGAGGGGTACTAGTACTGAGTAATGTACCTGGAATTCACAGATTTAGAATTCATGGCTAAAATGCTATGAATGGGGTAGGTGAGGACACATCCACAGTAAGTCACACTGATAAAGGAGAAGACAGCACTCTGTAAAATACCGAAGTCATGTTGTGAAAATTTTTTTAAAGAGTTTAAAAAGCACATCATTGAAATCTGAAAAATAAACTGGCATCAGGGATACACAGACTGTGAGTCAACATGTAGTTTAGCTAAGGCATGAAGGAATTTTTGAGGATTTAAAAGGATGGTGAACAGAGTTGGTGACAAGAATTCATTGAGAGATCTTTTCCTCTAGCACAGAGTGGGACTTCAATTAAGGACAAAGAGGTAGTGAGTATGTGCACATTCTGAAGGTAACAGATGTGGGTTAGGACAGTTAGTCCCTCCAGGGTTTGGTAAGACACATCTCAATACCCCACCCTCCTCTACCTCCATGCACACCTTCCATAGAAAGTACCATAGGGAGGAAGAGGGCAAAGGAGGCCATCTGCACAGTGTGAGTTATCAGCCACGCTGGGGAGACCATGGCATCTCCCTCCCCTTTTGTGGGTAAGATAGAAGACTGGGTACCCCAACCTCCACTCTAAGGTCAAGCAAGAGGAACAGGAGAATCACTCATAAAAACTCTAGGTATCAGTAAGAAGTGAATCTTTGATGTGCCCCTTGTTTGGACACCTGCCTAGGTAGAAAAGGAGAAGGAAGATGGAACCAGGTGGCTGGTTACACTGCCAGGAGCAAGAACTGGAAGGATTAAAGTGGGGGTGGCTCTGGCATATACATCCCTGGGGAGGTTCCCTTTGACCAGAGGACCTGCACACATGTTCCACCAGAAACCCAGCATGTGGATCCTTGCTGTTAAGGGTGAAGATGGACAGTCACTGCTGGCGAGGGAAGCAGGAGCAGTCACAGGAAAGGGCAACAACAGACAGATCACACCCCTAAACCCCTCTCCATGATAAATGGGCAGAGACGGGGGAGGAAAGAGCCAAAGTTTCCCTCCCAATCCCAAGTTATTAAATGAAAGCTTAGCCTTGACATGGAGTGAGATGGAAATTTCCAACTAGAATATGATGAGTTGCTTTTGGTTTATTTTTTAAGTTTTTAATAAGAAAGGAGGACCAGGAAATTACAATACCTGCCCGAGATATTATCTCTACAGGTGCAGAGAGATTCAGAAGGGCACATGTGAGATTAGTAATTGCAGAAAGATAAAACTGTTTCATGACTGTTATTCCATGGAATTAATATTATTCAATAAACCAGTCACATTAGTGTTCGCTGTGTTTAAATAATATGATTAAAAGAAAAAGAATGCTTACCTATTTACAGATTTATGCACCTCTCTGCTAACTTACTTATTGAAAATTCATTTTGCATTGTAAGCATGTCAGATTTGAAAAGTATTCACAAACATGTACTTTAATGAAATATAATACCTGCTACCCTCATATAGTCACCCTGGGCAGAGGGTTCAGCTGCTGGTCATGAGGATGCCCTCAGGGGCTTATTGAAGCATAGTCTAGTTACAACTATTATGTTTCAAAATAGTTTTTTAAAGGCATCTAATTGTGTGCTAATAAGTATGTAAAAGATGGATATAGTAGATTCATAGTCAATTTAATCACAGAGATTTTATTTGCAAAGCCATCTGGAAATTAGCATGAATATACAAAACAATACTACCTGAGTGGTGACCCTGAACACGTTGCCCAAATTGTCCAACAATTCTGTTACTAATAGCACAACTGCACTTACATTATCAACAACAAGAATAGCCAACCAATTGAATTTAGGTTCAAAGTTAAATGACGAACAAGAGAGAAATCATTAAGATAAATACTGTGCCCAAAGAACAGCAAAATTCAGGGAACTGCAGTGTGAAGAGACACACATTCCAAAGAAAACGGCATAAAAAATATCTAGAGAAAAATTTTTCCAAGAAAAAAAAGTGGAGAAAACTCCACAATTATATAGCACAAGCTTGAGTTTCAAAATAATCTGTAATACACAGTCAACTCTAGGAGCGTCCAGCTATGTCAGCCACAACAACTGTAAGATCTTAGTGAACAGGAACGATTGAGTAGGTCTAAATGAAAGACAACATTCTCTTAAAGTTTATAGGAAGTAGTGCTTTGGAATTTGTACAAAGTTTGTCTCTGATCTGAGCTCTTGGATTACACACGATAATATCTGTTTTGATTTGCTTTAAATATTGACGTGGAAATCAGCAAAAGGTGATGCATTATTTTGCACAGATAGATAGGGGAAAATTCGAGGGTTAATTCAGGATGATCCTGAAATTATACAAATCTAACTTGGACAGCACTGAAGATTAGCCCAATGTCATAATTATGAAGGTGACTCTGGAGGGAGGAGTAAGAAGGTACCAGCCATGATCTCATTCCAAGTGACCCTTTCTCCCCTAGGAAAGCTGCTAACCAGGCAATGGATACCTCAGCTCTTGTCCCAGAATTCTGGGGGATTTGGCGACAGTGTTTCTTTCCATCAACTTCTTTCAGCACTGGAAGCCTTACACATTTAATATCGTTCCTCTTTACTGAGCACCAGACAGTTATTCTTCCTACTCCCTTCTGCACAGCCTCTGACATCCCTCTGATGCTGCATTAAAAATTTTAACTGCAGATTTTCTAGTTCCTGGCCCATGTGACATGACAGGTAGCATCTGACAATGATAGAGACACTATGACTTTCCTCCGCTAACACAGTATAATACGAGACTTTCAAAAAAATATTACCTGTTTAGGCTGAGCTCCTTTTGAGAGAATGTCAAGTAAATCAGCAGAAGAGATGAAATAGAAGCGAGGAAAGGCTATGCGCTTGGTTTCCAAGTATTCAGTGAGAGCTTTTTCACAAAGAGAAAGCCTATATGAATGAAAAATCTTTTTAAGCATATCTTGTCCATTCAGTCATTAAAACCTCAGCAAAACAAAACTCAAGTCCTGTCCATTCATTACAGTAAACTTACTGTTTAACAGGTAGCTTACTTCCTTTTTTTTGACACCATCATCTATCTTGCTTATGACTAATATACAAGTTATGCCAAGTAGAAGAGGACTATGCCAAATACACACACACACACACACACACACACACACACACACACACCATTAGTTGCGGCTAAATATGAATTAGACTTAGGATTACGTTATTCATTGCTTTTCTGAATGACACTCCTAAGCAGCAGTGGAGAAGACCAGGTTGCCATCCTTCAACCTGAGAGCAAAATGCGCTAGTAAGATGAAATTGGTTTACAGTCTTCTTTTCCCCCACTGGATGTCTACAAAACACAAGTGACTTCCCTCCTGTCAGGTATTCAGAGGAGTCATAAGATCCAGAATTGGTTCCACTTTATTGCCCTTAGCAGAGCAGAAATGATCCAGAGGCAGAGCCCCGAAGCCCCAAAGAGCATCACTCAACTGAAATAATTAACTTTGCCCTTTTCCTTACCGAAAAAACTTTCAGACTCTAAAACTGCTTTGTTTATGTAATATTAAATTTTATCTAGGTCTTTCCTTACCTTGCAATAAAAAAAGGATCGCAGTTCTACAACCCATCATTTTAGTAGCAGATCTGACCATTTTTAATCAAAAGCCAGAATTAAATGTGAAAATTACTTTACAAATGGCCCTTGGGACAATGATTTCAAAAGTGCTACTGTGCTGCCTCAGGATGATTTCTAATCAAATGAAACTGTACAGAAACTAAAGGACTACATTAACAGAGTGCAATCCCAGTTCCTGGCACACAGTAGGTGCTCAATCAATATTTACAGGATAGTTTGATGAAAGAATTGATCAATCAACCATGTCAATTCTCTTGATAAGAAGATATACTAGCATAATACTCCTTTCAGAAAACAAATATTTTTGGATTTATTTACATTAACTTACTATATATATGTTTCATGTAATATGTACGAGACAACTAGCCAATTATAAGCAAAATTACAAAATAATTTACAAGAGGTTGCACCTCCATAACACAGTATTAAACACTATTAGGTATGTGAAAGAGACTTCATAAAATTACAGTAAATTGATCATCTTCGATAGCTTTATTCTTACCTGGACTGTAAATCTTTAAGTTTTTCATAGAGATTAGGTCTGCACGTTGCTTCTAACACATTTTCTACTTTGGCTGTCTTGAACATTAACTCCTGTATGAAAGTGCAATACGGAGCCGTGGATATTAGAACAATCTTTTCTAAACTTTTAAACGTTTGGAGAATTAAAAAATGAAGAACAAAGAATGAAGAGGCAAGGTTAAAGATACTTCTAAGAATGTCTGACACCACATCTGTTTACTTTTGCTTTTCAACTCTTAGATGAAGATCAAAAGCATGTACAAGCACACCGTTTTTATCAAAATAAACGTGAGAAGCTCTGTCACCACTTTAGGCCCACAGAGAATTTTTCTCTTCTAAATCAAATGAAAAAGAATAAAGAAAGGCAAAAGGAGAAAGGGAATGGAGAATGGGAAGAGGAAAGAGAAGAGAAAGGGAGACAGGTAGGAGGAGTCGGGGGGGCGGGGGAAGAGGGAGAGAAAAAGGGAGAAAGGGAGAGAGAGAGAGAGAATGAGAGAGCGCCCAGAATCTTAAAAGCACACCTACATATAAAAATGAGAGAGACCTAAACAATCTATTTTTTCTTCCTCAAAAGTGAAATGAATTAAAATTTATGTGTGACTTCTACTTTAGGTAGAAAGAAAAAACATTTAATCTCAATTTTTATGAGAAATAGTCATTATCCTTTGCTAGAAATCTCTCCAATCAATTATCATTATGTGCACCATGCCACGTGCTTTCTATGGCTTTTACAGAAAAGAAAAACCGAAACTAGTAGTATTATTTTCTACCTGTTGTCTTTTCTCACTCTTTTACCTCTGAGGATGAATCTGTTTACCTTTATTACCACAAGGGTCGGCAATCTATGGTACCTGGGACAAATATGGCCTGATGTTTGTTTTGCTTGACCTAGAAGCTAAAAATGGTTTTTACATTTATTTTGGAGACAGGGTCTCATTCTGTCACCTGGGCTGGAGTGCAGTGCTGCAGTCATAGCTCACTGTAACCTCAAACTACCTTGGCTCAAGTGATCCTCCCACCTCAGCCTCCCGAGTAGCTAGACAAGTGTGGGCCACCTTGCCCAGCTAATTATTACAAAGTTTTAGTAGAGAGGGGTCTCACTATATTGTCTAGGCTTGTCTCGAACTCCTAGCCTCAAGTCATCCTCCCACCTTGGACTCCCAAAAGGCTGGGATTATAGGTGTGAGCCACCAAGCCTAGCCTACATTTTTAAATCACTGAAAAAAATAACCAGCCAGGTGCGGTGGCTCACGCCTGTAACCCCAGCACTTTGGGAGGCCGAGGTGGGCGGATCACAAGGTCAGGAGTTTGAGACCAGCCTGGCCAATATGGTGAAACCCCACCTCTACTAAAAACACAAAAATTAGCCAGAAGTGGCGGCGGACGCCTGTAGTCCCAGCTACTCAGGAGGCTGACGCAGGAGAATCGCTTGAACCAGGGAGGCAGAGGTTGTAGTGAGCTGAGATCGGGACACTGCACTCCAGCCTGGGAGACGGAGCAAGACTCTGCCTCAAAATAAACAAATAAATAAATAAATAAAAATAAAAATAAAAAACAGTATATTTTGTGACACATGAAAACTATGTGAAATTCAAATTTCAGTGTCTACAAGTAAATCTTTATTGGCATACAACCATATCCATCTGTTTATATATTACCCATGTCTTCTTTCATGTTATAATAGCAGTATTCAGAAGGTGTTACAGAGGCTGCATGATCCACACAGCCTGAAATATTTATTACCTGACCCTTTGCAGGAAAAGTATCCTGACTCCTGCTTACTCATGCAAAATATATCAATTTTATAAATATGATGCTCCAAATCATGTTTCTTTACAAAACTTTGCTAGAATAGCATACAACCTGCCTTTGACAAACCTTAAATTCAGCATCCACCCCATCAAATCTTCTAGCATCTTTCACAAGCTGGATTCGAATATCTTCTGAACAGACAAAAATGCTTTCCAGGTGAGACCAAGTTCGCTGGACTTCCATCCAAGTGAAAATGACCGAGTCTGCTATGTTTAATTTATTTTGCCAGCTTAACATTTGCTCAATGAAATATTCTACATACTTGCTTTGAAGAAGAGTCTGCAACTGAACCTAAAATAAAGGTGAAGAATTTTAAATAGTAGCTAAATTTAGTAGAATGTGAGTGCTATGAGGGAGGCACTATATCTATTCTGTTTATTGCTGGATTCTTAGACGTAGCATGTAATATCTGGAACTGGCATTTAATAAGTTTTTGCTAAATGAGTGAATGAGTGAATTAATGGTAGTAAATATTCATATTAACATTTTTCCGAAAAGAAAAAAGATAAATATAAGCAGCTGTATCTCATATGTCTTCCTCAAAAAGGCCCAGGATCTACTGCCAGCAGAAAAAAAAATTGTGTATCGGGGTTCAGCATTGTGAATTAAACTGTATTCTTTCATTGCTCTTCCCCTCATCCTTGCCTATTAGTCATGCCAAGATTGTGTAGGTATGTGTTTATTAATCTTAAAAAAAAATAGGCTGGGCGTGGTGGCTCACGCCTATAATCCCAGCACTTTGGGAGGCCGAGGTGGGTGGATCACGAGGTCAAGAGATCGAGACCATCCTGGCTGACATGGTGAAACCCCATCTCTACTAAAAATACAAAAATTAGCTGGGTGTGGTGGCACACACCTGTAGTCTCAGCTACTCAGGAGGCTGAAGCAGGAGAATTGCTTGAACCCAGGAGGCAGAGGTTGCAGTGAGCCGAGATCAGGCCACTGCACTCCAGTCTGGGCGACTGAGTGAGACTCCACGTATCCAAAATAAAAGAAAAAAAAAAAAAAAAAAAAAATTAGGCCGGGCAACGAGTGGCTCACGGCCTGTAATAATCCATTGGCACTTTGGGAGCTGCGGGGTGGTTTGGGATCACTAATTCAGTTTACTAGAGTTTTTCTTACTTTCTTAGATCGTGTTATGGGTCAGAGATTGAACCATTACTGGCATAACACGGTGAAACCACCGTCTCTACTAATAAAAATTACAAAAAAATTTAGCTGGGCATTTTGGTGTGCGGCCTTTTAAGTCCCAGCTACTCGGAGGCTTTGAATAGGCAGGAGTCTTAATGACGTGAAACCCAGTGGAGTGGATGCTTGCAGTGGGCGAGATCTTAGGATTAGTGCCCACCACACTCCAGCCTGGCGAACCATAGCGAGTACTCCGTCCTAAAATAAATAAATAAATAAATAAATAAATAAATAAATAAAATAAAACTGCCCCCCACCAGCCTGCTAGGCCCTTGAGCTTCCACTTTCCTGCCTTTTCAGTTACTGCTAAGCTCCACAGCACTCCTATCACCAGTGCTTGTTTTTGTTTTTTGTTTTTTCTTCAATTATTGGTTGCAGTTTTATTTTGAAAAGAATGCTATAATTAATGTGGTTTTTGTTTCTCATGTTTATATTAAAAGAAAAGCTAACAAATTATATTTTAATTAAAATATGTCTAGTATGTCTGAAACGCTTCTATCACAGAGCATTACATATCTGCCTAACTTAAATGTTTTAAGTCTGTCCTCATATGTCTTTTTTTCCCTTCCAACACTTATTTTGGGTTTGGGGGGCACATACGCAGGCTTGTTACACAGGTAAACTGCATGTTGTGGGGGTTTGGTGTACAGATGGTTTCATCAGCAAGGTAATGAGCATAGTACCTGCCAGGTAGGTTTTTGATCCTCACCCTCCTCCTGCCCTCCACCCTCAAGTAGGCCCCAGTGTGTATCATTCCCTCCTTTGTGTCCATGGGTACTCAATATTTAGCTCAGGAGCGCTTGTTTTAATGCCATGCAGTCTAGCTAGTACTTCTCACCATTCTATGACAATGAAATCTCAGACAGTCACTGAGTAGAATGACCTCTACTCATTTTTCTCTGCTCTAGGTATTTAACATTCTTGATTCTTCTTTGAGGGAAAACCCTTATCCCTTGACTTTTCTATGATATTACAGTATCCTGTTTCAACTATTTCTCTTACCACTCTCTTGCTGCCTCATTTTTGTCTTCTCCTCTTGTTCACCAAATTCAGCCTCTTCCAATGCTCTATCCTCAGCTGGCTTATCTCCTTTACTCTCTAGCTAGTTCATCAAGTCTCAAATACTGACAGTGAACTCCCAGACACCAGTTCTTGGCTGAACCTCTGTGTTGAGCTGTGCTCTGGTTTCACCTTTGCATAAACGGCTCTCACACTGAATAAACCAATAATAACAGTGTCATCTCTCCAAACCAGTTTCTTTTCCTAAATATCTCACATCTAGTAATAATACTACTGTTATTTCCTCTGAATAGTTTGTCTCTTCCACATTTCTTCTCATGTCTGAAGAGACGCTAACACCTACGATTTTAGAATTCAAGACCATACAGTACATGCTCAGACTATCTGTCCAGGCCTACCTTTCACTATCCTCATAAAGAAAATCTGTATTTCAAGGAAACTAGAGTCTTAACATTACCTTTGAACGCTAGAGACATCCTGTCATTCCAAGGTGCTACTAATATTGTCCTCATTGCCTAAACACCCTTTTCCTGACTGTCATTTTTTGAAGAATAATAGACTGAATAACAGAGTATCTGTCAAGTCTCAGCATAGGCACCATCATCTTCTAAGGCCCTCCCTGGGTCTTTCACCCACCCTAATCACAAAGCCTCCCTGTCTCTTCTGAGACTCCTTGGAGTCCTTTTGCTTGTCTCCCTACTCAAGTGCATCTTCCTAGAGAACAAGTGTTCATAACTTTAGATCACAAATGGTATCATACCTGGAGCCGGTAACAGTTAGATGCTCAATGAATAAATAAATACATGTTGAGTATTAGAACTAGAAAAAAGTAAAAAATCACAATTTAAAATAAAATCTGATTTAAACTGCATATGCAACCAACATCAGAGAACCTAAATATATAAATCAAATATGAACAGATCTGCAGTATGAGATAGACTGCAATACAATAATAGTAGGGGACTACAATATTCCACTTTCAACAATGAATAGATCATCTGGACAGACAAGAGAGAAACAGTAGACTTGAACACCTTAGGCCAAACAGACCTGATGGACATAGACAGACTATTTCATCCAATAGCAGAATGCAGATTTTTCTCAAGTGCAAATGAAACATTCTCCAAAACAGATCATGTGTTAGGCCAGTGATATGGTTTGGCTGTGTCCTCACCCAAATGTCATCTTGAATTCTCATGTATTGTAGGAGGGACTCAGTGGGAGGTAATTGAATCATGGGGGCAGGTCTTTCCCATGCAGTTCTCATGATTGTGAACAAGTCTTGCAAGATCTGATAGTTTTAAAAAGGGGAGTTTGCAGGCACATGCTCTCTTCTCTTGTCTGCCGCTATGGAAGACGTGCCTTTCACCTTCTGCCATGATTTTGAGGCCTCCCCAGCCACATGGAGCTGTAAGTCCAATAAACCTCTTTCTTTTGTAAATTGCCCAATCTTAGATATATCTTTATCAGCAACATGAAAAGAAACTAATACAATAAACTGGCTCCAGTAGGGTGGGGTGCTGCTGAAACTATACCTGAAAATGTGGAAGCAACTTTGGAACTGGGTAACAGGCAGAGGTTGTAACAGTTTGGAGGGCTCAAAAGAAGACGGGAAAATGCCCAGGCAGAAGTTTGCTGTAGCGGCAGTATCCTCATGGAGAACCTCTGCTATGGCAGTGCAGAAAGAAAATGTGGGGTCAGGGCCCCACACACAAAGGGAAAGTTTGGAACTTCCTAGAGACTTGAATGGCTTTGACCCAAATGCTGACAATGACTTGGACAATGAAATCCAGGCTGAGGTGGTCTCAGATGGAGATGAAAAACTTGTTGGGAACTGGAGCAAAGGTGACTCTTTTTATGTTTGAGCAAAGAGACTGGCAGCATTTTTCCCCTGCCCTAGAGATTTGTGGCACTGTGAACTTGAGAGAGAAAATTTAGGGTATCTGCAGAAAAAATTTCTAAGCAACAAAGCATTCAAGAAGTGACTTGTGTGCTGTTAAAGGCATTCAGTTTTATAAGGGAAGCAGAGTACAGAAGTTCAGAAAATTTGCAGCCTGACAATGTGATAAAAAAGGAAATCCCATTTTCTGAGGAGAAATTCAAGCTGACTGAAGAAATTTGCAAAAGTAACCAGGAGCTGAATGTCAATCCCCAAGGCAATGGAGAAAATGTGTCCAGGGCATCAGAGACCTTTACGGCAGGCCCTCCCATCACAGGCCGGGAGGCCTAGGAGGAAAAAGGGGTTTCCTGGGGCCCAGGGTTCCCATGCTGTGTGCAGCCTAGAGACTTGGTGCCCTGTGTCCCAGCCACTCCAGCCATGGCTGAAAGGGGCTAACATAGAGCTCAGTATGTGGCTTCAGAGAATGCAAACCTCAAGCATTGGCAGCTTCCAAGTGGTGTTGATCCTGCCAGTGCACAGAAGTCAAGAATTGAGGTTTGGAAACCTTTGCATAGATTTCACAAGATGTATGGAAATGCCTGGATGCCCAGGCAGAAGTTTGCTGTCAGGGCAGAATCCTCAAGGAGAACCTCTGCTATGGCAGAGCAGAAAGAAAATGTGGGGTCAGGGCCCCCACACAAAGTCCCTACTGGGGCACCACCTAGTGAAGCCATGAGAAGAGGGCCACTGTCTTCCAGATCCCAGAATGGTAGATCCACTGACAGCTTGCACTATACCCCTGGAAAAGCCACAGACCCTCAACACCAGCCTATGAAAGCAGGTGGGAGGGAGGCTGTATCCTGCAAAGCCACAAGGGTGGAGCTGCCCAAGACTGTGGCAACCCACCTCTTGCATCAGCATGACCTGGATGTCAGACATGGAGTCAAAGGAGATCATTCTGGAGCTTTAAGATTTGACTGCCCTGCTGGATTTCAGACTTGCATGAGGCCTGTAGCCCCTCTGTTTTGGCCCATTTTTCCCATTTGGAATGGCTGTATTTACCCAATAGCTGTATCCCCATTTTATCTAGGAAGTAACTTGCTTTTGATTTTACAGGCTTATAGGTGGAAGGGACTTGCCTTGTCTTGGATGAGACTTTGAACTGTGGACTCTTGAGTTAATGCTGAAATGAGTTAAGACTTTGGGGGACTGTTGGGAAGGCAAGATTGGTTTTGAGATGTGAGGACATGATTTGGGAGGGGCCAGGGCAGAATGATATGGTTTGGCTGTCTCCCTACCCAAATCTCATCTTGAATTCCCATATGTTGTGGGAGGGACCCAGGGGGAGGTAACTGAATCATGGGGGCAGGCCCTTCCCATGCTGTTCTCCTGACTGTGAAGAAGTCTCAAGAGACCTGATGGTTTTAGAAAGGGAAGGTTGCCTGCACAGCTTTCTTCTCTTGTCTGCTGCCATGTGAGACATGCCTTTCACCCTCCACCACGATTGGGAAGCCTCCCTAGCCACATGGAACTGTAAGTCCAATAAACCTCTTTCTTTTGTAAATTGCCCAGTCCTGGGTATGTCTTTATCAACAGAATGAAAACGGACTAATACAGCCACAAAACAAGTCTTAACAAATTTAAGAGAAAAAAGAATGAAAAGCAGTAAAGATTATCTACAAGATAAATAACATTAAAAACTTTTGAAAACCTGAGAAAGATATAAATATCCAGGTACAAGAAGGTCAGAGAACACCAAATAGAATGGACCCAAATAATACTACTCCAAGTCACATAATAATCAAACTCTCAAAGGTCAAGGACAGATAGAGAATCCTAAAGCAACAAAAGAAAAGAAGCAAATAAGATATAAAGGAGCTCCAATTTGACAAGAGACATCTCAACAGAAAGAATACAGGCCAGTAGAGTGGAATGACATTTTCAAAGTGCTAAATGTAACAAAAAAACAACCCTGCTAACCAAGAATACTGTGTCCAGAAAACTTATCCTTCAAATATGAAGGAGAGATTAAAGTCTTTTCCCCAACAAACAAAAGCTGAGCTAATTCACTACCACCCGACCAGTTTTATACAAAATGCTAAAGGAAATTCTTCAATTTGAAATAGAAAAACACTGACATTAAACAGTTTATTTAAAGTCATAAAACCCACTGGTAGAATTAAATACATGAATGAACACAGGATATTCTAGTACTACAACTATGGTGTGTAATCCACTCATACCTCTAGCATGAAGCCCAAAAGACAAATCTATCAAAAACAATAGCTACAGCAAACTGTTAAGAGGTAGATGATATAAAAATATGCAAATTGAGACAACTAAAGCTCAAAATGTGGGGTAAGGGGAAGGAATGGAGTTTCTTCTTTTTTCCTTAGTTTTTTTTTTTTTTTTTTTTTGTTTTTTTTTTTTTTTTTTTTTTGAGATGGAGTCTCGCTCTGTCACCCGGGCTGGAGTGCAGTGGCCGGATCTCAGCTCACTGCAAGCTCCGCCTCCCGGGTTTACGCCATTCTCCTGCCTCAGCCTCCCGAGTAGCTGGGACTACAGGCGCCCGCCACCTCACCCGGCTAGTTTTTTGTATTTTTTAGTAGAGACGGGGTTTCACCATGTTAGCCAGGATGGTCTCGATCTTCTGACCTCGTGATCCGCCCGTCTCGGTCTCCCAAAGCGCTGGGATTACAGGCTTGAGCCACCGCGCCCGGCCAGTTTTTTTTTTCTTTGTGATCTAACAGAAGTTGTCATCTCTTTAAAATAACTTGTTATATTTTTTCTAAGCCTCGTGGTAACCACAATGCAAAACCTATGAAAGATTCACTAAAATAAAAAGCAATGAATTAAAACATACCACCAGAGAAAATCACTTAACCATAAAGGAAAACAGTAAGAAAGTAAAAAAGAGGAATTACAAAGCAACGAGAAGATCAGTAACAAAATGGCAGTAGTAAGTCCTTAATAACACTGACCATAAATGGACTCAATTCTCCAATTAAATGCATAAAGTGGCTGAACAGCTAAAGAAATATAACAGAACTTTACAGTGCCTACAAGAAGCCCACTTCACCTATAAAGACACACATAGACTGAAAGTGAAAGAGTGGAAAATGATATACCATGCACCTAGAAATCAAAAAAGAGTAGGAGTAGCTATACTTAGATCAGATAAAATACATTACAATCAAGACTGTAAAAAGAGACAAAGAAGGTGACTACATAATGATAAAGGAATCAATTAGGCAAGAGAATATAATAATTACAAATATTAAATATCTGTGCACCCAACACCTAAACTCCCAAGTACATAAAACAGACTTTAATAGACCTAAAGGGATAAAGGGAAAGATAGACTGCAACACAATAATAGTACAGGACTTCAACACCCCATTCTCAGTAATGGACAGATCTTCCAGATTTCAAAAACCAACAAAGAAACATCAAACTACACACTAGACCTAGTAGGCCTGTCTGACACAGAGCATTCTGCCCAACTGCTGCAGAATACACATTCTTTTTGTCAGCACATGGATCCTCCAGAATAGATTATATCTTAGGGCACAAAACAAGTTCCAAAAAATTCTAAAAAGCAGAAATCATATTGAGTACCTTTTCTGATTACAATGAAATAAAACTAGAAATCGTAACAAGAGGAACCTTAGAAATATCACAAACACATGGAAATTAAACAACATGCTCCTAACCAACCAATAAATCAATGAAGAAATTAAGAAGGAAATGTAAAAATTTTCACTCTTCATATTCAATATAGTACTAAAAGTCCTGGTCAGAGCAAATAGGCAAGAGAAAGAAATAAAAGGCATTCAAATTGGAAGGTAGAAGTCAAATTAGCCTTATTCTCAGATTACACAATCTTGTACCTAGAAAAACCTGAAGATTCCACCAAAAAAAAACTGTTAGAACTGATAAACAAGTTTAGGAAAGTTGCAGGATATAAAGCAGACATACAAAAAACAGTTGCATTTATATGTACCAACAAAAAACATTTGAAAAAAGAAATCAAGAAGACAATCACATTTACAGTAGCTACAAATAATATCAAATACATAAAAATCAAATTAACCAAAGAAGTGAAAGATGAAAAGTGAAAGTTTGTACATGAGAAACATTATGAAACACTAATGAAAGAAACTGAAGGCACATGCAAAAAACAGAAAGATATTCCATGCTCATGGATTGGAAGAGTATTGTTAAAATGACAATACTACCAAAGCAATGTCTAAATTCAATGCAATCTCTATCAAAGTACCAATGACTTTTTTTCCACAGAAATAGAAAAAGTTTCAAAATTTATATGGAATCATAGAAGACCCTGAATAGTCAAAGCAATCCTGAGCAAAAAGAACAAAACTAGAGGCATCAAACTACCTGTCTTTGAAATTTACTACAAAGCTGTAGTAGCCAGATCAGAATAGTACTGGCATAATAACAGACACAGAGACCAGTGGAACAGAATAGAGACCCAAGATATAAACCCATACATTTACAACCAATTAATCTTCAACAAAAGTGCCAAGAATATACAATTGGTGAAAGGATGGTATTTTTGATAAATGGTGCTGGGAAAACTGGATAACCATATGCAGAAGAATGAAACTAGATTCCTATCTCTCAATGTAAACAAAAATCAAAACAAAATGGATTAAGAGTTGAATCTAAGACCTGAAACTATAAAACTACTAGAAGAAAACACTGGAGAAATGCTCCAGGACACTGGTGTGGGCAAAGGTTTTTTTTTGTGTGTGTAAGACTTCAAAAGGCCAGGCAACAAAAGCAAAACTGGACAAATAGGATCATGCCAAAACAAAATGCTTCTGCACAGCAATAGAAACAATTAACGAAGTGAAGAAGCAACCTACAGAATGGGAGAAAATATTTGCAAACTACTCATCTGATAAGGGATTAATAACTAGAATACATACGAAATTCAAACAACCCAGTGGCAAAACAAAACAAAACAAAACAAAAACCCAATCTGATTTAAAAATGGGCAAAAAATTTGAATAGACATTTCTCAAAAGAAGACATACAGGCTGGGCTCGGTGACTCACACCTGTAATCTCAGCACTTTGGGAGGCTGAGGCAGGCAGATCACGAGGTCAGGAGATCAAGACCATCCTGGCTAACACAGTGAAACCCCGTCTCTACTAAAAATACAAAAAATTAGCCAGGCATGGTGGCCGGTGCCTGTAGTCCCAGCTACGCAGGAGGCTGAGGCAGGAGAATGGTGTGAACCCGGAAGGCAGAGCTTGCAGTAAGCCGAGATCACACTACTGCACTCCAGCCTGGGCGACAGAGCGAGACTCCGTCTCAAAAAAAAAAGACATATAAATGGCCAACAGTTATATGAAAAAAAATGCTCAACATCACTAATCATCAGAGAAATGCAAATCATAATACAATGAGATCTGATCTCACCCCGGTTAAATGGCTTTTACCAAAAAGATAAGCAACAATGGATGCTGCTGGCAAGGATGTGGAGAAAGGGAAACACTTTCACACTGTTGGTAGAAATGTAAATTAGTATAGCTACGATGGAGAACAGTATGGAGAGTTTTCAAAGAACTAAAAATATAATCCAGCAATTCCACTACTAGGTATCTACACAAAAGAAAGAAAATCAATATGTTGAAAAAACATCTGCATTTCTACGTTTTTTGCAGTACTAATTTATAATAGCCAAAGTATAGAATTAACCTCAGTGCCCACTAGCAGATTCAAGAGTGGTATATACAATAGAATACTATTCAGCCATAAAAATAATAATGAAGTCATGTCATTTGCAGCAATGTGGATGGAAATTATGTTAAGTGAAATAAGGCAAGTATAGAAAGACAAATATCACATATTCCCACTCATATGTGGGAACGTTTTTTAAAAAGTGGATCTCATAAGACCCACTGTTAGATAGATCAGTAGGGTGGCTACAGTTTACAATAATCTATTGTGTATTTCAAAAGAGCTAGAAGAGAAAAATTCCAATAGTTTTAGCACAAAGAAAAGACAAATATTAAAATGATGGCCATCCCAATTACACTGATTTGATCTTTATGTTTTATATGAATATATTAAATTATCACATGTACCTCCAAATTATGTACATCTCTTATGCATCAATATGAAAAAACATAAATGTTTTCTAAGTCTGCCAGATAATCTTAGATAAAACTTAAGCAGATCAAAATAACATCAAGTATTTTTCCAATCACAGTGGCATAAAAGTAGAAATTAATAACAGGAGGAATTTTGGAAACTCACAAATACATGAAAATTAATAACATGCTCCTGAACAACCAATGAGTCAAAGAAGAAATCAAGAGAGAAATTTTTAAATATATTGACACAAATGAAAACAGAAACACAACATACTAAAACTTATGGAATGCAGCAAAACCAGTTATAAGAGGGAAGTTTTTAGCAATGAATGCTTACAACAACAAGAAAATCTCAAATAAACAACTTAATGCTAACCCTTCAGGAACTAGAAAAAGAAGAACAAACTAAGCCCACAATCAATAGTAGGAAAAAATGATAAACATCAGAGCAGTAATCAATGAAATAGAGACGACAAAGACCACAAAAAGACCAATGGAATGAAGAATTGGCTTTTTGAATAGTAAACAAAATCAACAAACCTTTAGCCAGACCAAGGAAAAAAGGGAGATAACTCAAAATCAGAAATGAAAGAAGAGTTATTACAACTGATACAACACAAATGCAAAGGATCATAAGAGACTACTATGAACAGTTATACGCCAACAAATTGAAATGGTTAAGTTCCTAGAAACACACAATCTACAAAGTCTGTATCAAGAAGAAATAAAAGGTCTGAACAGATGAGTAAAGACACTGATTTGATACTGAAATATTTCCCCTCAAAAGAAAGGCCTAGGACAGAAGGGCTTCATGGTGGAATTCTGCCAAACATTTAAAGAAGAACTAATACTAATCCTTCTCAAACTCTTCCAAAAAAACTTAAGGAGAAATACTTGCAAACTCACTTTATCAGGCCATCATTATCCTGATACCAAAGCCAAACAAACACTCCACAAGAAAAGAAAATTAGAAGCTAATATCCCTGATGAACATACGTTTAAAAAATCCTCAGCAAAATACTAGCAAACTGATTTTAACAGTACACTAAAAAGGATCATCCACCATGATCCATGGGATTTATCTCAGGAATGCAAGGAGATGCAAATCAATCAATGGGATATACCATATTTAAAAGGACAAAATGATATGAACATCTGAATATATGCAGAAAAGGCATTTGATGAAATTCAACATCACTTCATGATTAAAAACTCCCAACAAATCTGGCATAGAAAGAATGTACTTCAGCACAATAAAGGCTGAACATGAAAAGCACACAGCTAATACACTCAACGGCAAAGAATGGAAAGCTTTCCATCTAAGGGCAGGAATAAGAGAAGGTTGCCCACTCTCATGCTTCTATTCAATACAGTACTGGAAGTTCTAGCCAGAGCAATCAGACAAGAAATAAAAAGCACTCATATAGGAAAGGAAAAAGTGAAATTGTGTCTGTTTGCTGAAGACATAAGCTTCTATTTAGAAAATCCTAAAAGCTCCATCCTAAAACTGTTAGAACTAATAAATGAATTCAGCAAACTTGTAAGGCACAAAATTAACACACAAAAATCAGCATTCTTTTATACTAACAACAAACTATCTGAAAAAGAAATTAAGAAATCAATCCCATTCATGATAGTATCAAACAATAAAATAGTTAAGAGTAAATATAACCAAAGGAGGTGAAGTATCTGCATACTAAAAACTACAAAACATTGATGAAAAAAATGTAGATAGTAGAAATAAATGGAAAGGTATTCAATATTTAAAGTTATCCCAGTATTTAATATTGTTAAAATGTTCATACTACCTGCTATTTATTGTACTACCTGCTATTGTGTCTCAAAGCTCATGTGTTGCAAACTTAACCAACAATGCAACAGTGTTTGAGGTGGGACCTTTAAGAGATATTGTGAGGACTCTGCATGGATTGGGAGAAAATATTTGCAAACCATAGATATAATAAGGGGCTAATTTCCAAAATATATAAGAAACTCAAAAGCAAAAAACCAAGTAACCTAATCAAAAAAAACGGGCAAAGGACCCAAACAGATACTCTCAAAAGGTTACTTATAAATGACCAACAGATATTTGAAAAAATGTTCATCATCCACGATCATCAGGGTAATGCAAATTTAACACAGTAAGATATCACTTCACACCTGTTAGAATGGCTATTATCAAAAAGACAAAAGATAAGTGTAGGTGAGAGTGTAGAGAAAAGGGAACCCTTTTGCACTGTTGGTAGGAATATAAATTAATACAGCTATTACAGCAAACAGGATGGAGGCTCCTCAGAAAACTCAAAATAGACTTACCATATGATTTGACAATCCCACTTCTGGGTATATACCCAAAGGAAATGAAATCAGTAGCCTGAAGACATACCTGTACTCTCATGTTCATTGCAGCCTTATTCACAGTAGCTAAGATATGAAAGCCACCTAGGTGTCCATTGTGAGATGAATGGATAAAGAACATGTGGTATATAAATACAATGGAATAACACCCAGCCTTTAAAAGGAAGAAAATCCTGATTTGCAACAACATGGATGACCCTAAAGGACATTATGCTAAGCAAAATAAGCAGGAACAAAAGGACAAATAATGCATGATGTCACTTATACACGAAATCTAAAAAAGTTGAACTCATAGAGAGTAGAATGATGGTTACCAGAGCCTGGGGGAGGGGGAAAGAGGAGCTGTTGATCAAAGGGTACAAATTTTCAGTTAGACAGGAGGAATAAGCTTTAGTGATCTATTGCACAGTTGGTGACTATAATAAATAATAACACATTGTATGTTTCAAAATTCCTAAAGGAGATTTTAAGTGTTTCACCACAAAAAAAAAAAAAAAATGTTAAGTATGTGAGACTGATTTAATCACTTCACATTGTAAACATGTATCAAAACATCACATTCTACCCTATAAATATATACAATTATTTGTTAAATAAAAATAAAATTTAAAAAATACGTGCAATAGAAATATCCATCTTACTTGGTTATGCTCTAGAGTTTCAAAAAGTTGTTCATCAGACTTTAGTAATGGAATGCCTGTTCGATAGTGAACTTCGTAAGAAAACTTCATGGTTGCCCAGGTCTGACTGATTTCATTAATAACCTAGTAATCAACAATATAAATTAATTAATGTGCACAAAATTCAATTGAGAATCAACATCTAGGCTATTATGTGGAATTATTTTCGATTTTCAAAATGCAAACTGATATCAAATATTATTGGCTTCAGTTTTTTCCTCCAAGTAATTCATGGTGATGGGGTTTGAAGAACGAATATTATCACATCAAAGGAATGAGCATCACACTGATATCAAACTTCTATTGAATGTGAGTTTATCATCCCTAACCAAAACAGAATTTGAGAGCAAGAAGGGACTTCAATGATTACCTAAATGTTTGGTAGATATTATTTACAAATTAGCCAGCATGAAATAGGTAACACCTTAAATGTGAATCTCAGTCTTCTGTGTGAATCTGGGTAAGCTAATTACCTCTCTATCCCTCAGTTTCCCCATCTGTAAAATAGAGATACTATTACTTACCTCAGAAGATTAAATGGGTTAATATAAATAAAGCACTTAGAGCGGTGCTGGCTACCAAATAAAGGATATGTAAGTATTTTCTGCCATAATCATCATCATCAACAGGACCATCCTCCTGTTTTACTGTGACTTAGATGATCCTAGTTCCTGCTCATCCCACACCTAATGAACAGCAAGGAACAAAGTGGGACTCATCTCTCCAGGCTTCCAGGACATCAAAAGGACTTTTCTCTAAGTTGGCTTCTATGCAAATACCCAAAATTAACCAAGTAGAAATGAACCAGCCCGAGGACACTACCTTCTCGGTCCCCAGCTCTTTCACCGCTTTGTCCACGATCCTTCGGACATCATCTTCCGCTCTGTGTAACTGCAGTGCTAACAAATCTGCCAAAGTTGTGGCTTCATTTATTAAAAACTTGACCTGATTGGGGTGAAAAAAAGGTAGACTTTACATTCCGCATATATTAACGGTTCCTTTGGCCTAAAGGCTGGTGAAATGAATCCTAACTAAAATACACTCAAGTCAGGTGCTGAATACATCTCTCGTCTTGAAAGATGCGGACAATCTAAGACATTCAACTCCCAATTCCTGAGGTGTCACCTGCCGGAATCAAGGGACAAAGTTTAGTCACATTCGTGCTACCCTATTTTCTTTGTTTCACATCTTTCCCTTGTCAGCACATTTCTTAGCTCCTTTGCCCACAAAACCCATTTTTAAAGAGAATCTCATTGTTCATTTATTATAATTTGGTTGAAATCCCAGGAATCAGGTAGTGGCTCATTTGTCTTTTCTTCCTAAATAACCCTATTCACTGAACATAATTCCCAGCTGCTTCTGTGATTTAACCTAGTTTTACCACTAATTTAATCTCAGTTCATTGGCAAAAAATTCTCTTACTCATAGTGTCATTATTCATATTTACCATGTGAAAAATAATTCTCATTTCCACATTGCCTTGTGACAATGACTCCTCTTCTCTCACATTGACTCCCCTTCCCTACCCTATACTTGGTCTTGAAGACATCCTCAGCTCTTTGACATACCCAAACTCACTCATGTCTCCTGTAAGTGAAGAATTGAGACAGGCACAGGGTTGCAGGAAAGCCATTTTCTTTCCTGCTTTTGCTAAGAATATCCAGAATCTGCTTCTGGGAAGTTGCCACTCTCTGCTCTGCCCCTCCCTACCCTCTAACATTCTTCAATACCATCCATCCCTCTGCATAAGAGGACCAAATGCCCTGGTTTGTTCAGGGCTGAGGGGTTTCTAGCAAGTGGATTTCAGGGATGTAAGACTTTCAGTGCTAAAACCTGTAAAGTCCTGAGAAAACTAGATGAGTTTTGCCAGGCTATCTGTCAATTTTGGCCTCACTCTAGAGTTGCTGGGACCAGGGAGCTAGGTCTGCCCTTGAGAAGGAATGAGCAGAGATGTGTAATAGGGCCACCCTGATTAGTTGTGCAATTTGTGTACTGAACATGGACACCAGCCCAGATGACAAATGGAGATGGAAGCCAGCCTTGCCGGGCGCGGTGGCTCAAGCCTGTAATCCCAGCACTTTGGGAGGCCGAGGCAGGTGGATCACGAGGTCAGGAGATCGAGACTGTCCTGGCTAAAACGGTGAAACCCCGTCTCTACTAAAAATACAAAAAATTAGCCGGGCGTGGTGGCGGGCGCCTGTAGTCCCAGCTACTCGGGAGGCTGAGGCAGGAGAATGGCGTGAACCCAGGAGGCGAAGCTTGCAGTGAGCTGAGATCGCGCCACTGCACTCCAGCCCGGGCGACAGGAGAGACTCCATCTCAAAAAACAAAAAACAAAAAGGAAGCCAGCCTCTGCTCTGCTGTCCTGGGGACAACCTGGAGGAGGGTGCCTTTTTCTAAATTGTCTGTCAGAGCAGGTGACTTTTTCTAGCTGGCAAAAAGGCATAACACAGGCAAGTAGTGGCTATGCTGAGACAAAATTTTATTGGCAGAAATATGAGAAGGGGATGGGGAGCAGAGCACATAGTCTACTACACATTCAAAGATTCGATAAAAATTTTCTGAATGCACAAATTAATTACAAAGTCTAAATAGCCAATGTCTAAAAGACTCTATAAAAAATACAATAGTGGCAATAGCTTCAGAGATCCATTTATTGAGCACTTACTACATACTAGGTCCTTTATATACAGTCATTCATCACTTAACAATGGGGATATGTTCTGAGGAATGTATTGTTAGGTGATTTTTGTCATTGTGTGAACACTATGGAATGAACTTGCACAAACCTAGATAGCATAGCCTACTACGCAACTATGGTACATGGTGTGTAGTAGGCTATGCCATTTATGCCATGCTCCTAGGCTACAAACCTATACAGCACATTACTGAACACTGCAGGCAATTATAACACAGTGCTAAGTACTTGTGTATCTAAACATACTTAAACATATAAAAGCTACAGTAAAAATACAGTATCTTTTTATGGGACCAGTATAGTATATGTGGTCCAGCACTGACTGAAAGGTCATTATGCAGTGCATGACTATGTGTATATATGTGTATGCATATGTGTGTTTTAAATATATGTGTATACATGTGTGTACATCTATATTTCATATATTATTTCTCATGTGTATGTGTGTGGGTGTGTGTATACATACACACACATATATAAAATTTCCAATGTGTTCACCCAGTCTGCATGGGAAGTATTATATTTATTTTATAAAAGGGCCAACCGAGTCATAAAGAACAGGCAACTTGTCCCAGATTCCAGAGCTGCTAAGTGTTAGGGTTAGAACCACAAAGCCCAGGCTGTCCCCACTTCTCCACAATGCCCTTGCCCGTTTTCCTACTCTGCAACACCCCTTCACATCCTGAAAGCCTTTCTTCAGTGTGCCCCTCAAACTCTTGATTTGCTTAATGAAAACATACACACATTAGACTTTTTATATATTTTAAACTCATAAAGGTCACCTTCCCTGAAGAGTGCATAAGGTTGTTATATTTGCTTTCAATAGACATAGAAAGGCAATAAAATAGAAGCTCAAGTGGCATGGACACATGAGAAACCACTTTATGCCTTGCAATAAAATCAAAATCATCAAAAGACCATGAAAAAAAGGCACCATTATTAAATGAATTATGGGTGAAAAAGAAATCACAATTTTGGATTCCTTTTTCCCACAAATTCACTTTTATACTTTCTGACCCTTTCCATAGTAAGATTATTTGCAGCCATCTCACCAGATGGCTAGCTCTATAAAATGTTTTCATATTACCTCACTTATGCCTTGCAAGATTCCCCTAATGTATAAGAGCAGATAGCATCCCTTCTCATTTGATTACTAAAAAGCAAAACTCAAATGAAAGAGGTTAAGTGACTTGCTTAAGGTCACACAGCCAGTAAGAGAAAAAAGGGGAGCAAGAACTAGGACCTTGGGCATCCAGACCACTGATCCCCCCAAAGAGCTTGATCTCCTACATCTGACTAGAGACCTTTTCATAAATTACACTTCATCCTGGATGATGCAAACCAAGAAGTAACACTTCACAGTCACAAAAATATTCAATTAGTGAGACCGAGGATACTGACCCCAATAGCTTTCATCAGCTGGTGCCAATGCCTGTCCCTGAGGGCAGGGCTCTGTAACTCTGTGATGGCCCTCAGGGAGGCTGTCATGTCCTTAACCGTGCCTTCCAGGCCTGTGTAAGCATCCCAGATGCGGACTTCCTTGTTGAGTGACCCAATTTCCTAAAGAAAAGTGGAGGATAAAACCTAGCTCCAAAGATATAATAACAAGTATATATTAATAATTTGCCTCCTTTGGAAGAATAAATATGTGCATTTCCCAACTCCCGGATTAGAAAAGAGTGAAAGCATTTGAACTCCTAGACCAAGGACCAAAACCAGAGAAACGGAAAAGGATCCACTCATTTGTACATTACAAGTCCACTATGTACAAGCCACTTGGATATACTGCTTTCTCATGCACAAGATCTAACTGAATATCCCATGAGGAAACATAGGTAAGTAACAGAGTTCACAGGACACGTGCAATAAAGAATGTTTCCTCTATAAACATAAATAAATGGAAACAGATTATTATTGGATTACTAAGACCTCCTTCGGAATACATGACTCATTTAAACAATAGCTTTGGAATGATGATTACCTTTGAGTGCCTGTTTCTTGAAACTTAAATATTTCACCATCTTAAAATGCCAAATAGGTCCCTTGACTTGGCTGGTCCTCTCAGCCCAAGGAACAACATCAGCAATTGTGAATGAGAAAACCCATAAGAATATAACTAGAACTCAGCATAAAATAAAGGGCAATGTGACCCCATGACATCCAAAAGAATGAAGGGACATCTTAGTTTGGGTCTGTGGGACTGGCATAATATAGGGGAAAATACAGGCGAGAGTGGGTAGGAGCCGAAGCAAAGAAGCCCTGGGGTGGAAAGAAGCAAATGGCCCTGTCACTTTTAACTACCTTTCACTGATATGCATTTTGGCTTTATCCAAAGATGCTCTGTCTTCAGAGGGCATACTGCTATGCAGAAAAGATATCAAAGTCCAGTAAGTACCAAATTACAATCAGTTCAGTTCTGTATATGTTGAGCTCCCTTGGGATACCAGAGTCATTAATAAGAACAGAGATCACAGTATTCTACATAAATCCAGAGGTGGCATACTCCTATTAGTTGACCCAAATTCCAGAACCAAAAGGTACCTTTTCAGATACAAAATGTTTATGGTTGCTAAGTAAAGAAATCAAAAGCTTTTAGAAGCCTGACCCCTTGGCCCTGACAATGTTCCTCTCTGTTCTAGGAAGCCGTAGGAAGCTCATAATTAGAGCAGCTTCTCATAAATTCATTAACCCTAATATGCTTCTATCAATTCACTCACAGAAAGGCAGGCTTGATTAGAAGTGCAACTGACTAAGGGTGAAAAAAAAAACACTGTCTGTTATCACTCTGTTAGAAGTAAATAAGTACATGCAGCCCAATACACCAGATACTAGGTTAGGGAAGATGGAAGGAGGTGGTGCTGAGAAAGATAAATTGTTGTAATAGACAGCTATGGAACTCGCCTTGGCAAACCTTCTGAGTTCTACATCCATCTGTTCCACATTAATCTGTCTCCACTGGGTTTTAGTCCAATTATCAATGCTTCTCTGAAAACGCAAAAGCAGATAAAAGTGTCAACAACATTTGGTGAAAGCAAGTCTCTGCAGCAAAATATATAAACTGATTATACACAGTAACTCTATCATCCAGTGGAAAGCCAATTTTTTAAATATTAACTGCACTTGTCAAAACTTCCCTATCACCAAAACAAAAAAGTTGTCAGAACCATGTCAAGCTAAAGGCTAAAACATTATGATATATTAATTTCTAGTAGCGATGATAAATTCCATACACATACCATCATTATCACTTAATCCTGTGTACTTTGAATAAACTGATAAGTAGATTAAATAACAGACTTTTATAATTCTACATGTAATAAGCTTTCACATGAAAATTTTCATCCATTATAAACAATACTCTCATTAACCATTTCTTGACCATATTTTATATTTCTATATGACTTTCAATTACCTTAAAAGATTATAGTGCTTGTTGCAATATGCCTCATTCCCTAGAACTTATTTTTTCACTTAAGTTTTTAACTTAATTAACCATATACAAATTATTTTTAGTAAGGGTCTGTTTGTATATGCCCAGGCATGTAAGTATAAGCATAGGTATATGTATGAGTTGGTATGCACAGATGACTACATGTGTAATATATATTTATATATTAATTTTCATTTATATTCTATACAATCTCCCCAAAGGATTTGAGGCAGTTAGCTTATTATACAAAGTTTCATCCTGAACTAAAAATAAAAACAACTGCTAGTCAAAGAATAATCATCCACTAACAGAGATATATGAATTCTAATTTGGGGCTGGGGTGCGGACCTAATTTCCACATATGTCAAGGCATTACAAAACCCAAATAGAATGCCTGGCCTCTACAAACTGCATATATAAAAGAACTACTAAATAAAAAGCATATTTTGAAAAAGCACATCTTACTCGAACATAAATGATGACATCCCACAGTCCCTTGAGCAATTTTATTTCTTTGCGACACTGTTTCATTTGTTTGTACTCTGGAAGAGCCACTTCAAAAAGACGAGTAGATTCTTGCATCTGCAACATTTCTTCTTCTAAGGCCTCAAGCTCTTGATTTGCCTAAGGAGAGAACATAAACACCTGCATACAAACTGCCAGAGAAAGAGAAGACATGCAGTTCTGGAGTTCTGGTTATCTCGACATTTCAATCTTTGATTCTAAAAGGAAAATAAAAAGAAATCTGCAGCATAACTATTGGCAAAATGTAGAAGGTTTTAGAAGAGCAAACTCAGCTACTCAAAAAGTGAGAATAGACTACTATTAAACACAGTAACTTAACAATACTCTCCCTATACACGTATTTTAGCAAAATTTCCTCCTCATCAGATTTCTCTGAATACAATTTTCCTCTTGGTTTTGTACTGAGAACTGGGGAATTTTCTGAGGAACAAAAGGTGGGGCTCTAGAAACTTCCACGTAAGAATGAATTATCTTTTTAATAATGACTTAGTTTATTAAAACTTTCAGATTTAAAAAATACCCCACAGATTATCAATATCAAATGCACTGAAGAGAATTTGTGAAATAAAACACAAAGCTAAAAACACAGCCCACTATGAAAACATCACCATAGGACTATCTTTATCAAGGTTCACTTATATATGCCATCTATGTAGAACAGTTTACATTTTACACCAAACTTAAATACTGGCATGTTTTTTCTTTTGTGACGAACCAACTCTTAATTTTCATCTTTAATTAACAAAATGGTACTATGTTTATATGGTAAAAGTTCAAGGTATAGAGGAGCACTTGCAAGGCAGGAAAGCAATCCTTCAGGTTCACTCTCATTCTTTCGGATGCTGTTTCTATAACTCCCAATTCTGTGCTCGAGCTGCTCTTTCTTGATTGATCACATTTAGACATTATATTAGGTTACTACTGGCTTTGCAAAAGAAGGATTTGACTTTGTTTTTCCACTTTCTACTTTCTCCCATCCTCCTCCCAAGATTCAACAATTGTATTACTTCAGTTTCTTGGAATTTTAAATACTCATACTTAATGCTCTGTGTTCCATCAACCTTCAACTCTTTTTCAATTGACAAATAAAAATTGTACATATTTATCACGTACAACATGATGCTTTGAAATTGCAAGACCGGACACAGTGGCTCATGCCTGTAATCCCAGCACTTTGGGAAGTCATAGTGAGTGGATCGCTTGAGCCCAGGAGTTTGAGACTAGCCTGGGCAATGTGGCGAAACTCCATCTCTATTAAAAGTGCAAAAAATAAAAATAAAAATAAATTAGCTGGGCATGGTGGCATGTGCCTGTAGTCCCAGCTACTCGGGAGGCTGAGGTGGGAGAATGACCTGAGACCGGGGAAGGTTGGGGCTGCAGTGAGTTCAAATCACGCCACTGCACTACAGCCTGGTCAGAGAGACCCTGTCTCAACAAAACAAAAAAAATCTATACATTGTGAAATGGCTCTATAGAGCTCATTAATATATGCATTACCTCACATACCTCATCATCTCACAATTTTTATGGTAAGAACACTTCAAATGTACTCAGCAATTTTCAAAATACAAGATGTTGCTATTAACTATAGTCACCATGTTGTACAAGAAGTCTTGTGAACTTATTCCTAACTGAAATTTTCTGCCCTTGCCTAACATCTTCCCAACCCCAACTCTGCTCTCTTCATTACCTACTATGTAAAGAATACTAGTATCCTGCTTTCATTTTTACAAGTTATATCTTCACAAACAAGAACTGCAATTCTTTTAGTTTTAAAATGTTTTATTATGAAACATTTTATACACGTAAAAAGATATGTTTGCTCCCCATCTAGCCTAAGAAATATGACTAATAATTTTTAATGCCTTTCTCAATTTTATCCCTCTTTTCCCTACTATTTAACCACAAAACCTAATTTTTTATTTAATAATTTTTATATTTTCACATTAACGTACTGCTAAAGGCTAGATATTAAAATTTATGTTTGTGAAATGTAGTTTACTACATATGTCACGTTTCAATTGATATTTATGTTCACCTATATATTCACGATGATGTGTGTGAAGCTCATTTCCTCTACTGCATAGTACTACATTATATGAATATGTACTATTTTTTTTTTACTTCTAATAGTCATTTTGGCTTTTCCTATGTTTCACCCTTATTACTAATGCTACTAGGAACTTTCATGTTCCCTATCATATAGTATTTTACGTACAGGTTTAGTTCTTTTATTAGGTAAAAATGTCTTCTAAGTGTTTCTATCATGAATGAATGTTGAATGATAGCTAAAGTTCTTTCGGCATTTCTTGCGATAACCATACGATTTTTTTCTCCCTAATTTGTTAATGCAATTAATTATAATGATTTTCTAATGTTAAGTGAAACTTATTTTCCTTAAATGAAAACTTGTATATTGATATAATTTGATTGCTTTGTTTAGTATGTTTGTATCTACATGTACATGAGAAAGACTGATCTATATTTTTTTCCTTATACTACGGTTTTATAAAAATCAGACATGCTTCATAAAATAATTTTTGAGTGTTCATTCTTCTTCAGGTTCCTGGAATCATGTGAACGGGATCTGTTTCTTGAAAGCTTCTTAAGATTCACCTGTAAAGCCATCAGGGCTTCTTAGTCTCTCTTTTGGAATTTTTTTTTTTTTCGTTTTTTAAAACTGGTTAATATGTTTCTTTTATTTTCATGCTGGCTAAGTTTGAATAGTAATATGACTACTCAGATTTACTGAGACAGTTTTGGTAAATTCTATTTTCTAAAATTTATCCATTTTGTTTAAGTTTTAAGCTTCTTGTTAATAGTGCTCTATATTTTTGAATGTATGCTGTTTCTGTACAATCATTCCCTATTTTATTCTAATACTGTTAATTTTGTTTTATTTTTCTGTTTTTCCCTTGATGATTTCACCAGAGGTTTGTCCACAGAGTTAGGCTTTTCTAAGAACCAAATTTGGCACTGTTTGGAGTATAACTAGTTATTCATCACTATAAATAACTAGAGCTATTTTAGTGATGGTTCACTATAAATAACTAGAGTTATTTTAGTGATGGTTTATTGGTGGTAAATATATTACATTTTTGTTTACCTGAAATATCTTCACTTCACTGTTATTGAGATATAATTTTTCCCAGTAGAATTGAAAGACATCATCCACTACCTTCTGGCTCTCATTTTTGCTAATGAGAAGTACGCCCTTAGCCTAATCATCATTTCTAACAAGTGACCAGTCTTTTCTATCTGGTTGCTTTGAAAATCTTTTTGCTTTTGGTATTCTGCAGTTCACTGTGATGTGTCTAGATGCAGTCTATTTATCCTGGTTGGGAGTCAGTGAATTTCCTGAATCTATTGATTTATGTTTTGACCAGTGTATTAGTCATGGTTCTCCAGAAAGATAGAACCAACAGGGAAAAATAAACAGATATATGAGGGAAGTTTTATTAGGGGTATTGGCTCACACAATTATGAAGGCTGAGAAGTCTCACAATAAGCCATCTGCAAGCTGGAAATCTAGTAGTGTGGCTCAGTGCAAGTTCAAAGGCCTCACAACCAGGAAAGCTGATAGTACAATCCTCAGTCTGGGGCCAAAGGCCTAAGAACCAGATGCTGAGAGTGGGGGGTTGTAGGTTCAAGTCCAGGAGTCCAAAGTCCAGGGAGACTGGAATTCTGATGTCCAAGATCAGGAGAAAGGTATTCCTTTTCCAGAGGAGACAGTGAATTTGCCTCTCCTCTGCCTTTTTCTTCTATCTGGGCCCCCGGCCAGCTGGACAATGCCCACCCACACTGCAGGTGGATCTTCCCCACTCAGTCCACCAACTCACAAACAAGTCTCTCCTGTGTCCTCATGGACACACCCAGAAATGTTTTACCAGCTCTGTAGGTATCCCTTAATCTAGTCAAGTTGACACCTAAATTTAACCATCACAACCAGTCCTTTAAAAGTCTCAGCTATTATCTTGCAGACTATATTCTGTTCATTCTCTCTTCCAGGAAGTACCAAGAGAAGAGCTGGATGGCATTCTAACTTCTTTCTGTGTGTCCTTTAAGCTGTTTTATATTTTCCATCTCCTTACACCGATTCCTGCATTCTAAGTGATTTCTTCCAATGTAATTTGTATTTCACTAATTCTCTTTCCAATTTTAATGAGCTCTTTAACCCATCTGCTAAATTGTATTTTTTTTCACAACTGCATTTTTCTTTTTTTTTCTCTCTTTTAATTCTTTTTTTTTTCCTTTTTTTTTTTTTATTATTATACTTTAAGTTCTAGGATACATGTGCATAACATGCAGGTTTGTTACATATGTATACTTGTGCCATGTTGGTGTGCTGCACCCATCAACTCGTCAGCACCCATCAATTCATCATTTATATCAGGTACAATGCAATCCCTCCCCCCTCTCCCCTCCCCATGATAGGCCCCGATGTGTGATGTTCCCCTTCCCGAGTCCAAGTGATGTCATTGCTCAGTTCCCACCTATGAGTGAGAACATGCGGTGTTTGG
>NW_016805188.1:1592321-1713926 GCF_001698545.2 Rhinopithecus bieti | reverse complement strand
CCACTGCTCTCTTCAAAGCTGTCAGACAGAGTCATTTGCGTCTGCAGAGGTTCCTGCTGCTTTTTTTGTTGTTGTTGTTTAGCTGTGCCCTGTCCCCAGAGGTGGAGTCTACAGAGACAGGCAGGCTTCCTTGAGCTGCTGTGAGCTCCACCCAGTTCGAGCTTCCCAGCAGCTTTGTTTACCTACTTAAGCCTCAGCAATGGCGGGCGCCCCTCCCCCAGCCTCGCTGCTGCCTTGCGGTTAGATCACAGACTGCTGTGCTAGCAATGAGGGAGGCTCCGTGGCCGTGGCACCCTCCTGGCCAGGTGTGGGATACAATCTCCTGGTGTGCCCGTTTGCTCAAAGCGCAGTATTGGGGTGGGAGTCACCCGATTCTCCAGGTGTTGTGTGTCTCAGTTCCCCTGGCTAGGAAAAGGGACTCCCTTCCCCCTTGCGCTTCCCAGGTGAGGCGATGCCTTGCCCTGCTTCAGCTCTCGCTGGTCAGGCTGTAGCAGCTGACTAGCACCGATTGTCCGGCACTCCCTAGTGAGATGACCCCAGTACCTCAGTTGAAAATGCAGAAATCACCGGTCTTCTGTGTCGCTCGCGCTGGGAGTTGGAGACGGGAGCTGTTCCCATTTGGCCATCTTGCTCCGCCCCTCACAACTTGCATTTTTCATTTCCATAAGTATCTGGCCGTTTTTCAAATTCAAGTGATCACTGTTGATAGCCTCAAAACTGAGAACTTGCTCATTTTTTTCAATATTATCTTTTATTTCCTTCTAATATCTAAAGCTTTGTATGGATCCATATCTGTGGTTTATTTCAACTGACTCTTAGGCATAATGGTGTGTTTATTGTTTTATCATGGACTCATATTTGACTGAACTTAATCTGTTGGACTCCCTAAAGAGACTGAATGAGAGTGCTTTTTTCCAGAGATGATTTAGGTTTGCTTCTACTAGTTGCTAGGAAGATACTTGTAACCATTTCAATTTCCTGGCTTAGAAATTCCTTAATCATAGGGGTAGTATAAAACTGGACCATAGACCCTTGTGAGAACAGGAATATGTTAACAAACTCCCAGAGCATCGTTTTCTGTTTTTTTCACCCTACTCTGAGCATTAGTGAAGACCCATAGAGACTCATAGGCTTCCTTTGCAGGCTGCAGACCTTCCCTAGCTCACTCGCCAATGAGGGTATCACCCTTAAGAACATCTTCTATTTCTTCATGAGAAACTTAATCTCATAGTTCTAGACTTCTGATATTTTCATTTTCACTACAGCAGCACAGGCTTCTGCATTTGCCTCTACTTTCTCTTGTCCTTTAGAGATTTGTCTTATGTTCTTGTGAGCTCAGCAATAGATTAAAAATCATACATTTGTGAATATGTGTTCAGCATCTGTTTTGTGAAAGAGGGCTTTTCAAAATGTCTGGTCTACCATAATCTCCAAAGTCAATATCCTTTTGATTTATCTTTAATCATTTTTTTCCTATTATGTATACTAATTCCATTATTCCTAGAAATATATACCCAGTTATGGCCGGGCACAGTGGCTCACGCTTATATTCCCAGCACGTTGGGAGGCTGAGACAGGCAGATCACTGGAGGTCAGGAGTTCAAGACCAGTCTGGCCAACAGGGTGAAACCCCATCTCTACTAAAAATACAAAAATTATCCAGGTGTGGTGATGCGTGCCTGTCTGTGGTCCCAGCTACTTGGGACGTTGAGGCAGGAGAATCACTTGAACCTGGGAGGCAAAGGTTGTAGTGAGCTGAGATCATGCCACCATACTCCAGCCTGGGCAACAGAGCAAGACTCTGTCAAACAAAGAAAAGGAAAGGAAAAGGAAAGGAAGAAATATCCAGTTATGTTAATTCAGCTGGTTATTATACGGTTACTATATCTTTGGCTGTGAAGAAATGGTAGCACTTTACCAGGGAGCCTCATTTTAAAGGGAGGGATTCACTGCACTGTTCCCCTTATTTGTGGAAAGTCAGTGGTTTCTGTCTTGTGGATTGAGATGCCTTCAGTACCGGGGTCCACTATACCAACCCAGAGCAAGAGTACATATGCCTTTCGCTGAGTCTAACTAGATTAACATTAGATATGTCTGCTGAACAAACACACCAACAACATGACTTTAAGAAAAAGTTCACCCAGCCCTACTACATTCAAAATATTCCTGTAGTTACAAGCATAAGCATCTCTTTTAAATATGTAACTATATGCTGTTATAGTATAGCAGGAACATGATAAAATTCAATAAATAACTGTAGTAAATGTTTACATACAGCATGTTGGTTAGTCAAGTAAAAACGTTTCCCCATCCACAATCTGTTCAGACCACCTGCAATTTAGACATAATCTTTAAAAAATAAAAAATAAAACCAAGTATATTAGCATACTCTAACCTACTCCCTTTTCAATGAATATGTTAACCAATTTTCTTCTGCCAAGTGAAAGAGGCAACATGATGCTATAGAATGGTGTTTTCTGAATAAGTTTAAAGCAATTAAATCTAAATTCAACCCAAAATTTCGAAAGAGAGGTAAGGGCTCTGTCAGCTGCACCCGGCGAAGGAGTTAAGACTATCTCCAGCATGAAGTGAAATCAGGGTGACAGGCTAGATGAGCAATGCAGAAAGGTGCGTAGCTCCTAAATCTAAACTTCACACAACTATTTTCTTATTTTGGTTGCTAGGTAAAGTTCCTAGAGAAACAAAGACACCATTTTTCTAACAAAATTTTAAAACATCTTTTCAAGTGTTCTGTGAATTACTTACCATTTGGATTCTTTGCGCACCATATTCATTCTTATAGTCAACTATAATAAAGTACAGTTGTTCATTATAAAGTAAGATTGAATGACTCAACAATCTTCATGTCCAGGGTTAAGTATAAGTTATGGGCTTCCTTGACTATGGTTAAAAGTTATAAGCAAAAGAATCACAAGAGAAGGGGTATAGTGTTTAAAATTTCTGATAAAAAAAAAGAAAAGTTTAGCTAGCCAGAATGTTAATCCTACTTCTGTCACTTACTAACAGAAATCTGTAAGGAATTACTTAATTATACAAACCTTTTTTTTTTTTTTTTTTGAGATGAAGTCTTGCTCTGTCACCACGCTGGAGTACAGTGGCGTAATCTCGGCTCACTGCAACCTCCGCCTCCCAGGTTCAAGCGACTCTCCTGCCTCAGTCTCCTGAGTGGTTGGAATTACAGGAACCCACCACCACGCCCGGCTAATTTTTTTTTTTTAATATGTATTTTAGTAGATACAGGGTTTCACCATGTTGGCCAGGATGGTCTTGATCTCCTGACCTTGTGATATGCCTGCCTCGAGTTCCAGAGTGCCTGGGTTACAGGTGTGAGCCAATGTACCCGGCCACAAGCTTGTTTTTTTATTTGAAATAGGAAAAGTAATACAAGCCATATCATAAGGAGACTGTGAGAATTTAAAAGAAATAATGTAAGTGATATGCTTAACAAAATTCTTGACATATATTAAGGACTCAAAAAATAGTAGTAGTTGTTACTCTCTCTAGTATGATTACTATGATGATTGTAATGGTTAATACCAAGTGTCAACTTGATTGGATTGAAGGATACAAAGTATTGTTCCTGGGTGTGTCTGTGCCAGGTGTTGCCAAAGGAGATTAACAACTGAGTCAGTAGACTGGGAGAGGCAGACTCACCCTCAATCTGGGCAGGCACCATCTAATCAGCTGCCAGCACAGCTAGGATAAAAGCAGGCAGAGGAACGTGGAAGGCCTAGACTGGCTGAGTCTTCTGGCCTCCATCTTTCTCCCATGCTAGATGCTTCCTGTCCTCGAACATTTGACTCCAAGTTCTTCAGCTTTTGGTCTCTTGGACCTACACCAGGGACTTGCTAGGGACTCTGGGGCCTTTGGCCACAGACTGAAGGCTGCAATGTTGGCTTCCCTACTTTTGAGATTTTGGGACTCAAAGCAGCTTCCCTGTTCCTCAGCTTGCAGATAGCCTACTGTGGGACTTCCCCTTGTGATGGTGTGAGTCATCACACCAGTTTATTAAGGAGTAATATATACATCTATATATACATTATATATATACAGTAATATATACATCTTTCATATATACATCTATCCTATTAGTCCTGTCCCTCTGGAGAACCCTAATACAATGATGATGATGGTTTTGGGAGGCATGATTTGAAATACAATACAATTTACTTAAGGGGAAATTGCTTAGAACTGGGTTTTAAATAAATCAATTCCTATTACAACAAAATAAAGAAAAATGTGGCAGTATTTTGTGTCTAAACTTCCATTTTTTAAAGTAGCTATTTTAAGGCACACAGGATATTTGAGATCTGTATTACCTTATCAAGCGCTGTGTATGGATTTTCTGCATTAAATCCAAGAGGGGCATAGCGTCTGAATCTCTCTCTGAACTCGGCCTGCTTTCCCTGATCAGTGAAAAAAAAAAAAAACAAAAAAAAAAAAACAAAGTGAATTTCAAACAAATACTTCAATTATCCTTGTAAAACCTTTCTTAAAGCAAAACTTGGTAACTAGCTTACGTCAAACAAAATACATTTTTTCCTTATAAGAGTGACTTCCACATTATGGAGAGGCGAGACTTCCTGTCTGACAGTTGCTGCGATCTTTTTGGTAGTTTCCCATCTTTCAGGTAATTCCTGCAAAAGCAAAGGTATAAATGAGAAATTACTTCAATTCCTAAAACAAATCAACCCTATAGGATTAAATTACTCTAATTTCTTTCTTTTTTTCCCCCCCTTGAGACGAGGTCTGGCTCTATCCCCTAGGCTGGAGTGCACTGGCATGGTCTCAGCTCACTTAAACCTTCGCCTCCCAGGCTCAAGTAATCCTCCCAGCTCAGCCTCCCCAGTAGCTGGAACTACAGGCACGTACCACCATGCCCGGATAATTTTCATATTTTTTGTAGAGACAGGGTTTCAGCATGTTGTCCGGGCCGGTCTTGAACTAGTGAATTCAAGCAATTCACCTGCCTCTGGCTCCCAAAGTGCTGGGATTACAGGCATGAGCCACCACGCCCAGGTAAATGATTCTAATTTCTTTACACTAACCCACGACATCTCTTCATTCTTATATAATGAGTTTATTAAAAGAAAAAAAAAGGATGAAAGTGATGAAAAGGCTGAGAACCAGGGCTGCAGTACAGGCTGATTCACTGGCACTGCTGGGTTCAGAACTCCAAAACATGTACCAGAACTGTTTTCATCTCAGAATCCATGGAAATCTTTTTAAAATAAACACAAATCTCCCAATTGCTTTGCTGCTGTGGGAATAAAATTAAAGTGCTCTGGAAATGCACTTTGTTGCAAATGACTTTGTTGATCTCTAACAACTAGAAATGGAAGCCAGCCGTATTTAGTAATTTAGCAAGTGAAAAAAAGATGCTTTGAAAATGCTGGGGCAAGGATGAAAATGTGAATCAATCTCATCCTCAGCTTTTCTCTAGCTCCCAAAGCTCTGTACATTCTCCTTCTTGTTGGAGAGTTTGAGGATTGAGGTTGGGTTTATTTTAGGGGACTAGGAGTTTTTAAAGGGAGAAGAGGCAAAGGGAAGAAAGGTGAATTCCTACTCTATGTAGGACAAGAGACACAATAAATAGTTCAGGTACCCACTCAACTCTGCTCTCCCTGCCTACAATGCAAATAGGACAAAATCAAGTTATTTTCTTTGAGGAGCCATGCATGGGGCATAATTACTGTTGAAAAGCATTCCTTGTGTCCCAACTAACAAAGTACTGTTCCTGTGGGTCATCTCCTGGGACACTGAAATTGTTTTGTCATACAAAACCACCCAGAGTGATGGAACTCTACCTGTGTAGCTGAAGTGCAAAACTCAAAGGTTCTAAAGACTATTTTGTAATCCTCAATAAATATTTGATGAATGATTCAGTAACTGCCAATTATGAAGAACGCACTGTGCTAAGTCTAAATACTATTTGTGTGGTGAGCAGGGTGCTAAAAAGGCAAAACACATTCTCTGACTTAAATTGTTTTATAATCTGTCACAGTGAGCAGGAGGCACACACAGTAACTATTCTACACAACAGAATGTGTTAACTATCAGGATGTCTATGTGTTATGGAATCAAAACAGCTGGGAGACAATATGGTGACATGAAAGGAATACCAAACTAGCTCAGGAAACAAGGGACCTGGGCTCTAAACCCCCTTGTCCTTCCCTCTTGTGGCTTCTCATCAAAACTCTGCATTTTCCCTCTGTACAGAGTCTCACTTTGCATTTCCAATTCCATTCCATGGAACCTAAGTTATTCCATGGAGTCCCTCAGAGGCCGTGGCTGGGAAGCCAGGAAGTAGTTACATCCATGAGCTCAGGCCCCCTTATCCCTCTTCAAACACAGCAAATCTGCTTTATATTTGGGGATTCCAAACAAGTTTTACTTGATAAAAATAAATTTTCTTGAAAACCAAAAGATCAGATGATCTCCAAAGCCTCTTGAAGTCAGATGATCCACTCAAGGAGGAGGTAACATTGAAACTGAGGCTCAACAAAATGACCAGGTTTCAACAGGCAGAGATTAGGGTGAGATCCCTTGAGGTATGACAACCAATACAGGATAGTGTGAGTGTGTGAGCTCTTATGGAAGCTGGACAGCATTCGGGAAGTTAGGGGCAGTTAGTGAACGTTTCTGAACAGAAAAGGGACTGGATAAGTCCTGCAGATTAGAATATTCATCTTGTTTCAGAGTATATTGTGGGTGGGTGTGAGGAGGAATGGGATGCATTAAAGAGCTATTGCTGTGAGGTGAGAAGTAACAAGAGCTGAATTAAAGTGGGTGTAACAGCAATGAAAAGAGGCAAAAAACTGAAGAGATGCTCCACGAAGAGAAAGATCATCTTGCTGGTGGTGAGTCCCCATGACTTTAAGGAAGTAATACTTTAATTCTTAATAGGCACAGCCAGACTTTAGGGTGTTTTCACACAGAACTAAGCATAGACAAGTATTTGGAAAATGTTATGACTTCTCATAATAATAAAGGAGAAACTGAAAGTAACTATCACTTGCAGTTGCTTAAATTAAAATAAAATTGGGCCCCTTACCCTCCAAATACACCACATACCACCTATGAATCTTATTTTTCCTCCTGACAAGTCTAAATTACTGACACACAGCTAAAATTGTATCCTGCTTCTGAAATGTTGAAAAGCCTAATACTTTCAAATACTACCATCACCTGAAGGAGTGAACCAAACTTTTATAATACAAATTCTGGAGGCCATATCTAAACTTCCCTCATCAATTACTTATGTTATGACTACTTTCTCTATGATATATAGTTTAAGGTTCAACATCTGATTCAAGGAATATATAAATCTTCCTAGAAACAAGAAATATTTATAGTTGCTTCTACTGGAACTGTTTTATCTCTTGGTCTTGTTATGTATCTATCTGTCTAGAATTTGTCATCTTGCTCTATGTCTAACTGGCTTGCAAGCTATAAGGGCAGTTTTATACTTAAATAGAATTTAACAATTCACATACAGTAATTCTCATAGTCTCTATAGTCAAGAGAGCACTTGTAAATACCCTGCTGCATTTAATCCTCACAAAGCAAAATGACAGAATATAAAACAAAACAGCCACTGTGAAAAATAGCTTGGCAATGGCTCAAAAAGTTAAATATAGAATTACCAGATTACCCAGCAGTTCCACTCCTAAGTGTACTGAAAAGAATTGAAAACAGATACTCAAATAAATACACACGAATATTCACAGCAGCACTATTGACAATAGCCCAAAGATGGAAACAACCCAAATGTCCATTGACAGATGAGTGGATAAGCCAATGGTGGTATGGACATACAATGGAATGTTATTCAGCCATAAAAAGAAATGAAGTACCAATACATGCTACAGTGTGAATGAACCTGGAAAACGTTATACCAAGTGAAAGAAGCCTAACAAAATAGGTCACATATTGTATGATTCCATCTATAGGAAATATCTAGAGTAAGTGAACCTATAAAGGCAGAAATAGATTGGCAATTGCCAAGGGTTGGTGGGTAGGGCTTGGCAGGGCTTGGCAGGGCATGGGGGAGGATAATGGGGAGAGACAGAGAAGTGGTATGGGATTTCTTTCTGGGAGTGATGAAAATTTCTGGAACTAGATAGAGGTGGTAGTTACACAATATTGTACTAAATTGTACATTTTATAATGGTTACTTTTATATGTTATCTGAATAGTAAATTTCACCTCAATAAAAAAAGAAGAAAACAGAAATTGATGGGAGCGAGTATAGAGAAATTGTTTAAATGAGGGATCGAGGCATATTTTACCAAAAGGAAGTGTGGTCTCAGACATTAACAAACTTGTCAAGGCAAGCAGAAAAGATGAACTCATACAGTACTTCAAAACAAATCTAAATTTGAGTTCTGTGCTCTGACTACTAAACTAGATCAACTAGAATCCAGTGAAAGCTTTCTGGTTAATGCGTCCACTGATCACACTTGCAAAATTCAAGCACATATGTGTACACACACACACACACACACACACACACACACACAATCTATAAAATATCAACATTGGCATACGAAAAGAACCTCAATTGTGAGACTGTGGTTCATGGTTTCAGTTATAATTAAAGAAACTTTGTTGTTAAAAAGCCCCCAAATCTTTCCACAGCATGGAAACAGGTGGATGGCATAGAAATCTGTTTAGAAAACACAGTGATTTCCCCATCCAAATTGAGTTTCATTTACTTATTACTATTATTGTGAGACACAGTCTCACTCTGTCCCCATGCTAGAGTGCAGTGGTGTGATCTTAGCTCACTGCAGCCTTCACCCTCCCAAGTTCAAATGATTCTCCTGCCTCAGCCTCCTGAGTAGCTGGACTATAGGTGCGTGTCACCACGCCCAGCTAATTTTTGTATTTTTAGTAGAGATGGGGTTTCACTATGTTGGCGAGGCTGGTCTTGAACTCTGGACCTCAGGTGATCTGCCTGCCTCAGCCTCTCACAGTGCTGGGATTACAGGTGTGAGCCACCATGGCTCGCCTATTTATTCTTTATTAACGTGTCCATGATATGTTTGCAAGACTAGGATGCTTCTTGACTGACAGGTAGTTTTTTTCAACGAAAAAAAAAGTATGGATATATTTCATATGCGAAAATGATGGTAAAACTGAACTCAAAAAAACAACTCATAGGTTCTTTACAATCTACATTCTTTCTAATAAGAAGCAGTGGAGCACAGTGGTTAAGAGTATTTTGTCATAAAACACACTTAGAGTGTTGGCTGGCTTTACTATTTGTGTGACCTTGAGAAAGTTATTAAATCTCCTTAAGTATCAGATTATTAATTTGTACACTGAAAACATCCAATGTGTACAGTATAGATTGTTGTAAGGACATCATAAGGGAGTACATGTAAAGTACTTTAATAAAAGAGATGCTCAGTTTATGGTAATTACGATTATTTCACCTCTGCACTTACCTCTAGCTGAATATAGACTTGCTCAGGCATCTTCTGGCCATAGCTTTCCAAGAGGGTGATGGTTTCTTTTAGAGGTTCAAAGAGTTCATCAGTAGCTCTCTGTCGGCTTCTTACGGCCAGAATATTCCCCATGATGTCAACTAAACCATCATGATCACCTTCATTTAATTCTCTTTGAAGTCCTGCATCTGTCTCCTTTATAAATTCTTGTAGCTCATTCAGACTATTAAATATATATGTACATACACAAAAAATAAGTTTATTAAAACATTTAGTATAAGACTTCTGAGTGAATCGCATTTTCATTATGTACCTGATTAAATGTTATTTATCTCTATCATGAAATTGGCAACATTAATACTCTTAAAAGTAACATCTCAGTTTTAGAAAGCAGTTTAGAAAGTTATAATTCCAAATACCAAAGTACAAAGGCTACCTGTCAATGACAAATCTCAAAAGATGCTCCTGAAACATCCAGCTCCATTTCTTAATTATGGTTAACAAGCTCACTTTGAAAGGCTTCATGTCCACCTTGAACCAACTATCAAACACTCTGAAGTCATCAAATTTGCTCATCTGAACGTACAAAGCTTCATAAATGTCGATCTGTAGTTAGAAAAAAATTAACTAGAACAACTCAATGAAAAGCCAGTTCACTGCATTAAATGCTAAGGGTTTTCCTTACCTGTTCTTTGAATTGCTCGAGAGTTGGTGGTTGTTTGGGAATGTCTTCATTTGCACGAGCATCCATTTCATCAGAAGATACAGCGTGGCCATACAAGAGAAAATGCTTCATAAACTCAGCTCGATCATCCACCCAGAGGTAAGCATGGGTCTCCAGGGTGTTTCTGAAATCTAAGACTTTGTTGATGACATTCGACACTCTGTTCATGATCTCCTGCCTGACCTCTGCCAGGCCTAACATGTTATCCATATCATTCTAAATGAGAGGAAAACACAGCACTTATTCAAACCAACCTTGCTTTATCAATTATCCGCAACATAACATTACCAAGGTAATTCTTCAAAGGGAAAGTAGTTAGAAAATTAAAATCATGTTGCTTTTTCCAACTTCTTTTTTCCCTGTGCTTACCATTATTCTAATTTGTTCTGGGTTTTGTTTTCTGGTGATTTTTGGGTTTTTTTTTTCAGACAGGGTTTTGCCTTGTCGCTCAAGCTACAGTGCACTGGCTTTATCACAGCTCACTGCAGCCTCTAACTCCTGGGCTCAAGAAATCCTCCTGCCTGAGCTTCCTGAGTAACTGGGGCTACAAGTGCATGCCACCACACCCAGCTAATTTTCTAATGTTTTGTACAGACGGTCTTGCTATGCTGCTTAGGCTGGTCTTGAACTCTTGGGCTCAAGCAATCCTCTTGCCTCAGCCTCACAAAGTTCTGGGATTCCAGGCATGAGCTACCACACCCAGCCACAATTTGTTTTTGAATCATTAATATAAAAGCTAAATACCCATTAACTAAGAAAATACCTGATAATTTTTAATTTCCAGGTGTGTTGCTATTCGGTTCATCTCGGCAGACATTCTAAAACTATTGCATAACACTTCTTCTACCAGATCATAGAAGCCATCCCCAGCCTCTCTGTCTAGAGAAGGTTTAAACACAATCTCAGGAGGCAACAACATCATTTGTGCTTGAAAAAATGGTGCTGGTTTCAACTGTTTCTCTGTATTCTTCAGAAAGAAGTCTAAGTCGTGCATTATAGCCTGAAAAAAGCCTTCCACCACAATGTCATCAATGAATTCTACATAAATTTTCCAGTTATCCAGAGAGGGATCAGCTTTGAAGAGCTTCCTATTTTCCTAGAAACAGACGAGTATTAGTAGATGAATATAAACAAATAATTAGAATAAAAATTAAAACTTTCCATTTAAATAGTTTGTAAAAGAAGAGACTGCATTTTTGTGCACAAGACAGGAACATTCAAATACTAAGTTGCAGAACCTTAAGCTAGATGTCAAAGATCTAAGCAGGAATTAGAACATTAAGTTCACACATGAAATACATTCAAAAGTCATTTTTTCAAGGAAAGTTCTCTATGAAGATTGCTATCTTCAGATGCAGGCAGGAAATACACTAGTTCCCAATGAATTCTAGACATATCGGACCCGGGCTCTAGTTCTTGCTCTGTCACTAACTCTGTGTCCTTAGACTTTGCCTTTCAGGGCCTTCCCTATACATAAAGAGATCTGTCGAACTGGTCCTTCAGAGAACATTATTCTGGAACATCTGAAGATTATCAAGTCAGGAAAGTACTATGTACTCTATGCCATTCTTGGAGACTCACAATGTATGTATTCTATGAAAGTCCATTGAGGCTATTATTAAAAAGTCAAAAATAACAGATGCTGGTGAGGTTGCACAGAGAAAGGAATGTTTATATACTTTTTGTAGCAGTGTTAATTAGTTCAACCACTGTGGAAGACAGTGTGAAAATTCCTCAAAGACCCAAAAACAGAAATATCACTTGACCCAGCAATCCCATCACTGGGTATACACCAAAAGGGATATAAATCATTCTATTATAAAGACACACACATGTATGTTCACTGCAGCACTATTCACAGTAGCAAAGACATGGAATCAACCTAAGTGCCTATCAATGATACACTGGATAAAGAAAATGTGGTACATGTACACCACGGAATACTAACTAGCCATAAAAAAATGAGATCATGTCCTTTGCAGGAACATGGATGGAGCTGGAGGTCATTATACTCAGCAAACTAATGCAGGAGCAGAAAACCAAATACTGCATTTTCTCACTTATAAGTGGGAGCTAAATGATGAGAACACATGGACCCATAGAGGGGAACAACACGCACTGGGATCTCTAAAGGAGGATGGAGGTTGGAAGGAGGGAGAGGATCAGGAAAAATAATTAATGGGTACTAGGCTTAATACCCGGGTGATAAAATAATCTGTACACCAAACCTTCATGACACAAGTTTACCTATCTAACAAACCTGCACATATTCCCCTGAACTTAAAAGTTTATTTTATTTTACTTTTTACTTTTACTCTACTTTAACTCCATTAAATGTGGTTTAGCCCAATTGTTTTCAGACCTTGTTTAAGCACAAATATTTTGTTTCTATGTATGTATGTATTTATTTTGCAAACCATCTGTAATAAGCAACCTGTGGAATAGACCCAGTTTGGAAAACATTGGACTGGGGAAGTTCTAAGCTCCCTTCTTCCATCAACAATACGAGATTCTTGCACCTTAGTGTCTCCCAAGAGTTTGGGCTACATTACGGACAAGTCAGTTGGGGCAAAACAGGACCTGAAGGCAGAGGTGTGGTTAAAGATGACTACAGGCTGAGCACGTGGTGCATGGCCCAGAGACACAGGTTTCAAAAGGTCAGGTGGGCAGCAAAGTTGATTCCAGAGAGGCTATCTGAGTGGCTAAACTAGTCTATACAGATCAGACAGCAGATCCCCAAGGGAGGTACTGTAGCACAGAGCAAAGGAGACATTGGAATAAGATCTGATTATAAGGTGGACTATACTCTGTTTTGATTATTCTTTACTATGGATATATGATCCAAGATGCAAAGGTGTATGCTTTAAGCAAGAATCGGAACTAGAAAGGTGAGTATAGATTCTAGTAAGGCAGGGCAAAGATGAGAGAATCCTAGCCTTCAAACAAATTTAAGAACTGCTCCTTCTCAGGAATGCTGTGTTGCCCATCAGCCAGGTGGAACCATTCAAATCTGGGTAATCATGTGACATGCACACCTGGAATTGTGCAGTACACATCCTAGGAAGTATACACAGCTGCCCTGGCCCCTATGTAGGCACTAAAAGGGAAAAGTATAGATCTTACAGCTAAAGAAAAATCCTTAGAGACCATCATCTTAAAGACATTATTTTTGACTCTGTGTCCTCACCCAAATCTAATTTGAATTGTAATCCCCACGTGTTGGGAGAGTTGCTTGGTGGAAGGTGATTGTATCATGGGGACGGACTCCCTGCCCCAATCCCCTGCTTGCTGTTCTCATGATAGAATTCTCATGAGATCTGGTTGTTTGATAAGTGCATGTTTCTTCCCCTTTTCTCTCTCTCCTGCCACCATGTAAGATGGACCTTGTTTCCCCTTTGCCTTCTGCCATGATTGTAAGTTTCCTGAGGTCTCCCCAGCCATATGGAACTGTGAGTCAATTAAATCTCTTTTCTTCAAAAATGACCCTGTCTCAGGTAGTTCTTTTTTTTCACAGCAGTGTGAAAACAGACTAACACAGACATGAAAACAAAGACCTAATACACATTCAGCTTCACACTAGTAGGAAGTTAACAGCTGAGCTAGGACTAGAAACCAGCCCTCTTAACCTCCCAGAGTATGGCCTTTCCCATCATGTCACAGTCATATACACTTTTTCATACCAAGAGATCCACTTTATATCACTACAGTCACATTGATGAGAAATGCTGTATCTTCAGCACACTAGGATAAAGGGAGCAAAAGGAAGAGAAAGGAGAGCTTTAGACAACTGAATGATCACTCCGGTCCCTTCCAGACCCAATATTCCATGGTCCTGTTCCTCTCTTCTCTCCATCTTTAACTTTGACTCCAGACCACTCGCTGACATCCCACTGACCAGAAAACATGTAAAAGGCAGAACTGACTCACCCTTGGCCATATTTCTACAGCTTTTCCCCAAACCACGTTCCTCAAGTCAAGAGGAAAATAACCACTTAAAAGACCCAACTAATGGAAACAAATAATCATTTCATTTCCATTTTAAAGCTGGCTTACATTCCCTCAAGGCAGAAGCTCTCTTCCATTCTCAGATTGAGAACAGTGATTTCAAAGCTTCTTAGTTTTGCCTGAAGGACAAAATAGGAGGATCCACTTATTAATAGACAAAATTCTAACATTTTTCTCTGAGATGACAATGCAAAATCTTGTTTTATGACGATTTCTAGTCATGTCTTGGCCACACTTTTAATGCATTTTCATGAGGATTCATAAATCTTAATGGTTTAAAATCTTTGGAGTTTGGGGAGTATATTTTTTTATTACCAAGAAAATGCAACAGAAAAAAACTAATTGTAATCCATCATCTGTCCCCTATGAGACAGATTCTAACACATAAACGGTTGTAGAGGTGTCTTAAAAGTCACAGAATAATTCATAGCATTTCAGTGAACTAGAAATAGTCCATGGCGTGACTTAGTTAAGATACTGCTGAAAAATAAATTAATTTCTAGATAAATGCCTCCTTTACATGTCAGGACACCCCTGAGATTCTCTCCAGGCTACCCAGGTCTTTAGCAGAGCCTTCCAAGGGAGAATGGCCCTGCCCACACTTTGATTTCAGATTTCTAGCCTCTAGACTATGAGAATAAACTTCTTTCATTTCAAGACTGCCTGTTTGTGGACCTTGTCATAGCGACCTTGGGATGCTATTCCAGGCAGTACTTAAGGAAGACAGAAATAAAGTCTTTGCCCTAGCAAACTGTCATCGATGGGAAAATTAAAACTTTCTTAGAAATTTCAGAAAATGTTGGAAGTCAACAGAAACATTGAAACCCATGTTAATTATGTACTTCTTTTCTTCTAGAAAATATGCTCTATCCACTACAGCATATCAAATGTACTGTACTTTACTTTTTGGTAAGAAAATCTGTTACCCTTCAAAGCCTTTCTTCACTCAGCTTCCTGCCCTGTTTTCCTCCTCCTGTCTCAGGCTTTCCTTTTCTGCATCTTTGGCTGGTCCTTCTTCTCCCCAGTCTCCTAAGAGAAGAATGGTGGTCCAGCCAATAGTCCTTGATTTTCATCTATTCTCTAGCTAAACTCATGTTCTCAGTGATCTTATCTAGTCTCCTGGCTTAAATATCATTGCCACCCACTCCTCTTTCATTTGTGTTTTCAGTTTGGACCCCTCTCATTTACTCTCAATGAGTAAATCCAATAGCCGACTCAATTCCTCTACTTGGCTAATTAACATCTCAAATTCAAAAAGGCCAAAACTGAAATCTTGACCTTCCTTGCTAAGTCTCTTCCTCTCACACCCTTCCGCATCCGAATAGATTGCAACTTCACCTTTCCAGCTGATCATGACAAAATGTGTAGAATAATCTTTAATGTGTCTTTCTTTCATGCTCCACATCGTCTTTAGGAAATTCTGTTTGCTCCACTTAATTCAAAATATACCCAGAATCCAACTACTTATAATCACTTTCACTGCTACCACCCTGCTCCAGCACCATCATCTGTTACATGCCTGTGCCATGGTCTGAATGCTTATGTCCTCCCAAAATTCAAAAGTGAAAATCCTAACCCCCAAGGGAATGGTATTAGGAGGAGGGGTTTAGGAGGAGGTGATTAGGTCCTGAGGGCAGAGCCTTCATGAATGGGAGTACTGCCTATATAAAACAGGCCCAGGGGAACTTCCTCCAAGCAAGGATACAGTGAAAAGTTGGCAGTCTGCAGCCTAGAAGAGGGGCCTTTCCAGAAACTGATCATGCTGGCACCTGGACCTCCAGAACTATGAGAAAACCATTTCTGTTGTTTTTAAGTTACCCAGTTTACAGTATTTTGCTATAGCAGCCTGAACATACTGAACCCCTAGATTACTAGTAAGAACTGCAACCTACCAGGTCACCCTGCCTCTTCCCTTGCCTCCTTACAGAGGGTCTCAACACAACAGCCAGAAATCCTTTTAGAATGAAAGTCAGATTGTATTTACTCCCCTCCTCAAAATTCTGCAGTGTCTTTCACATACCTGAGTGAGCCAAAGCCAGAGTCTGCACAAAGGCCTATGAAGCCTCCCCTGAGCTGCCAGTCCCTCCCTACGCAGCTTAGCATCTGACCTCACCTCAGCAACTCTCCACTCAGCTCCCTCTACTCGCCCCCCCACACTTCCCCTGCTCTTCCTCGAGCATGCCCAGGGAGCCCCTGCCCAACAGCTATCTCCTCTGCCTGGAACACTCTTCACCAAAGGTCTGCTTGGCTGACTCTATCACCTTTATCAAGTCTTTTTTCAAATTTCCCACCTTCTGGTTGAGGCCTACACTGATCACCCTACTTAAAACTGCATCTTCGACCCCACCCTCCAGAATTCCCTTGCCCTGCTCCAACTTGATCTTTTTTCTGCAGCATGTACCAGTTCTAACACACCACGACTTACTATGTCACTGCTTATTATCTCTCTCCCCTCACTAGATTCAAGTTCCATGAGAGCAAGGATCTTTGTCTGCTCTGCTCTCTTTCATATTTCAAAAACCTAGAAAGGTGGTGGGTACAAGCAAGGCTCACAATAAATATTTCTCAAATAAGTGAATGATGATGGACTGCAGAGACAAGATAGACAATGGGTTGCATACAATTCCCAGCAGGAAAACCATAATCTATTTCTTGGTCTGCTGAGAATTAGCCTAGAGACAAGGACCTTCATTTTACATATGAGAAAATTCAGGCCCAGTCTCTGGAAGACTCTGGTTTCCAGCCTTTACCAAGTACACTTTCCCTACCCCACACTGTGCTACTTCATGACAGCTTCAGAGTATATGTGTGTGTGTGAGAGAGAGTGCATGAGGGAGAAAGAGTGTGTGTGTGTGTGTGTGATGAGAGGAAGAGTGTGTGTGAGTGTGCGTGTGATGTGAGAGAGGAAGAGTGTGTGCGAGGTGTGTGTGAGAGTGTGTGACATACAGAGAAAAAGAGTGTGTGTGAAAGCCAGAGAGATTTTGTGTGTTTGTGGGCAGCGGGGGAGGTCTGTCTGCTTTGCCCAAAGGAGAGTACTCATGGTTTAAGGACTGTGCCTGTCTATAGAGAAGACTCCACATAACAAGGATGCTCAGAGGAAACATGAAATACGCTCTTTCATTCCCATCCCTTTTTTCCTTAAGAAATAGGAATGACAAGAAATCAACTCCCCATGTTCCCATCATCAGCACTGCACATCTGTGAGCACCACATTGCTACCTTTGCTTTCCCTCCCTCCTGTACTACAGATGAATGCTTCATGCTTCTATCTTAAGACACCTTCTACAGGTATTTATTGAATCCCATTCCCTCAATGGCTTTCTTCCAACAATTTTTTCTCCTTCCTAGACTACTGCAGTTAACATACAAACATCCTGAAACATCAACCACTGTTAAAAAGAAAACCCTCCCTACCCTGATACACAGACCCCAGGTACTGCCCAATTGTTGGTTTGCCCCACAGCAGAGCTCCTCAGGATCTCCTCGGCTGCCTCCACTCACATTCCCCCATTCTCTCATCAGCCCACTCCCATCAGGCTTCCACTCCACCACCATACGAAATTGCCTCTTCTCATCCCAATGACTTCCATGTTGCCAGATCTGAGGGTTAGCCTCCGTCTTTATTCTTGGGTCCTACATCAGGATGGGACAGAGTTGAGCTCTTCCTCCTCCTTGAAATTCCTTCTTTATCGGTTTCCAGGGCATCACTCTCTCTTTTTGCAGCATCCTGTGCAGGATTTTCCTCTTCTCCCTGACCTAGTGAGGACTTTGAGGCTAGTTTTTGGGCCTCTTTTCTATCTATAATTCCTACATGTTCTTAATTATATGCCTCTAAATACCATATATATGTGCATGAATCTCAATTCTCTGCTACTTACCTGGATTTTGTCCTGAACACAAGACACATGTGCAATTCTAGTCTACTCAAAATTGTCCCTTAGGACAAGCATCTCTAACTAACTTGTCCAAAAGCAAACCTTTTTTTTCCCCTACAAAATCTGCTCACCACAGTCTTCCTCATATCTGCCCTCATATTAAAGGGCAACTCCAGTCCAGTCCAATCACTCAGACCAAAAACCTTGAAATCATCCTTCTCTCTCCTCTGATTCCTCAAAGCAAATTCTGCTGGCCCTGCCTTCAAAATATATGCAGGATATGAACTGCCATGATCGCTAGCACCGTGACCCAAGGCAGCATCATTTCTCACCTGGATTATTTGCGTAGGCTCTGAAGAGTCTCCCTGCCAACCACTTCTTTGCTCCCCTGTGGCTTACCCTCCACAGGGAAAGCCTTTGAGCAGAAAGTCTCTGGCTGCTCTTTTTCCCCTTACAGTAAAATCCAAAGTCCTCATAACAGCCTGCTAACCCCACGCAATGTGCCATTAGTCTCTTCTACCTCATCCTCCACTATCACTCCCCTTGCAAATTCTGCTCCCAGTTTGCTGACAGATCCTGGGACAGGACAGGCTACTCCCGCCTTGAAGTGTCTACACTTTTGCTCTCCAGAATGTCCTTCTCCTCATATCCGTATGCTTTGTTCCCTGTCAGTTCTCTGCAGAAATACTATCTTAGGAAAGAGGCCTGCCCAATCACCCTACCCCCAAGCGACTCCCTATTCCACCTGCTCTGCTCTATTTTTCATCATCATTACTCCTATCACAACTGACATATTATCTGTTTGTTCATTTCTCTTGCTAACTTTCTCTGACTAGAGTGTAAGCTCCATGAAATAAAGGATTTTGGCTGGGGAGGGGGGGCTTTTTTGTTTGCTTTTATTTTCCTGCCTTCTGCCTTTTGTGTTTGTTTGTTTTTTTTTCTGTTTTTCCTTGAATTCATAACCCTAGATTAGTGCCTGTTACTGTTTTAGGAACTCAAATTTTTGTTAAAAGGAGAGTAATTATTGTTGTCATCCTTAGGAGATGGTTGAGAGGGTTCCTTGAGATGACCTAAGCAAGGTGTTTGTTTGGCACATACGAGGCAGTCAACAAACAGTGGTAGCTATTAGGAGCATCCAAAAGAGGATGCAACTGTGACGAGGTAAAGATTCTATCACTAGCCTTTCTGTTTCATCAACACATCTCACATTCTGATCTCTTCCCTCAGAAATTAGAGTAGTGAGGACTACAGAAATTGTAGGCAAGTAACACAAATTCCCCCACTTCAAATGAATAATAAAACCATTCATAAAGTTCTTTCAGGCTTGATAAACGAGTCCCACATTATTAGGTTAAGTACTTTTGCTCTTCTCTGAACTCAATGAAAAGATCTATAAATCTTGAAAGCTTAAAAGCTGTTACCTCGACCAAGTCGTGGATCTTGCAGCCATCTTCTTGGATTAACTTGTATTTTTTTGTAAACAAATCACCCTTGTCCTCCAAGGTGAAGGCCACCTCTCGTCTGTGTTCTCTCCTCGGAGGTAGCACGCACCCGGCCCAGGCCCTCATGGTCTGCTGGATCACCTTCACGTTGCTCTGTGTACGCTCAACTCTGTGCTCCAACTCGGACGTGGCCGCCCTCACCCTCTCGATGTAGCCCCAGCAGTCATCCTGCCACGTCAGCCACATTGTGGCTGCTGTCAGCTGCTCGTCAATAGCCCTCAGCTCATCTTCAATCAGAGGGTATTCAACTTCCAGGAGCGTCTGTTTGAGCTTATTATACCCTTGCACAAGAAGGTCAAGATTTCCAATGTACTGAGCAAAGAAAACAACAAAACAAAAAGTGCCAAATATGTTAGCTATTTTCTCTGTCTTAAAGGCATAAAAATGTCATATAGGTCTATATAATAATTACAATTCAAAATATTTATATTCATAATAGGCCCTAGTATCTTTTTTTTAACAAAAAACACAAACCTTTAAAATAGTGTTCCTTTTTCTGAAGATGGCTAAAGCTGAATCTGGTATGTCTTGTTTCTTCAACATCAGAAGATATTTCACTTCTCTCAATATAGCCACTAGCTATTAAAACAACAATTATTAAAAATATTGCATATTTTCATAATGTTACTCTATTTTAACTCAAGTTTAACTTGAAACACTTAGGATGTTATCCAAGGATTACTATATTTCCAAATCAACAAGGTAAATGGGCTTTTGTTTCATATACTTTTTAAAAACAAAAATCATACATTCCATAATATAGTAAAGGTATATGAATTATCCCTAAAACACCTCAAGAAATTAGTTTCTATAAATTGGTTTTATGAAATCAGAAAGTAGAAGGAATCCTCAGTTTACTGTGTCATATATTTAGGTGTGTGTGCTGAGTTTTACTAGCAAAATAAAGTCAATTATTCTCTGTATATATTTTAGGGAAACAGATCAGAATTCGGGTACAGAGTATGATGATCCAACTCAGTGAGGCTAACTTTCCCACTTCCCAGGCATGCATATGGACTGTCATGAGAGACTCTAGGTAATCACTAAGAGTGAATGTATAATCTTCACTCCCTAAAAATCCAGCCAGATGTTTAAGGCATTTTGTGTTTTGTCATGGAAATTACAAATAGATATTCTTATAAGCTTGCCCCTTATCCTAAAGCATATCCATGGTGGTAAACAGAAAAGCAAGCTTATTTTGTGTCTCATATCCAGCCAGCTGCCAGACTTGGAGATCATTTGTTTAAATATATACAATGTGTATACATATGTACATGTACATCTGGTATTTAAATATTTGCACATATAATTATATACACATACACATATATAAATGGTAACAAAGTCCCATTGTTACATAACATGTAATGAAATTATGAGAAAATGAATTCAGAAAATATATGAAATTTCCTTTGTTACATGATTTACCATGCAGTAACAAAAGACCTGTTTAATAAATAAAATATTCATCCTGGATATTATCTGTTAATATTTTTATATTGTTTTATGTTTTTTTAAATTACCATCAATTTAATTACCATATACAAGCTTACTGTCCCTTTGAAAGAAATGACGATAAGTTAAAATTTACCAGTGCTCATCAAAAACGTGACATGTCTTTCATTCCGTGTATTCTGTTGATTCCCCAAATCTTATATGATGAAATTTTAATGAAAACACTGGTGTATGTTATGAATATATTTAAGTCAGAAACTATCTGGTAAAGACAAATGATTCAATTCAGTTGAACTAACATTTACTAAGTGTAACCAAGCACCAGACACTAAACTAGAAACACAGAGCATAAAGACGCAATGAAATGGATGCTACTCTCAGTGGCTCATTATCTAGTGAGGGTAGGGTGGTAAAGAAATAATTACAATACAAATTAATAGAGTAATGAGTAGAATTTGAGCAATCTCTACAACAAAGACCTACAAGAAATTGTTTACAGTTATAGTCCTCGCAACTCTGACATTTTCCCAAATGTAAATTACAAATGATTGGAAATACCAGAAACATGCTTATAATAAAAATGGCACTTATAAATCATCTTAAAAAATGAAATCCCTACCTTTGGGTCAAAATTGACACGGAGAAGACCATTTATGGCACTGAATTTAACCAAGGGTTGATTCAAATTGAATTCACAGATTTCATCCACATTACTTTTCCATTCATTATAGACATGATTTTCAAATTGATCAAGCAAAGTGGTCATTTCAACATACTTTTGACAAACTAAGGCATTATCAGGATTGCCCAAAAATCTGTAGGAATAAGGTTTTTCTACTGGTTTATACATATATTAGATAGATTTCAGCTTAATAATTGTATAATAATACAATACACAATATAAAATACATAAAATATGATAATGCACTATAAACCAGGAAGAGAAACAGTCAAGACCAAATTATGCCTATGAATTGCTTTTGCTTTAAAAGATAAAGTTATAAGATGAATGAAACTCAGGATGTTACTAAATGTTGATAGCAACAATCTACTGGCTCCTATGAAGAGAAGAAAAAGGCACAAAGACTGCATAATAAAAGCAGTGTTACTTATTGGAAAAAGGAAAAATAATAACAGCAAGAAACTCCAAACATGGTGAAGGACAAGTGAAAAGAAAAAAGGTCCAGAAAACATGTAAGCATATGAAATTCTAAGAGTCCCATTATAAATATTCCAAAATCACGGGAATGAATCCCTCTCCACAAACCCAACCAGTGAGAGAAGTGAACAGGGCAATGGCTTCCTAAGTGCTGATATGAACAGCTCACTCTCTTATATAAAACGTCACCCATACCATTAGAATAATTTGCCATGACCTAAGCTTAACTACTTACAGATAACGGAGAGATGCAAAGCTTGACCAAAACATTTGAAGTCGTTGGAGGACCTGTTGGGCCCATCTGATATTTCCTGAGGTAAATGGCATGTTCTTGTTAAGAGCTACATGTCCACGTTCAATCTGCAAGTTGATATTTTGGTGAAGAGGAAGAAAGGGAACATTTAGTCAGAATGGTTCCCAACCTTGTAAGCAATTGTTCATTTTGGTATTTTTACGGTAGTGTAAAACATATGTGTTTAATCACTTGATTACTAGAAGAGTTACAGTCCTAAAGCAAGTTTACCATCTCCATGAGGAAACCAGTTAAATAAAAGCACAAAAAGGTAGTGCCTATATCGAGTCTTTAGATATAATCACAGAGTTCCAGTTGATGGTCATTATCTGCAAAAATGATGCTGTGAATGTGTCCAACCTTATCCACCACTTACCTGTTTCATGTGTTCATTATACAATTGCTTACACACATCCAGCTCTGTATTAAACATATGCACTAGTGTGCTGTAATGTAGGCTGAAAATTTCCATGACAACTGGCTTCTCTAGAAAATTTCCAAATACGGTCAAAAGCTATAAAAATCAAAGTTAAGGCAACGTTAAGCACTATGAGTTTTTAACACAAATACCCAGCTCACAATGTCCCCCTTCAAATCTCTTACATGACTGAAGTTTAGAATCTTAAAAGTATCCTGTGATGCTTCAAAATGTAAAATGTATTTTTTGCATCTCCCTAAAATTTCTGTACATCCAATAAACCAATTCTAGATGTAAAATAATTTCCCTTTCTCAGCAGAAAGGAACCATTGTCTGTCTGCAATTTCTGCTCACAGCTAATACTATTTCCTGTTGGGTGGCAGGTAACGTTTCAGAAGACGCTTTGCAGACACAAGAACAGAAACAAGATTCATGTGCTTGTTATTGTTCTTCCCTCCTACATATGTATTCTTTAGATATAAATATCCATATATCCATATTGAGGCCCTCTAGGTCACAGCATGAATAATTATACCAGATGTGCCAGTCACCATGGATGCATGCCTATGGCCCCTCGTACATCCACGTGACCCAGCCACCCCCAACAGTGTCCTGGGGCTACAGTGGTTACTGCTACAAGGACAACCACTCCACAGGTGGACGACTCCTTTGACATGAATTTCCTGGCTCAAATCAATGCCTTGAGCTAATCAGATTCTTTCTCAGAGTCAGGGCCTGGCTGAATCCACGCTGGCTAAAATTACCAGTGAGCAGAAACTACTAGCAAGCAGAGGAAGCCAACTGATGGGGGGACAGCAGAAAGCAGACACACAGACTGAACAGGATCACATCACCAGCAAAGCAGGAGTGAAATCTCACAAGCTCCCCTTGTTCAGTCAGTGGAGCCCCCTAGATTTCCAACTTACCTTCGCTGTCAGTGTTCACAAAGCTTAGTTATCCAGCGAGTCTGATTTTGGATTCCCATTAGTCTCTTGTTTACTACCCAGTGTGGATTCTTTTGCGTGCTAGCATAAAATAGCTCTTTCCTTGCTTGCAAGCAAAATGACACTTATTTGTATATAAATTTGTATAAAACAAATTTTATTTGTATATAACCAATGTTTCTATAGTGCTATGTCCCAGGAACTATATGTCAAGGGCCTTAAAAGTGCTGTTGTTACACACTCCAGGTGAGGAAACTGAGTTACAAGGAGAGAATGATTTTCCCAACTTCATAACAGCTAGTGGTGGAGCTGGGATTTGAAACCAGGCAGTCTAGCATTTGGGTTTGTGTTCACTGTGTAGCTTCTCATCAGCTAATATGCCATTGAAAGTTATATCATTTTGTCAGCTGATCATTCTGTGTGGGCTTCATAATACGTTAGTTACTAAGCCTGTCATATAGATATTTTCTTTGAAAGAAGACATATCAAAACAGCTAAGTATATTTACAGTGGCAGATAAACTGTATCCAAGGTCACGCCTTGTTTAGCAATATGGCAAAGGAGGGGGCTTGTTCTTTTTAAGGAAATAATAGGTGTTCCCTAAAACGTGTTTCACTTAAAAAACAGCTTTATAATAAAAATTTGCAAATATTTCCATAAACTACATTCACTGAAAATAAAATTACCATTAAAAAATTATAGAAACTAAAATGTAACTATAACTATACCTTAGGGGTCAATTTAGACAACACATTCCGACTTTTTCTGGTAACATCAGTTATAACTGCAGTAGAAACTGCTAAATATTTTTAAATCTACTACTCAGCTGCTACTTAGCAAAATGTAACTGATTAACTTTCTTCCCACAGTCATTGTTTTGTTGAGTTTGGGTTTCAAATAAAATTTCTAAAGTAAGCATTGTCTCATATATTTAACAAAAAAGTATACTCCAACAAGAATTTATAAGTGCATTTATTTCACAACATTATTTTTTAAACACTTATCATATTGACCACAATGGAAAGAATAGTAGAAGTTTCCTAGCTATACCACATCTTGCCTATCAGCTTAGCGGTCCTTAACTCCAAGTTTTCAAGAGAAGATATTCTGAGGCGAGGTTGTAAAGCCAAAAAGTAGTAGGAAAAGTCTCAAAGTTTTAGGCAGTATACACTATTGTAATTGTCATCCAAAATGTATAAAAATTACCCTCCGGGAGGAGAGTAAAGGTCATTTCAAGCTCTTGCTTCTTTGTTCACAGCAAAACTAAAAGCTATTTTTGAAGAGTAGAGATGTTTTCTTTCACATTGACTTCAAGACCAAAGAGTAATTCCCACCACATGATTCTCTTTCCAAATATCCCGTCTGAGATCTGCAAGGTTTGTCTTAATTTTGCTCCACTTCTTTCATTGCATAATACAGCTTTTCATAACACTATTGCCATTGTTCAGTGTAGTACATATTTATATTTTTCCTAGGTGTGCCACTTTCAATGATTTTTAAAAATCCGTGGCCACCTAAACCATATACACTTCATATTTTAATAGTTTTCAAAGCTGAAGTCCTTTCTAGACACTTTTTTTTTTTTTTTACACACTTCAGTTTGCTTTCATGTAAATTTTAGAGAGCCATTCAGTAGTATTTGTTTTTGTTTTTTGGTGAGCACACCTAGCACTTTAGATTTTGAAGCACTATACTTTTATATTAGAGTAGAACAGCCCTCAGTTCCGGTGCCCTTCCTGGCCATGTCTTTGACAATAGCAGGTATTGTAACAGTAGTCTTCAGAGAACAGTCTACAAATATTTTTCTTCCCAGGGACTAACAGTAAATGGTCAGAGCTCATCATCCTATCCCTATAGGTGAAATATTTTTCTCTCTAAGTACACAGCCTTGTAATTTCTTCCTCTGCCATTACACTTGCAGCAGTTTACCCTCATCAGTATGTTATTTCATTATTTGAACTACCAGCCAGTCCACCTTGCCTCAAGTAGTTATTAAATGTCACTTTGTACAAGTTACCATGGAAGGCAATCTACACAGAAGCTGTAAGCTGATGCCACACCTCCGCCAAGCTTATGACAGTAGGATCTCATATTTGTTCAGTAAACAGATCAAATATGTGAAAAGTTAAAGAAAAAAACCTTTTACCTAAGAGATTAAATTGTTTAGAAAAAAATTAACTGGCAAGTACTATAACAGAATTCATATTAATGGTTGGAGAAAGAGATTTGAACTGAAAATGGCAGGAGCCTCTGTAATTGAGATTTCATTCTACATTCTTTTTTTATTTATAAAAGCATGAAAGAAAACTAGTTCCAGTAGCAAAGAATATGATAGACTATCACACAGACATTTAAAAAAAATAATAGTTGAATTCTGTTATAAAGGCAAGAAAAAATTGTACGACTCTTTGTTAAGCAAAGATTACAGTAGAGGATGAAAATATAATGTCATTTTTGTCAAAGAGAAACAAGTATGCATATCTAGACAAAAAATAGTGGCAGTAGTAAATATAATAATCATATATGACTATTATAGATGTTAGACATGAGATATTAGATTACAGGTCATTTTATAACAACAGGCTGTATATTGCGGCTGACGGCACCTGAGTTTCACTGAAGGGTTCTTATAAAACAAAGAACTATTTGATGCTCATGAATTCTTTCTTTTAATACTTTAAGTTCTGGGATACATGTGCACAATGTGCAGGTTTGTTACATAGGCATACATGTGCCATGGTGGTTTGCTGCACTCATCAACCCATCATATACATTAGGTATTTCTCCTAATGCTATCCCTCCCCTAGCCCCCTACTCCCTGACAGGCCCCAGTGTGTGATGTTCCCCTTCCTGTGTGCATGTGTTCTCATCGTTTAACTCCCATTTATGAGTGAGAACATGTGGTGTTTGGTTTTCTGTTCCTGTGTTAGTTTGCTGAGAATGATGGTTTCCAGGTTCATCCATGTCCCTGCAAAGGACATGAACTCATCCTTTTTTATGGCTGCATAGCATTCCATGGTGTATATGTGTATATGTGCCACATTTTCTTTATCCAGTCTATCATTGATGAGCATTTGGGTTGGTTCCAAGTCTTTGCTATTGTGAACAGTGCTGCAATAAACATATTTGTGCATGTGTCTTTACAGAATGATTTATAATCCTTTGTGTATATACCCAGTAATGGGATTGCTGGGTCAAATGGTATTTCTGGTTCTAGATCCTTGAGGAATCATCACACTGTCTTCCACAATGGTTGAACTAATTTGCACTCCCATCAACAGTGTAAAAGCATTCCTATTTCTCCACATCCTCTCTAGCATCTGTTGTTTCCTGACTTTTTAATGATTGCCATTCTAACTGGCGTGAGGTGGTATCTCATTGTGGTTTTGATTTCCATTTCTCTAATGATCAGTGATGATGGGGTTTTTTTCATATTTCTTGGCCACATAAATGTCTCCTTTTGAGAAGTGTCTGTTCATATCCTTCACCCACTTTCTGATGGGGTATTTTGTTTTCTTGTAAATTTGTTTCAGTTCCTTGTAGATTCTGGATATTAGACCTTTGTCGGATGGATTGTAAAAATTTTCTCCCATTCTGTAGGTTGCCTGTTCACTCTGATGGTAGTTTCTTTTGCTGTGCAGATTTATGTTAGTCTAATTAGATCCCATTTGTCAATTTTGGCTTTTGTTGCAATTGCTTTGGTGTTTTAGTCATGAAGTCTTTGCCCATGCCTATGTCCTGAATGGTACTGCCTAGGTTTTCTTCTAGGGGTTTTATGGTTTTAGGTCATCATCCTATCCCTTAGATTTAAGTCTTTAATCCATCTTAATTTTTCTATAAGATGTAAGAAAGAGGTCTAGCTTCAGTTTTCTGCATATGGCTAGCCAGTTTTCCCAACACCATTTATTAAATAGGGAATCCTTTCCCCATTGCTTGTTTTTGTCAGGTTTGTCAAAGATCCGATGGTTGTAGATGTGTGGCATTATATCTGTTCCATTGGTCTACACACCTGGTTTGGTACCAGTACCATACTGTTTTGGTTACTGTAGCCTTGTAGTACAGTTTGAAGTCAGGTAGCATGATACCTCCAGCTTTGTTCTTTTTGCTTAGGATTGTCTTGGCTATAATGTGCTCTTTCTTGGTTCCATATGAAATTTAAAGTAGTTTTTTCTAATTCTGTGAAGAAAATCAGTGGTAGCTTGATGGGGATAACATTGAATCTACAAATTACTTTGGGCAGTATGGCCATTTTCACAACATTGATTCTTCCTATCTAGATCCTCATGAATTCTTTATGTTAAAATGCTCAACTGGGGCCAGAGAACACTGATGGCTTCACCACTGACTAGCCAATTCATTTACAGGTCAAAATTAAACAATATCTTTAAAAAATCTGTGTCTGCTATATTGTTCGACACTGCCATTCTCAATGAATTATACTCATGATTTCTTAGCTCTTTTCTTCTGATATTGAACCCTCCATCCCTCTTTTGGGATGTTATCTGATTATTAATTTATACTTGATTTGTAATTTTTTTTGTCAAGCAAGTTTTACATGGTGTTCCTATTCCCCATATTATAAGCTTTTCTTTTTTTTTTTCTTTTGAGACAGAGTCTCGCTCTGTCGCCCAGGCTGGAGTGCAGTGGCCAGATCTGGGCTCACTGCAAGCTCCGCCTCCTGGGTTGACGCCATTCTCCTGCCTCAGCCCGCCACCTCGCCTGGCTAGTTTTTTGTATTTTTTAGTAGAGACGGGGTTTCACCTTGTTCGCCAGGATGGTCTCGATCTCCTGACCTCTTGATCCACCCGTCTCGGCCTCCCAAAGTGCTGGGATTACAGGCTTGAGCCACCGTGCCCGGCCTATAAGCTTTTCATATGTGGACACTATTGAGATGCTTTTCTTTTATGTAACTCTTAACTGTATTTCATCAATTCTGTGACAAGCATACTTTTATGTTTCAAAATCTCTGCAATTGAAATACATTATGCAATCAATGAAATTATTATTATTTGGCAGCATTTTTTAATTGTTACACAAAATAATGGTGTGTCTGATCATCAATGATACCTTATGCCTGGGTAAATACAGTATATAAATTGCTATTTGTTTCAGTCAGAAAAATAAAATAGGCAGATGAACCTAACATATCTAAACAATGGTAAATAAAAGAAATTCCCGAATTAAGGTATTTTTCAGTTTTTACTGTGACTTAATTTTGAATCAGTATTTCACTGGCTAGGCCAAATTTTCTGTGAAGATAATGAGAGCTAAAACACTGTGAATGCAAGAAAAAAAACAGTAACTAAATGTCCTAAAATCATCTTGTACAAAGTGTCATTATTCATTAGCACATTATTCAAAGTGTATTATTCAGTGAGCTGAATTTGAAGGGAATATGACTAGTTAACCTAGTTAATACTCTACCTGAATGAGAATTCACCCCTTTCATCTAACAGCCTATATTATTTATTAGTAAAACATTTTTTATGATAGCTTCTTCAGAACTAACCTTAAATGCAGCTTCTAAGCCATTGCAGTTAAAGAAAGCTTCACAAATAATTGTCCCAAGCCTTCTGTCAAATTCCAGAGTTTTGGACTTAAATGCCACATAATCACTTTCAAATTCCTGTAAAATTCAAAGTGAAATATTAGTGTATTGGAAAGAATCCAACAGCGAAAATAGCAATCACACAAGCGTGACCTTACTTTAGCTCTCTCTCGCTCTCTGAGTGAATTTATTTTTCATAGCAGGATTCCAGGGAAGATCAAGAAAGAGCTATATCTGACTGACTGCAAGTGCCACCTTACAGAATCACTGAAAGCTTAGTGCTTTTACCCTATGCTTTCCCAGTGCTTTTCAGTGGCTCAGGCCCCAACAGCAGTGCTTTGGCTCACGTGCTCACATAGAAGCCTCAGTCTCTCCTCCTTCTCCCAATTCATTTTGATTGTAAACGAAAAGTGAAGTTTTCAGAAAATAAAAAAGAACCTATCCTCATTATAACTTTAGTCCATCTATAAGTTTAAATAGGAAGGGTTTTGTTTGCTTTTCACGGAGTTGAAAATCTACACGGAAACACTATTTCTTCAGGTGTGAACTGAAATCCACAGGTAAGAAAACATCATTAGTGATACAGAGCTAACAAATACTCTTACATTTTCCCAGTTTTTTATTAGTATGCAGTTAACATCCCTCAGTTTCCTCCTAATACATAACCATCCACTCCCATAGTTAGAAAGAATGAAACGGTGAAAGAATAACTATCATCTTCATAGCATCACAGTTGAGTCTCCAGTAAAGAAATCCCAGGATTTCAGAAACATTTTGGTGCTTTACAGTCAAAAGGCCTCTGAACTACACAAAACAGATTTCTCATAATGAAGGCCTTTGCCACCTCTGTAAACTGAGCCTCCATCTATTAACAGTAATAACAGTAATAGAATAAATGACAGCTAGCATGTAAGTAATTCTGTTCTAAATGTTCCACATGATTAACTCACCTCTTACAACATCTCATGTAGGTAATATTTTTTTCTGCATTATAGGTGACAAAACAAACTCAGAGAAGTTAAACGATTCACCTAAAATCACACCACTGGTAAATGTCAGGGCTGGAATTTAAAGCCAGGCAACCTGGCTCCTGATCCCAGATGCTATGTTTCTTTGAAGGAATATACCTGCTAGAGTCTGAATGTTTTATGTCCTTGCAAAATTTTATTTTGAAATCCTAGCCCTCAATATGATGATATCAAGAAGTGGTGCTTTCAAGGGTGACTAGGTAATAAGTGTGGGATCTTCATGAATGGGATCAGTGCCCACATAAAAGAGGCCTGAGAGAGACCCCTTCATCCTTCTGCCAAGTAAGGACACGGCTAGAAAGTACCATCTGTGAATCAGGATGTAGCCCTCCCCAGACACTGAATCTGTGGGAGCCTTGCTCTTGGACTTCTCAGCCTCTAAAACTCTGAAAAATAATTTTCTGTCATTTATAAGCTACCTGGCTTATCGTATTTTGTTATAGCAACCTAAACAGAGGGCACCTTATGCTGAATTTCACACACGGAAAAGCAGTGTAACAGCAAAGTTCTAGGACACTATGTGTCACACACCACAACATTATATTTAGCATCTCAAGAAGAAGTTTCCACTTCTGAATTAGAGCCAAGCAATCTCTTCATTCAAGGCTCCTTGGCTAATAAAGTAAACACAACTTCCCAACAAGTTTTAACAAGCCTAACATCCCTCTCCTTAGTATAGTAATAGAGAACATATGGCTTAAGGTCACCAAACATTAATTGAATATTTAGAAATAAATATCTCAGGGAGAGAAAAATATGCTACTCTCCCTCCCTGATATCTCTCCCTCACCCCCCTCCCTCCTCACTCACTCATTCCTGAAAACAAATTTAGAACTGCACATGGGCCCTCTCCCTTGGAAAGTCCCACAGAAAATTCATACTTAATTTGTTCAAGTACAAATCTGAACTCGTTATCTTCTCTACAAAGCTGCTCTTCTTTTTATACACCCTAATAGAAACTTGGGCAACCTCCTTGACTTCTCTATCAAATGCTCTTCTAACTACCTCTGGAGTCTCTCTACTATTCTCAATCTCTCCAGGATGCCCTTGGTCTGGGTCACCATTATTGCTCATCTGGATATCTGTTAACCACTTTCTACTCTTTGCCTCTAGTCTTATCTGATTCATCCTCCAATGGCTGACTAAATAATCCTTTTAAAAATAGAAATCTTATCATGTCACTTTCTTATTCAGAATCCTTTAACTCACAATCTTAATTCAGAATTGTCAGTTTCTCAGGGTAATGTCCAAAGGTCTTAGCATAATCTATTACATAAGACCCTATGCGGTCTGGATGCCACTTACTGCTAACTATTCTGCCACCTCTCCCAATTTCACACTCTCGGATCCAGCCACGGAGCCTTATCACATTTTGTCTCTCTCCTTCACCCACTTCTCACCTGCTTCATTTCTATTTATGTTACAGGTCTCAGTTTACATTTCACCTCCTCTGGAAAGGAGGCCTATGTAAATGTTCTCAGAGCACTCTATACTCTTCATACCCCAGCACTGGGCACCCATATGACAACTGCCTATCTACATTCTCCCTTGGAGTTTAATCTCTGAGAGTAACTGCCAGGTTTATTTATTTTTTCACAATTACAGTACCAATATTTAATAGAGTTTCCAGGACATATTTGTTTCTCAATAAATATGTATTACAGAATAAATGATGTGCTAGTATTATTCAGAAATCATTATAAAAATGTTGCTGTATTCTGAAAACCGCATAATTGCCTTTATTAGCATCATGAGAAGCTATTGAAGGGTTGTAATTAGAGAAAAGCCATGGTTTGACTTAGTATCTAAAAGGCACTCAGGCTGCCGTGTGGAGAATAAACTAACAAAGTCAAGATGGGGAAAAGGGAGCAGTTTGGAGGCAAGCACAATAATCCAAGTCACAGAAAAGACTTGGAAATACTTTCAAGGCATATCTGAAAGAACTGGATGTTTGTTGTGAGAAAATGAGCAAGATCACAGATGACTCAAAGGTTTCTCACTAAGTAGCCCATTACATATGCCATTGAATGAGTTGGAGAGACAGGCAAGAGTAGGTTTGGGGAGGGATAAGCAGGGGTTTAGATCTGAATGTGATTTTGAGATGTATAAGAAATATCTCAGTGGAGACGTTGAGTAGGCAATTATGTTTGGCATGTGTTTGGCATGTGTTTCTGTGGGTACATAGAAGCCAAGAGTTGAGGCTTGAGAACCTCCTCCTAGATTTCAGAGAATGTGTGGAAACACCTGGATATCTAGACTGAAGTCAGCTGCAGGAGCACAGCTCTCATGGAGAACCTCTACTAGGGCAGTGTGGGGTTGGAGAAGGGAAATGTGGGGTTGGAGCTCCCACACAGAGTCCCCACTGGGGTACTGCCTAGTGGAGCTATGAGAAGAGCGTCACTGTCCTCCAGACCCCAGAATGGTAGATCCACTGACAGCTTACACCACACACCTGGAAAAGTTGCAGGCACTCGACACCAGCCCATGAAAGCAGTTGTGGGGGCTGTACCCTGCAGAGCCACAGGGGTGGAGCTGCCTAAGGCCTTGGAAGCCCACCTCTTGCATCAGTGTGCCCTAGATGTGAGACATACAGTCAAAGGAGATTATTTTGAAGCTTTAAGACGTAATGACTGTCTTGCTGGGTTTCAGACTTGCACGGGACCTGTAACCCCTTTGTTTTGGCCAATTTCTCCCATTTGGAAGGGGAACATTCACCCAATGCCTGTACCTCCATTGTATCTTGGATAACTAACTTGTTTTTGATTTTACAGGCTCATAGACAGAAGGGACTTACTTTGCCTCAGGTGAGAATCTGGACTGTGGACTTTTGTTTTGATGCTGAAATAAGACTGGGGGACTGTTGAGAAGGGATCATTTTATTTTGCAATATGAGAAGGGCATGAGATTTGAGAGGGGCCAGGGGTGGACTGATATGGTTTGGATTTGTATCCCTGCCCAAATCTCATGTCAAATTGGAAGAAGGGCCTGGTGGGAGGTGACTGGATCATGGAGGGTGACTTTCCTCTGTTGTTCTCATGACAGTGAGTTTTCATGAGATTTGATGGTTTAAAAGTATGTGGCACTTCCCCCTTTGCTCTCTCTGAACACTATGTGAAGAAGGTCCTTGCTTCCCCTTCATCTTCCAACATGATTGTAAGTTTCCTGAGGCCTCCCAGTCATGCTGCATGATTGTAAGTTTCCTGAGGCCTCCCAGTCATGCTTCCGTTAAGTCTGTGGAACTGTGAGTCAATTAAACTTCTTTTCTTCATAAATTACCCAGTCTCAGGTAGTTCTCTGTAGCAATGTGAAAATGGACTAATACACTACTTTAAAATCTTTTTCAAGTAATTCCAAAATCTCTATTATATTGGCATTGGCATCTAATGGTTGTCTTTTTTTCACTCAGTTGAGATCTTCCTGGTTCTTGGTATACTAACCAATATTCTACTGAAATTTCATATTGTTATAAGACTCTGACTCTTATTTAAACCTGTTGTTTTTGCTGACTTTCTCTGATACTGCTCCAGCCTCATTACAATAAAGGAGAGACAGAAGTCTAGGTTCTCCACTTGGCATCTATTCATCCCCAAGGGTGGGCAGGGCTCCTTGTTACAGCTGGGCTGGGACTTCCAGTTCCCCATGTAGTCTCTACTGATGCCACAAGTGCAGGTGGCCTTGTTACCACTTGACCTCAGGGTGATAGTCTGGACTCTCCATCAGGTTTGCTCCAACATCAGGCTGGGTGAAGAAGGAAATCCAGGGTTCCCACATGGTCTCCAGACACCACAGAGAATGAAGTTAATTCCTGGCCAGCAGGGATGAAAATCATGGCTTCCTGTGTAGTCATCTCTGACACCACCCCAGCAGGGGTGGGAGTTGGAGCATTTTCAGACAGACAGGGTGTAAGTCTAGGTTCCCCACTCACCTTTTCCTGGCAAGGGGAGGGGTGGGGCACAGTTTCTTCCATGGTGTTTGGCTAGAGTGGAGAGATTATGGTTTGACAAATCTTCTTTTGTGCTAAGTTCTCTCCTTCTTGAGCCTTTGGCTAGGGAGAGATCAGGCTTTTACTGGGCTTTTTTTCTGGTCTGTGCCCACTGGCATTTCCTGGTTGCCAGTGTCTTCAGCTCCAAGTCTGGATTACTTTCGGCAATAGGAAAATCCAGGGAACTCATCACGTTGTTGTTTCTTGAGTCCCAATATCCTTAGCCACTCTGCCTTTTTATTTTCACCTTTCAGATTCTTCTTATGTCTGTTTTATATATAATGGCCAGTGGATTTTTGTATTTTTTTGCTCAGATAGTGTTATTTCATTTCAGAAATAAGTAACACATATAGACACATATCTCTTCCTGCCTGCCCAGAAAACCACTACCCCAAAGTAAGTTTCAATCTTTCCCATGTATGTTTTTCTACTTTTGTTATAAACATCATACTATATATACATAAGTGTGCATTGAATACTTTGTCTTTACATTTCCTTGAAATACACTTAAGAATTCTGTCTTTCTTAATTGCTTACAGCACAAAGACCAGGCCTTCATGAGTAAGCTGAAATAGAGCACTGACACTGATATTAGACTAATTTATGCCCACAAAATGCTTTGGCCTAAAATATTCTAAGAAGCAAGGAGAACATCTGTCTTACCTCAAAAGAGCTGTTTATAAGCACAATCTCCCACTTACTTGCTTGATAGGGTCTTGGCTTAAGCCCCAGAAAGGATCAAACACATCATCCATACCCTCTATCAGAGTTTACATCTTTCAAGAGAGTCTTGAGTCAGTATTAACATCTTCTGGGATCTTAGATCTTGGCTTCCTTTTATCTCCTCTCCCCTACAACCCCAAGAAGAGTCCCTTAAGCCAACTTGGTGCTTCCTTTCTGGGCTTCCTGCAATAGACATTTTCAAGGGCTGTCTGTGGCCGCCAAGCTTGCTGAGGCCTTTGGGGCAGGCAAGGAAGACACATTCTTGGAATATGTATCAATCCTATACAAGATGAATTGCTGTCCTTCTTGGGTAATTACCTTCCCGCCAAGCAGCTGTTTGGTCTCCTCAAGGGATAATACCATGTCAGAGCCTCAGAGTTAATCTCCATTGCTAGCAGGTAGGATAATCAGCAGCAACAAGAGCTAGAGGAGTCTCAGTGACAGGCGAACCATGCTATTGTATAATGGCCAGTGTTTTAGTTGCACTCAGTGGGAGGAATAGGGAAAAGTACATCTCCCTCTTTCCAGAAGCAGACGTTTCTAAATAAAATTTTAAACAATGATATCTACTAAACAACATTTTAAAATAAGTAAGACACAAATCTGATGGATGTGCAGTTGTTTTAAGATGAGCAATGCTATTGTAGTGATACAGAATGACTGCCAAAATATAGTAAGTGATAAAAACAAGGTATAAATGCTATTAATGCAAAAGCAGAAAACAATGTATATGCCAGTACATGCACCAAATATCTCTGGAACATCATATAAGAAATTTTTAATAGAGATGCCTTTGGGGAGGACAAATGGAAGACTAGGGAAAAGGCTATAGGGTGAGAAAAGAGGACCAAGTTTTACAAATGTTACCTTTCCAAAAGAATTACTAAGGAAGGCTGCTAAATAATTCATTTCATCTTGAATAATATGCAGGCAAAGCATGGAAATGCTGTGTATGACTAATAAAGATGAAATCTGTATAATTAAAATGAGAAAACACTACATAAAGTAATAGCAAAAGAATAGTTCAGTGGGCGACAGCAGAACAATAGACTTGTTCTAGGAATTAGAATACAACCTAGTACAGGTGAACTAAATAACTACTTTTAAAATGTATTTTAGATTCTGATACCATGGTGAGCTAGGCACCTGAATAAAACTTCCCACTGAAAATCAGCAGAAAAACAGACACAGCAACCTGGATCACTTCATCTCAGGGCACAGGTCCTCAGGTGAATTCCCCCAGATGAACTTATTCCTTTCATTTCAATGAGGACACAAGCAAGATAAATACTAACAGGGTGGTGTAGTGAAAACAATGCAGGGGGTGGGCGTGGTGGCTCATGCCTGTAATCCCAGCACTTTTGGAGGCCGAGGCAGGTGGATCACTTGAGGCCAGGAGTTTAAGACCGGCCTGGCCAACATGGTGAAACCCCATCTCTATTAAAAATACGAAAGTTAGTTGGGCATGGTAGCACACTCCTGTAATCCCAGCTACTCAGGTGGCTGAGGCAGGAGAATCATTTGAACCTGGGAGGCAGAGGTTGCAATGAGCCGAGATCATGCCACTGCACTCCAACCAGGGTGACAGAGTGAGACTGTCTCAAAAAAAAAAAAAAAGCCCGGGTGCAGTGGCTCATGCTTCTAATCTCAGCACTTTGGGAGGCCAAGGCGGGTGGGTCATCTGAGGTCAGGAGTTGGAGACCAACCTGGCCAACATGGCAAAACCCCGTCTCTGTTAAAAGTACAAAAAAATTAGCTGGGCATGGTGGTACATGCCTGTAATCCCAGCTACTCAGGAGGCTGAGGCAGGAGAATCACTTGAAGCTGGGAGGCGGAGGTTGGAGTGAGCTAAGATCGCACCATTGCACTCCAGCCTGGGTGACAGAGTGAGACTCTGTCTTAAAAAAAAAAAAAAAAAAAAAAAAAAAAGGAAGGAAGAGAGGGAGAGAAAATAAAAGTATGCAGGGATTGTGGTTGAGAGTTCTGGATTCAAACTTCCATTCCACCAACTGGAAACTATAATCTCAGATAATTTAGTGAAACTGTCATTTGCCTGGGGGACCACTCTCTGGGTTATAGTGAGAATTAAGCAGTTATATAATGTGGGAAAACTCTGGCTCAATGCCTGGCACCCAGCACTTGTTCCGTAAATATTAATTGGCTCTCATTAACAGAGACTAAGTAGAGACAAGAGGTTACCATTAACAAGAATAGCTACCATCTTTGCTTAGGTATCTGAGGAATTTCATCAAGAAACACCATAGAATGACAGCAAAATTACTGAGTCTAATATTGCTGGACTAACTGTTCAACATCAATTATGAAAAAAGCAAGTTTCCTCTCATAATTGTCTAGATTTCAAACAGTCCCCTAAAAAGATGTCAAAGAAAATACCTAAAGTAACATTCAATAATTGAGAAACCCAAAATCATTTGTGTGGGTACACCTGATAAAATCCCCACATTCTGTAAATGGACCACAGCAGCAAACCTTTTGGTATGCTAAGGCTCAAAGCCTGATTAATAGGCTTGAGATTGATGAGAAGACAAATAAATAACAGCATTTCAAACAGCAAATTACCAGTGATCAGTTCTTTAATTTACTGGAACATATTTAAACCATGTATATACCAAGGGCAGAATGGCTGACCCTGACACACTTCCCTGTTATATAAGCACTAGTCTGTAGTCAGAGCGGACGGAGCAGGAGCAGGAACACGGGGCTGTATGCAATGGGAGGGGAAGGGAAGGGTTTGGGCATGTATTCATATGTCCATACAAATACATGCATACACTAGGTTGGAAGTCATTTGTTGAAATAATGTCTCAAAAATTACCAACTGATTTCATCATGAAGTCAAAGTACAAGGAACTCAGCTAAAAAGCACCAAAATGAACAGCTTATTAAGCAAAAATATACGATACATGCAGTATTTTAAAGTAATAATGAGAGCCAAGACAAGTTTTTTAAAAAAGCAATGGTCGTCTTGAATGTAAGTATGCCAATTAAATTAACTTTTAGTTAATTCATGTTTTAATTTTAAGGAATGACCAAACTCAAGGAGCTTCTACACTGTAAGGCAAGAATCCGACAGGAGGATGAAGGGAACTTCAGGGGAAGGTTATGACGTCTCCAACCAGACTAAAGATCAGAGGTAAACACTGCCCACCTTCTCTGCAAAATAGAAGGGGCTTCCAAAATACAAATACCAAGCCAGTATATACCTCCAGAGCAAATGACTTTTCTATTCCTACATGTTTGTGGCTATGCAGGCCTCAGGCAGAGACAGGAGTAAAATCAGGACCTTCAGCATTGCCAAGGCAGTGACGTCAATCCAACCTGGCCACATTCTCTAATTCTGGCACTCTGAAAACTTGCCAGTTTTTGCAGCTGTAACAAAATCAAGATTCTCTTGCTATTCAAATGTCCCCAAGGATCTTGTGCAGGCTCAGTCTCACACTCCTCCTCCACTAGCTCATTCAGCAGGGCTAACCTAGAGGCTCTCTGAAGAATCCCATTCTGTACATATTTATTGAAAGCCTTCCAAGTGCCAGGCATCTTACAAGGCTTTGGGGATGAGTTCACTCAAATTATTCATCGCCATGATCCTATATTCCTCATACATTTTCACAAACTGTAGGACCCTGGTTTAGCAAAGAGTCACCCACTATAGCAGTGTCCTACCATTCACTCCACTTTCCAAAACTGACTACAATTCAGAGGGCTTAAGTTTGCTAACTACATCCTTATAAAGCTATCATACTGCACTCATACATCTCAAAGAATCGATTGTTCGGCCAAATATGAACAATAGTGAATAAACTCATGTATAAAATAATAAGAACAAGAGCTAAATCCTCATTCTTTTTGACTGGGGCTTCACTGTTCTTGGCAAACTACTAAAATGAAGCTATTTTTATCCTAGAACTGCAGGGATGCTCACAGGTAGCTCCCTGGCTACTAACATGCTGGAACTGACAGAGCACAGAAGCAGCTTAACTCAGAAAGCTTCTCCCTTTCCTGTGGTTGGAAATGTGAAGTTATAATCAGCTCTCAAGAATAACAAAAATTATAAGAAACAACCAACATGCTAACGATACTCGTAATGAATGGGGTGAAACCAAGTGTTCAGGTGAAAAAAAAAAAATCCAGTGATTCAAGAAAAGGCTAAAATAAAGCACATGAGTTACATGGACATCAGATCAAATTGAGTTAGTGTGGAAAGTTTCTGTTTAGTATACACAAACAAGATACAAATCCAGACTGAGGTCTGCAGTTTTATCAGCCATCATTCTGAACTGAAAACGCAAAAGCTTAAGTTCTGATCCCTGATCTACTAACTAAGTAGCTACAAGACTTCAGCAAGTCATTTAACCTCTTTTGGTCCTAGAGATGTTGGAATGGATGGCTCCTATTATTACTGAGACCGATCTTCCTTTTCAGCTATAAAATTATAGGATCCCATGAAATGAAAATGCAAAGGTACAACATTACCATGTTATTGCAATCAGATGGGTCATAAGTGCTCTGTTTAAAAACTTTATAGAGTTCCATAAATTCTTCATTCATCTCATGAACTTGTCCATTTAAAATTGCTCCTTTGGTACCACCGAATTCCAGTCTTTCCAGCTTTTCAAATTCCAAAGTGCTGACAAATATATCCTTTGTAAAAAACACAGTAAAGACCTTTCCACTACATTGAGCAGCAAAATATTTTAAAGTTTCAAATCAAGAACATTTTCAAGTGTTCAAAATCAATGAGTCAATGGACACTTACATGACAAAAAATAAATATTAATTATTTAATTAACAAAGTCATTGCTAATTTTTAAAAATTACTCTCCCATTTTCATATTTATTAAAAATTAACTCTCACTGGCCAGGCGCAGTGGCTCACGCTTATAATCCCAGCACTTTGGGAGGCCAAGGCAGGAGGATTGCTTGAGCCCAGGAGTTTGAAACCAACCTGGGCAACAAGGCAAGACTCTGTCTCTACGAAACACAAAAAAGTGAACTAGGCATGGTGGCATGCACCTGTAGTCCTAGCTACTTGAGAAGCTGAGGCGGGAGGATCACTTGAACCAGGAGGTCAAGGCTGCAGTGAGCTGTGTTCACACCACTGCACTTAAGCCTGGGCGACAGTATGAGACCCTATCTCTACAAAAAAAAAAAAAAAAAAAAAAAAAAAAAAGAATCTCTCAGTGTAAGCAACCTCTAATTCACCATAGCTAGACATGTAACTCTCCCAGTTTTATATCCTCCTAAATGTAAGTCAGATCCCCAGGTAGTATCCAAAACTCTTGTTTTCATCACCCCATACTTTGCAGTGAGTCAGTTGCTTTACTGAAAGTGAGCCCAGGAAACTGTTAAGGAAGGGATATGTAAGCTGCCCTTCATTAGGTATTTCACATTCAGAGACAGAAGAGGCATTCAGACTCATTTAAGTGATCATGAGAATTCTCAAGACATAAAGCTCTAATTTTGAATGAAATAAAACAAATCTTATATCAATGACAATGTCCAAAATTCTTACAGCTTTACAAAGAAAATAAGGCAGTGTCATCAATTTAAACTTTTTGTAAAAAAAAAATCTAAGCCAATAGGCACCATACAAGTGTAAGAGTTTGTGTGTTCTATGTGTTTAATTTACAGAGCACATATTTCCATGTTTTATTTTACCAGTGGTTTTAATATTTTATAGTATAGCATATATTAATATACTAAAAAATAGTGTGATAATTTAAATTATCCAATGGGTTTTAGGGTATGAAACAGCAATTTTAAGGATTAAATATATAAAAGGAAAAGTGGATTTATTTACAGAGGATTAGTTTACTGCTTCCTGATTTACAACACTCTTCTAGATTAGTAAATTCTAATAGTCACTGATATATAAAGAGATTTACTTATACTCAGTGTAATAACAATCAAAAATGAACTTTTAAAAAATCAAAATGAAAGACTTAAAAATTGCCCTTGTACCATCATAGCATTGGCCTGCTGAGCTCCTTATTGAGAATCACTGAGAAAGGAGGCCTCCACCTACAATGTAAAGTAAACCGTTCCATGAATCATGTGAAAAGCTACCGCCTTTTTGAACCCACCTTCAACATGAATAAGTGAAAGAAAAAAAGAATACCTCTATTTTTATCAAACGATCAAGAAACTCGTCAAATCTGCAAAACACCAGATGAGACTGGAAATCCCATGGTCTCAGCTTACTTCCCATAAAATAGCTTGCCAATTTTTTTCTATAGTTGAAAAAGCAGTTTCTGAAAGTCTTTAAGATGTTAACAGCCACCTGCACCTTTTCCAGTGACTCCTCTATTTCTCCCTTCAAAAGGTCCTCAGGTGAAAGGAAAGCTGTTGCCTAGGATTTAATGAAAGGGAACAATGATCAAAACTGTGTTTAATAATTTTTCCCTGCAACTGTCTCTGTTTCGAAGAATCATTTTTAAATGCCAGTATCTAAAGGTGGGCCAGCAATGATGAAAGAAAGAAAGCACAAATTCTAGAAATTCAGCTACTTAGACTTCGATTACATACTTGTATATGTTAGAATTAATATACAGGAGACCCTACTGTTTCTGGATTTTTACATTCTAGCAAATGACTAAATTGTCGCTAAATATGACAACTGTCATGTAATTTGCATGAGTGTGCCTGCCAGCAAATATTCTGAACAATCATTTTCTCATATAAAGAATATATAAGCCAGACAAGGAAATCTATCAGAACATGAATTTTTAAAGTACACTCACTTTATCTGGTAGTTCAGGGCCACTTGCAAAGGGAAAGACCTGATTAGGAGTGTGTAACAGTGGAAATTCTTTCAAGTTAGCAAACTTCTCTTCTGGGGGCTTAAGTGACATTACAGGACATACAGTCTAGCTGACATGTGCCACATGAACTAGTTTTGAATAGAGGAAAAGAAAGGAAGAGAAGGGTAAAAGAGAAAGAAAAGACTAGAAGATCCATGTGGCACTGGTCAAATTCTCATGGGACCAACCAACACTCCCAACTTCTCTCTTCATATTTGATACCCACATTCAGAATTCCCCTCTTCAAGGACCAAGAACTTGTGCATTCTGAAGGTTCTTTTGTATGCTATCTCTTCCTGATGCATCTTAACCTCATATAAATTACAGATTTAATTTGTGTGCCTTCAATTTTGTGGTTGCTTAGAAAGTTGTTCAAGATGTCAATGGATAATGTAATGAAAGTCCTGAGTTCAAAATAGCAGAGGGAAGCACTTCTTCCCTAAATATAGGCATATGACCTTCCATTTCCCATTAATGAAAACAGTTTTACAGGCAATATAGGCTCTGTGCCATGAATTTGTAAGGCAATAAGAAAATCATTCATTTAGTGTCTAAACCCCCTACTGATTAGACTCCTTCCCAATCTATGCTTTTATTTCCCAATCACGTTAGATAGAAAATTAACCTCCACATGAGGGCTGCTATAATAGCAAGTCATTTAGGACAGTGAAGAGAACCACCAGGAATCCCTTAGCAATGTGAATTTTAAAAGAACTTACACTTTGATATGGTACATGGTGTATTCCATATACCTTTATCTCTATGTATTCTTTATAGTAAATGTGTCTTTTTAGGATGCTGAAAAATCTATGGCAAACGACTCCATCTTTTGCTTGAGTGGCCCCTTCTGCTTTAGCAGCCCCCTGTTACCTAATTACTTGTATTTAAAGTAACGTCCCTAGGACAATCCATGCTTAATGTTTATTCCTGTGCTTCCTGGCTGGCCCTCACACAGATGAGACAATCATAGACAAGGAACCTCCTGTTCATACAGACTACTGTTCACTAAGGCCTAAGACAGGTGATAGTACCTAATGTCCTAAATGAAAACACCCAGTCTGTCTCCTTGCATGGGGAGGCAGAGTGTGTGAGGGAAAATACATGACCTGAGGCAGGGGCTGGCTGTGACCCTTCTGGGGGCCACGAACTACTTTTGTGATACTAGCTAAGTTGTCTCAGAGGATCTATTTCCTTAGCTGCAAAATGAGGGAAATGAATTAGGTGAATCTCAAAATCCCTTTTAGCTCATAAACTCTAAATTCTTCTCGACCTCTCACAGTACCCGCTCTGGAGCATGCCTAACCACAGCAGCTCTATCATCGCATACTTCATGGTACCAGCACAAACAAGCTAAAAGCCACCAGATTTAGGATGAACTGGTCCCACTTCAGAGGCCTTATAAACTAAAATACTGTTAACCAACTTATTTATCAATAAGCTGATCGATTAACCAATTTACCAATGATATTGTTAGTTTGAGGCTTGTCTCTCTGCTGCTGGTTCTCTATTCTTTTGCATGTGTTTTTATGGACTGTTGTTTTAGCTCAATCCTGACAGCTCTACTCCACACTCGACTACTCAGACTTAAACTCTTCCTTACCTAGGATCTTGTAGGTGACAATGTCTACAACAGATACACCAAGCCATGGAATAGACAAGGTAGTGGCTAGAGTGGTAATGACACATAAGGACCAGGGAGTAGAGTCAGGTTACCAGAGAAGAAAGGCAAGGCATTAAGACCCCATTAGCAAAGCCTGTGCTAGCATGCAAGGTGAACAGGTGATGCCTTTTATGTGTCTAGCCTAAATAATGATGTTAGTGGTCACCACTAGAAAACGAGAAAAGAAATACATTTGTTTATAAAGTAACAAAGGGTTTCTGACTCTGACTGGCATTCCAGTCACAGGGTCAGGCATATAATGAAACTGAGTAAAGCAGATCAAAAACGACAGTGAACGGAGAAGGTCATGGTCATCTAGACAGCACCTGTTTCACCTAAAGCGGCATTTGAAGCTATGGTCACTGGCTGAGCCTACGGGGATGGCGCAAGCACTGTAGCAAGATCTCTGAGTTTTCAATGGAGGCTGAAATGCTGGCATTTAAATGAGATCTATCCAATTTAAGTATTAACAACAATTTTTAAATTAAAAAATATTATACAAAATAGAAACACTGCATTGATCTCTGGGCCAAATGAGCTGATAGCATGTCAGTTTATGACCTCTAATATGTAACATAAGAAGGGTTTGAAATTTCACAAAATCTTGATCAATACATTCATGAAAGCAAAGAACATGTAGGTGACAAGAGGAAATACAATTATAGAAAACATAAAATGTGTAATCACATATCATGCAAGGTACAAATTTAAAAACATGTTACCACTAGAACACAATAAATGACCCCCAATTTTTTTAAAGATGGCAATGCTCCAAGTTGACAGGTCATAGTGAAACCTTTTACACATTGATAATAGCAACGTAATAGATATAACCTTTTAGAAAATAATTTGTAAGTATCAAATATTGCTCAGGAGCCATGAAAAGATTGCATCCTTTGACCAACATCAGGAATTTATAGTAAGCCAATTATTCCAGTCAAAACAGGGGATCTTTGTATAGTTTTCTGCATGTTGTTTATAATCAAGGAGGCTGGAAGCAACTTACATATACAGCAATAACAAAATCATCTTTCAAGTAGTACAAAACTGTACATATGATAAAATGTATAAATGCTTAATGGAGTGATAAAACTGAAGAACTATTTCCACTGTTCCAACACTATGCAATGAGAATATTTTACAATTATCATTAGCATACCACGTATTAGGTCACATTTAGACATAAAAAAACTTATTTTAAAATATGGAGCATGGTATAATGGGTGAGAATTCTATTATTGACTTGTTGCATTGGAAAGTTACTTATCTTCTTAGGCTTCAGGGTTTTTTTCATTATAAAATGAAGCTACTCATAATATCTATGTCGTAGCATTGCTATGAGGACTTAACTTTTGAATTTTCGTAAAGGGCTTGGAAAAGCTCCTGAACAAAATAAGTATTATATAGTGTTTGTTAAATAACTATATAAAAGTAGTAAAATTGGTGGCTGGTGGTTAGTGCTTCAGGGAACCAGCTATGGACACTGGCTAATTGTTAACTTTTGACTCCTAACATGTTGGGCGTATTTACCACAAAGTCTGAAATCTGCCGTTCATAGAATCAAAGGAATCGGGTCAATGAAACCTTTGGATAGAAGCCAGAACTAAGGAACAAGAGAAGCCACATTATTTTATCAGAAGCTTGGCAGAATCTGGCTGTTGACACAGACCAGAAGCCAGACATGAGAAGTTTACAGGCTTACAGATAACCAGGACTTACAATAAGTCACCTGTGCTAACAAATAGTCTCCTCTGTCATTTATACATTAACAAGGATTTGCAGTGAAACAGTTTCAATTATTCTCAAAATGAGAAATAGTTCCCTAAATAGGAGTTTGGGGGAAGTGGTGGTTACAGTTTTTGACCCTGCAACAGTGATTGTGGTGTTTTACATAGAGACCCAAGCCATTAGGGTCCAGGGAACCTGTTTAACAAAAGGGCAAAACTGAGTTTGCCCAACAGAGTAACAGAAATTGAACAAAAGCAGAGGAGATGATGATAAAATACAGCAAGGGATCGACCTGTTGTTATCTCCTACCAACAGCCGCAACTAGCCTGTAAGTCAACAGTTTGTCAAAAGAACAAAATGCAACTAACATTTACTGAAACTCGATTAAACACCAAGCAATGCTGGGGATTTCACTTAGGTTATCTTTTAATCCTCACAATAGCCATGGACTAGGCATTATCCCCACTGACAGATGTGGAAACTGAGGAGTCATTTAACTTCCCTTAAGTGGGTCAATTAGATTTGAATCCAGCTTGGTCTGGGTCCAAAGCCTTTCCCACACAGCACTCCATCTTTTCAGAATCAGAGAGGGAAAGAGATGAAAAACATTAACAATGCAACCTCATACTCCAGAAACTCTAAGCTGCAAGTCTGCAGACCTGTTCTCTGGTCTGGCTTTCCTCCTAACTTCTCAGGGAAATTGAGCAAATAACATCATTTTTCAAGTCTTGGTTAATTCATTTGAAAAATATCTGAATTGTGTCCCTTCAAATTGATATGTTGAAAGCCTAACTCCCAATGTGACTGTATCTGGATATAGGGTCTTTAGGAGATAACTGCGATTAAATGAGGTTATAAAGATGGGGACTTAATCCTATAGGACTGTGGTCTTATAAGAGGAAGATGGCCGGCCAGGCACAGTGGCTCACGCCTGTAATCCCAGCACTTTGGGAGGCTGAGGTGGGCGGATCACGAGGTCAGGAGATCGAGACCATCCTGGCTGACACAGTGAAACCCCGTCTCTACTAAAAATACAAAAAAACTAGCCGGGCGAGATGGCGGGCGTCTATAGTCCCAGCTACTTGGGAGGCTGAGGCAGGAGAATGGTGTGAGTCCGGGAGGTGGAGCTTGCAGTGAACTGAGATCCGGCCACTGCACTCCAGCCTGGGTGACAGAGCGAGATTCCATCTCAAAAAAATAATTAAAAATAAAATTAAAAAATATAAAAAAGAGGAAGATGGCCAAGTGAGGACACAGTGAGAAAGCAGCCAGTCATCAGCAAGCCAGGAAGAGGGCCCTCACCAGAACCTGAGCACGCTGGCACTCTCATCTCAGACTTTCAGCTTCTAGAACTGTGAGAAAAAATAAATTTCTGACGTTTAACCTACCCAGTCCATAGTACTTTGCTATGGAAGCCTGAGCAGACTAATACACACCTCCAAATAAGAACCACTGGATTATGTAGCATCCAAGTATCTTTTAGCTCTCAAATTATGTAATACCCTGTGGTACTGTGAACATAGAAGAATCCACATTCACATAGACAGGATGAGGACACAGAGAGAGCTGGTCCTTTTTTTTTTTTTTTTTTTTTAAACATTTCGCAGGTTGAGTAAGGAATAGAGAAGCAATTATAAAAGAGATTTTAAAAGACCAACAATGAATCAGAAGTTTTTCAATACAATTCTACTACTATATTTTTAGGATTTTCTTTTTGCCAGATGCTCTTAACTTATCACACTTTCCAAAAGGCTTTTATCAGTCAGTGTTTCTGTGAAAATGAAAGGAAGGCTACAAAGAAGGTACTACACATCTGTCTTTTACTGGAAGCTGCCTTAAAGCCTTTTGAAGAAAGGTACAGATACTAAACAAACAAAACCCGCCAACAACTTGTCCTTTATGTCTGACTTATTTTCATAGCTTTCTGTCATTTAGGATTAAAAGGTTACTTGGCCTTTGTTACCATAAACGTCCCTTCTCAAAAAAGAAAAAGAAAGATGGTGTTCTTACTGTATACTAGATTATTCTTCGCTAGTCTAGTAAAACCACCTCACAGCAACAATTCTTATTGTTCCTGTTTTTTGATGCTTCATACCTGGTTAATGAAGAGATTACAAAACTCTTGCAATAAAACTATAACCCGAGCAGGGGTGTTATAAAACTTCGAATGACTCCAGATCAGACAGATGGTATGAAATAATGGAGCGATTAATATGCGGGTCTGTGGGAATTCCGTCTCCTGGAGACATTGGATGTGTCTCCTCAGAGGTCTCAGGTAAAGTTCCACATCTTGGGCTTCGAGAAGGGCTGAAAGCAAAGAACCATCATTAACGTGATTTTTTTTTTTTCTAAATTCACTTTACATGTAGAAGAGGGCCACGTAAAACAACACAGCCACACTTAAATGTTGTCATAGTTCCCTTTATATTACTTATCCTACAATCTACACATGAGCAATGTGGAAAACTTTAGACACTATCCATCTGTAACTCAGTCATTTGGGAGAGCACTGATCTAGTTACCCACATAGCATAAATAAATTGTGATGGAAAACCCAAGGGGAAAATACCCCTGGAGTCTAAAGAAATTTACTCAACCCTGTGGAAACTGGGAATAAAACCTCTCTGCAATGTTGTCACTTTATGGCTTGGATTACAAACTTCATCACTAGAATGTTAATTCCTTCTAGGAACTTGGTACGAGCACAATTGAATTGTTTACTCTCTCATTCCAGTTTCCTATGACAGTAACTCATGCAATGACTGAGAAAAATTATATTATTAATAAAGGTTTAACTTAAAATTGTTAAGAACAGTGATGAAAGTATTTTGAAACTCGACAGAGGTGAGGTAGTACAACATCATGAACGTACTAAAACTTGAATGAATTATACACTTTAAAATTGTTAATTTATGTTATGTGAATTTTATTTCAATAAAACAAATGTTAAGCATGGTAAATATTTTTTTTTCACATGCTATAGAGGGCCAGGTGCAGTGGTCCATGCTTGTAATCCCAGCACTTTGGAAGGATTAGTTGAGTCCAGGAGTTCAAAACCAGCCTGGGCAACATAGCAAGACCTCATCTCTACAAAAAACTTAAAAATTAGCTGTGCATGGTGGCAGGTGCCTGTGGTCCGAGCTCCTCAGGAGGCTGAGGTGGAAGGAGCACTTGAGCCTGGGAGGTCGAGGCTGCAGTGAGCCATAATCACACCACTGCACTCCAGCCTGAGCAACAGAGCAAGACTCTGTCTCCAAAAAAGAAAAAGAAAAAAATCAAACCAAAGAATGCTATAGATATGAAGAAACATTTAAATATTTAACTCTCATTAATGACTGCTTAATCTAATCCAAAGTTTTCTCTTGCTTAGCACTGGTCCTTTTAATATACCCTAAATGGATTTCCATGATATTCCATTTTGCTCCCAAGGCTGCAAATACCCCTGATGAACTGAGAACAAATTTTTTTATGAAAGTAGGGAACAAGGTCAAGTAAATTCTAGTTTTTGGTGTTAACCCAAAAGGCTTGTGTCAAGAACAAAAAACAGAAAAACCCTGCTAAATTGTGTCACCAGGAGTCAAGGACGCACCCAGCCACTTGATGTGTAACCAATTAATCTGTCTATGTAACAATAAAAAGAATGTTCAGGAATTATTTTCAAGATGTACTGTTTCAAAATTAGTATTTTTATCAATGTTTATGTCAACATTAAATAACTGCATCTAGTAGGTAAGTGCCCTGAAATATTAAGTGTCCTTAAAATGTGATCAGCATGTCTGGTGACTCCACAATGCCTGAAGTACGTCTTTGAGAAGACCTTTCTTCCCCCAACTTGACCATGGGTTTGGGCCACTTGTTCTATTGAGAAGTGTTTTATTTCTGTATCTCCAGGCCACACACACATAAGGCTCAGAGGACCCTGGGATTCATTCCTGCAGAAGCTGTATCCAGAGAAAATTTTCGTCCTATGCTAACATAGAAAAAAAAAAAATGCCAACAGCTTCTATTTATTGAAGCATACTTACTACATGTCCAGTACCTCGTACAGTGTATAATATGCTATCCCTAACCCAGTGGTTCTCAACCAGGAGAAATCTTGCCCCCAGGGGACATTTGGCCATGTCTGGAGACATTTATGACCACCACAACAGGGATGGCACCAGCAGGTAAAGGCCAGAGATACTGCTAAATATCCTACAATATGTAAGATGCCCCCCCACAACAAAAAATTATCTAACCCAAAATGTTGATCATGACAAGACTGAGAAATACTAAATCCACGTAGCAATTCTTCAAGGAAGGTGTTAATAGGCCAATACAAACCAGAGGCTTAGCAAATTTAAAATGCTCAGTAAGCGGGGTTGGGACAGGAATTCAGATCTTACAGAGTCCCTGCTGTATATATTCCTCCTTATCTTAAGCTTTCTTTTTAAACTGAATTCATGCAGAAAACCCTAAAGATGTATTAAAACATATTTGAAGTGAATTTTCAGTATTTCCTAACTTTCCAAATGTCACATGGGAAAAATAAACTTTTACTGTTAGAAACAAAAAAAAGTTACTTGTCCATATTACCTCCAATTGTATTATTTAAAACCTCAGTATCATGTATATCCATAAGTAAATGCTTATCCATGTGCAAAGAAACATGAACAGAAATCAAGGAACTGAGCAAGATTGTCATCTTTGGGTAGGGCTGAAACTAGATAGTGGAAGGACAAGGATGGTGAGAAGACTGTCAACTGGGTATCATTTTATGATTCCTGGTTTGTAATAAGATGCATGCATTGTCTATTCAAAATTCAACAAGCCCTCCACTCTGTACATTTCATCTTCACCAAAACTTCAATGATGGCTTTGAGTGTTTGCAAGCTAAATAACTGGTGGATATCAAACACACTCAGAGAACTGAACTGGTGAATAACTGGACTCATCATAGCCCAATCTGTTGACTGGAAAACCTCTATCCAGAGTTATTTTTTTTCCTCTGCTAAATACTGAAGGCCTCACTCCTCCACAAACAGTCTAATTAAAATTTCAATCTGGAGCCACTCTGGCAGGTATCTACTACATACCAGATAAACTAAAAGTAGTTTAGTATGGGTGGAGAATAAAGTACAAAGGGTGAGATGAATTCATCATCAGAAGAGCCAAGAGCAATCACTCCCCGAACATGGCGGAAGGGTAAATGTCAAGGCCAAGCAGGCAAGGGCTGGATCATGAGCAGATGGTGATACTGATGCCAGGCTGAGGAACAAGAGTCTTACCATTTTCCACAGCCAGAAAAATATCCTTCAGAGTAGGAAAATAGCTGCTTTGTTTAGTTGTCAGGATCTTAACCATTTTGAGGACAATAGGTGCCTGAAGCTAAGGAAAAAAAAAAAAACTTTAATAAATATAAACTTGATTACTAAATACATGCATTCTGTAATAAAATATTTAAATTCTATTTCACTCACAAGTGATTCAGTATTTAACACTCAAAATGATATCTGGTTTCAAGTTGAAAATAATTTTTAAAATACATTGTTTTCTTAGCCTTGTATTTGATTTTGCATTTAACTTTTTAAATTTGGATATATATTATTATATGTGATAGTTATAACTGAGTGTCAACTTGATTGAAGGATGCAAAGTATTGTTCCTGGGTGTGTCTGTGAGGGTGTTGCCAAAGGAGATTAACATTTTGAGTCAATGGGCTGGGAGAGGCAGACTCATCCTCAATCTGGGTGGGCACCATCTAATCAGCTGCCACAGCAGCAAGAATAGAGCAGGCAGGCAGAAGATGGAAAAGCAGAACTGCTGAGTCTTCTGGCCTTCATCTTTCTCCCATGCTGGATGCTTCCTGCTCTCAAAGATCAGAATCCAAGTTCTTCAGCTTTTGGACTCTTGGACTTACACCAGTGGTTTGCCAGGGGCTCTTGGGCCTTTGGCGACCGACTGAAGGCTGCACTGTGAGCTTCCCTACTTTTGAGGTTTTGGGACTCAGACTGATTCACCACTGGCTTCCTTGCTCCTCAACTTACAGGCGGCCTATTGTAGAAGTTTACCTTGTGATCCTTGTGAGTCCATTAATTCTCCTTAATAAACTCCCTTTCCTATATACATATATCCTATTAGTTGTATCCTTCCAGAGAACCTAATACATTATATATGTAAAATACTGATTTTTCCATATGAAATTTGTTTCAGAAAATCTCCAAAACCCATGTGAATGGATGCCTTAACTTTTAGAAGCTTAAGTCATTTGTATGGCAAGCACCCAGCAGAGGAACCGAAGTTAGTCCTTCCGTAGCTGTGTCTCTCTACCAAGCAAGACCTCACTCCTTCCCAAATCAATTAAGTTGACTAATTACATTTTCCAGTCTTCAACATTTCCCTGGGGAAGTACTGCTTTTCCAGGGTAGCACAATATTTCCAATAATCTCAAATGCTGTCAAAATATTCTCCTAAAGGCAAAGTTACTTTAATGTCAAAAGTGCATACCATACATACAGAACTCTGGATTAAGAAAAGAGGGCAGACCAGTAAATTATATAGTGTGTTAAACCTTTAAAACTATTGGTCATTGCTGCTCAAGAGACTTTGCTAATTTAATTTACAATTTCTAGGGCTATCTACTTACTTGATCATAAATGCATGATAGATTTTCTCTCCTCATCATCCAGAAATCTAGCTCTGCTTGAGGAGACAAGTGAAGACCATTCAACAAAGGCTGCACTGCATCTCTTCCTATAATTTCTTGGATTTGATGTGACCATTCAATAACCACAGATTCGATTGCATGAAGTATTATCCTTTCATTTGACTGTGGTGGCCTACAAACATTAAAATAAAATAATTCAAAGATGAATCATTTTATCCAAAGACACAGATTTTAAAAGTTATTTTAGGCATCCATAAACTAGTTTCCTAAAAATAAATTCTTCAAAATCCATTATGTTTATGGTCTTGAGTTGTGGGGTTATGTTATTCTGTCATTGACATGTCTCTAACCCCAAAAAACACTGTTAAAGAATTATATCCTCAAAACCCATTTTACTAAAGGAATACTGCTATTGGCATGGCAATTACTATAGTTTGCTTTTGTATAATTTGCTTTTAAAAGCGTACTTTGAAAGGAAATAATACACATGGTGTTTCTACACTTATTTTAAAAATATGATGTAGTTGTAATTCTCTATTTTCTAATGAATTTGCTAGGGGTGTGATATTAAATGGGTATGCTGACTTTCCATTTTATTTTATTATTTGATTTTATTTGTAGAGATGAAATCTCACTATGTTGCCCAGACTAGTCTTGAACTCCTGGTCTCAAGCAACCCTCCCATCTCGGCCTCCAAACTGCTGGGATTACAGTCCTGAGCCACCATGCTGGCCTGGCACTCCATTTTAATATCCTGGATATACTGTACTGTTACATACTTGTTCTCTGAATAATTCTGATCCAGATCAATCTTTTCTGCAACAGTGGGAATTGGTAGAAGAGTTCTTCTAGACATTTTGCCCCTAAAAATATACATCTTATTTTTCATGACTTCTATGTGATATTCCATATCTTGTGAAGTAAAACAGGACCAGGACTTATGGTTGTTCTTATTAGAAAGAACTGGCACTAAAATCTAGAGAAAGAGAAACATTGTTAAAAGCAGTTAAATTAATTTACAGAAAATGTATTCCTTCAAAGGTTTTCTTGTCATACAAAATTGGCAACAAAACCGCCCAATTTCATAAATATCATCCAATAATATGAAATCTACAAAGAGAGGACAAAGTCAGTGACCCATTTAGACTTAATCAATTGACATAAATTCTGTCAAAGTGGAATTAGCATACTGCCTGTTCATTCACTTACCCATTTATCAAACATTTGTGGAGGTTCCCAATAACTCAAACACTACATGAAATAAGCAGCCATGTCAAGTAAGCAAACTGCCCTCATAATGCAAACTGAGCACACTGGCAGGCACATTAATGAAAACAATCTTTCTGAATCATATGGAAGCTAGAAGTAAATTAATCTTCTCAAGCCCTGGGTGGCATCCCAGAGGATTAAAGTTTGGATAGTCAGAAACATGTTTATTCAGCCGCATGGACCTTATTCAGAACTTCTTCCACTATGAAACAGGAAACATCAATGAAACTATGTGAAAACTCTCAAAAAGCATTTTTTCCATTTCCAGAGTCTGGAATATATTATGTAATCAATAAGAGAATGCTGCATTAATGAAGTTGGTCTCTTCTTGCGTTCCCTTGAAGTATCCATTTTAAACTTTTTTTCATTTTTCTTATATACAATCTATATGTAATCTGACCAGTTTATAAACATTTTACTATAAAACTTGAATGAGCCAAAATGCTCAGAAAATGTTTATTCTACCTTTTCAGAGTTTAGTTTGATGATACAATCTTCTAGTTAACTAAAACAAGCTGAAAATTCACTTTCATTTTGAATGGTGTTGAAACAAATATCTCCAAATGTTGTTATTATTATCTTTTCCTGCTTAGCACCCATTACATGTCAAGCTAGTAATACAGAAATTAGTACAAAATAGTCCCCGCCCTCAGTGAGCTCAGTAGGTGAGATCCTGGAACTGTGACGCTCAAGATAAGATGTGCCATGATTATACAGAATGAGACCACCACTTCTCCTGTTGTCCTTCCCAGCTTTTTCCCATCTCACCCTTCCCCTAGTTTATAAGACAGGAGAAGGGGGAGAAAGCAAAAAGTTGGAAAGAAACAGAAGATAAATAGCTAGACGACCTTGGCACCACCACCTGGCCGTGGTCATTAAAATAATAATAATATTAACTCCTGACCAAAACTACTAGTGTTATCTGTAAATTCCAGACATTGTATGAGAAAGCACTGTAAAACTTTTGTTCTGTTAGCTGATGCATGTAGCCCCCCGTTACATTTTCCACGCTTGCTTGATTTATCATGACCCTTTTACATGGATCCCTTAAAGTTGTAAGCCTTTAAAAAGGCCAAGTATTTCTTCTTCAGGGAGCTCGGCTCTTAAGACGCAAGTCTGCCGACACTCCCGGCCGAATAAAAGCCTCTTCCTTCTTTAATCCGGTGTCTGAGGAGTTTTGTCTGTGGCTCGTCCTGCTACAATCAGAGGTATGTCTAGGATGCATATGAAAACATGGGAGAAATATGTGCCTCTGGGAGAGAATGGTTTTAAGAAAGATTTGCCAGAAAAGTCATTACTTGGTTTGAATCTTTAAGATGAAAGAACAGGGCAAGGCAGTTGTTATGATGTGAATATATATGTCCTCTGAAAATTCATATATTGAAATCCTAACCCCCAAAACGATGGTATTAGGAGGTGGCATGTTTGGGAGGTGATTAATCCTGAGGGCCCAGTCCTCATGAATGGGATTAGTGTCCCTATAAAATAGGCCCAACAGAGCTTGTTCGCTCCTTCCACCATGTGAAGAAATAGCTAGAAGGGGCCATCTATAAACCATGAAGCAGCCTTCAGACACCTGAATTTACTACTGCCTTGATTTTGAACTTCCAGCTCCAGAACTGTGAGAAATAAATGTCCAGTGTTTATACCCCACCGAGTCTGTGGTATTTTGTGATAGTAACCTGAACAAAGTAAGACAACAAGTATTCCAGAAATCAGAACACTGATAAAATCATGGGGACTCAGGAAGTATGGTGCTTGTAGGAAACCACCAGTGTGACCACCCTGGAAATAGAGCCAGCACCCCTGAGAGAAATGGCAATACTTGGGCTGTGAGGAAGGCAGGGGTAGTTTGTGAAGAACTTTGCAAACAGGCTGAAGAGTTTAGGTTTAAGCAAATTAACACAGGAACAGAAAAACCAAATACTGTATGTTCTCACTTTTTTTTTTTTTTTTTTTTTTTTGAGACAGAGTCTCACTTTGTCACTGAGGTTGAAGTGCAGTGGCAAGATCTCGGGTCACCCCAACCTCCATGTCTCCTGGGTTCAAGTGATTCTCCTGCCTCAGCCTCCTGAGTAGCTGGAATTACAAGCATGTGCCACCATGCCCAGCTAATTTTTGTATTTTAGTAGAGACGAGATTTTGCAATGCTGGTCAGGCTGGTTTCAAACTCCTGGCCTCAAGTTATCTGCCCACATTGGCCTCCCAAAGTGGTAGGACTACAGGTGTGAGCCACTGCACATGGCCATCCATGGTCTCACTTATATTAATAACTAGGAGCTAAACATTGAGTACACATGGACACGAAGAAAAGAACAACAGACACTGTGGCCTTCTTGAAGGTGGAGGGTGGGAGGAGGGTAAGGACTAAAGAACTACCTATCAGATACTATGCTGATTACCTGGGTAACAAACTGTATACCAAACTCCCATGACACACAATTTACCCAGGTAACAAACCAGTACATGTGCCCCTTGAATCTAAGATAAAAATTGGAAAGAAAAAAGAGTATAGATTTGTTGGACTGAACATGCATTACCTACTGGGAGACTGTTTTCTAGATTAAATCACTGACATCAACAGCTTTTTCTAAAAGTCAAGCTGAAAGAAAATTAAAGTTATTCAACATTTCTAATGTACTGGGTACTGTTTCAGACTTCACTCTATTTACTATTCTGAGAAAACATTTTAACCGGTCCATTTTTGAGGCATAATAAATCTAAGTACTGGTAGCCAGCCTGCAGATGTGACAAACTGCACAGCTCATGCACCTAGAAAGTCACAAAAAGTGAACAGAATGTAGAGAATGGGTCAGTCCCTAAAAGGGAAGAAAGTTTCATTGTTGGGAAGTTGAAACTTAAGTGGAGAAAGGGACCAGGGTATAACCTTATAAGGGGAATAATGAAACTTAGGCAGTGTCCGTGAGAATTGTAACCCCATAGTACTCAACTAACGAGGAACTGGGGGAAGAACTTGCATGATAGGAGATAAATGACCTGCTATAAATGCCCCAGGTGTGCCTGACACCCAATCTTGCAAGACCGCCATTAAAAGTCTTGCTTCCACTGTTCTTAGTGTCTCCAAGTCTATTCTTTGGGTTCAGAAGGGTAAATGTGTTTCTCACAAACTTGGGGGCTCGTCTGGGAACTCTGTGCCTGTGTAGAGTAGGACTCCAGCTGAGAGTGGAAACACGTCCCACACAATTTAAGTGGCCTGCTCTGTCCAGGCATCCTGGATCCCTGCAGAGGCCATAAACAAACCCAAGACTGTGATTCAGGAGGCAGTGGAGGCAACACAGGGAGAAAAGCAGACACCACGGCAACCAGGCAACGTCATGCACGAGGCAAGGGAGGAAAATTGAACTATAAGTACTGCCTTGGTGGTTGGGCATTTTCAGAAGTCAAGTGTGTGTGACTAAGATGTAACCTAGATATGAAGCAAGTGCGGAGTTCAAATCCCAATCCGTAGTTCTGTTCTCCCATGAGGGAAATGTCCACAGACAGGCAAAGCAATTGGGGTGTGCAAGAAACCTCCAGTAGCAAGGGGCTGAGTACACAGGGAAAAGCTTGGACACAAAGACTGACCAAAAATGGGATACAGAAATTCTAGGCCTATGGGCCAAAGGAAAGAGAGAGCCAAAGAGACTCCCTCTGACATTCCCCGGGATAGTCCTTTGGGAAGAATGAGGATTGAAGGGACAACCCTTGAATCAGGGACAACCCTTGAATCAGGGACAAGGAAAAGCAAAAAAATGATAAAGTATTGCTGCTTATCTGGCCTAAAGACCCCATTCGTAAGCCTTTGGTCTTTTGGCCTAAGTTTGGCTCAGATAAAAATGGGGTATGCCAAGCTTTAATTCTCTATGTGAATGATAAAACCCCATCCTCACAAGAGGAGATGGGTTACACTCTCTGCTGGATCAAGGAATTAGGCACCATGTTCCCCTTCAAAGAAGAAGAAAAAAAGCCTAGTAAAAAGCTCCTGCCCAGTTAAAAGCCCTGGGACCCCCTATCATCCATATGCCTCCATGTGTCTCACAAAATAGGGGACAGGAAAATCAAGGGGCAGTAGGATGGTTAGGAATAAAGAACTGCAGACCATGGTGGAGTCGAACCAACTGCTCCTTTAAATCCTTATCCAAATTTGAGAAAAGAATTAGAACAGTGTAAGAGGGATATTGAGAACTTCCCTATCCCTTCCACACAGCAGACATCTAGCATATTCCCTCTTAGGGAAGTTCCCATAGACAGGGAGAGATTGGCTTTGTAAATGCTCCTCTTACAAGTACTGAAGTTACGAATTTCAAGAAGGAAATGAAACCACTTCTAAAACATCCCCCTGGGTATAGCAAACCAGCTGAAATCAATTCCTAGAACCCAGCTTTTACACCTGGGCTGAAATGATGTCTAGCACAAGTATCCTTTATCATAGGAAAAGAAAGGGGAATGATTAGGAGAGGAGCCATAACCATCTGGGAGAGGTAACAACCCCGTGGGCAAGAAGTTTTACCAGCTGAACAAAAATTTCCAAATGTCAATCGCAAACAAGATAATAATGATCCCAGAGGCCAGGTGTGGGTCATGCCTATAATCCCAGCACGTTGGGAGGCCGAGGTGGGCAGATCACCTGAGGTCTGGGCCTCAAGACCAGCCTAGCCAACATGGCAAAACCTCATATCTACTAAAAAATACAAAAATTAGCCGGGCATGGTGGTATGCACCTGTAATCTCAGCTACTCAGGAGGCTGAGGCACGAGAATCACTTAAACCTGGGAGGTGGAGGTTGCAGTGAGCCGAGATTGCACCACTGCTCTCCAGCTTGGGCAACAGAGTGAGACTCCATCTCAAAAAAAAAAAAAAAAAAAAAAAAAAAAAAAAAAAAACAAAAAAAAAAAAAAAAAAAAAAACCCAGAGAACAGACACAAATGCAGAACCTCAGGGAACTAATCATAAAAAAGATCAAAAAGTCCACCACTAGGACACAAAAGGTCTCAAAGGCATTGGAGATTCAACAAAAACCAAGAGGAAACTTCCTCTGCATTCCTGCAGAAGGTCAGAGACTAGATAAGAAAATACTCCAGATTAGATCCAGAGGACCCAGTAGGGCAAGGCCTTTTGAAAGTTTTAATATTCTTACTTTGTAAGAAAGAACTGGCCTGACATTAAAAAAAAAATTACAAAGGACTAATGGATGGAATGAGAAACCATTTGAGAAATTACTAAGGGAGGCTCAGAAGGTCTTTATAAGGAGAGAGGAAGAGAAGCATAAAAAAAAAGTGAAACTCATGGTTCCACTGTGGAAGACATAGTAAAAAAAAAAAAAAAAAAAAAGGTTAGATCAAGATCCCCCTTGAAGGATACAAGGAGAATGATAGATTTCAACACAAAGAAAGAAGGGAAATACATGGGAAAGCTCCTAAGACTATGAGTGGACGTTACAAGTATGTAAAGCCAGGGCATTTTAAAAGAGAATGTCCTAAATGGAAAAAAGAAATGGGGATCCACCTCATGACTGCTGATGAAGAATAGGGGAGAGTTTCTCTGAGTAGGTCCCACCAGGAACCCTGAATAAATTTGAAGGTGGGACCCGAGAGAGAAGTGACATTTTTGGTTGGTACTGGTGTGAATCACTCCTCCCTAATTCACCAACCAAGGGGTACAGAACTCTCTAAGGAAAAATTGATAGTATCGGGTAAAGGGGAGGGATTTCATGTTCCGATATTCAAGAAAAAATTAGACTGGGACCAAAACAAATTGGTCACTCTTATATGTTCCTAAAGCAGAAACTAACAGCCTGGGTCGAAACCTGATTGTGAGATTGGGTTTAGGATTAGGAATAAAGGAAGGACAAATAAAAGTAATAATGGGCCTTCCTAAAGAGGACGAGGAAAGAAAATTAATAACCTCGTGTGGGTTAGAAAAGGCAATGGGGAGGGTTAAAAATCACACCCTTACAAACTAAACTAAAACCAAGAGAAGTGGTTTGCAAAAAAAAAAAAAAAAAAAAAAAAGAAAAAAAAATCCCGTTTATACTGAAGGAAGAAAATATCTCCAACCAGTAATAAAGGGATTAATGAAAGATGGACTATTAAAACTCTGCATGTCACCCGTACAGTATTCCAGTTCTCTCAGTCAAAAAGTTTAATGGGTCGTTGAGATTGATGCAAGATCTAAGGGCTATGTATCAGACTGTCCAGACCCACCACCCTGTGGTGCCTAACCCCTACACTCTCCTCAGTAAGATATCCTATGAACACAAGTGGTTCAGTGCGGCAGATCTAAAAGATGTATTCTGGGCATGTCTCTAGACTTTAGGAGTAGAGACCTCTTTGCCTTTAAATAGGAAAATTCTATAACTGAGAGAAAATAATGATACCGCTGGACTGTGTTGCCACAAGGTTTTTGTTTTTTTGTTTTTTTTTGAGTCTCACTCTGTCACCCAGGCTGGAGTGCAGTGGTGCGATCTCAGCTCACTGCAAGCTCCACCTCCCGAGTTCATGCCATTCTCCTGCCTCAGCCTCCTGAGTAGCTGGGACTACAGGTGCCCGCCACCACCCCCGGCTAATTTTTGTATTTTTTTTTTTTTAGTAGAGACGGGGTTTCACCATATTAGCCAGGATGGTCTCGATCTCCTGACCTCGTGATCCACCCACCTTGGCCTCCCAAAGTGCTGGGATTACAGGCATGAGCCACTGCTCCCGGCCTGCTGCACAAGGTTTCATGGAAGTCCCAAACGTATTTGGTCAAATCTTAGAAAAGGTCCTGGAGAAATTCCAACCTTCAAGGGGAACCCAGTTGTTACAACATGTAGAAAATCTTTTAATTTCTGGGGAGAAGAGGGCCAAGGTATCAGAAACCACCATAAGTCTACTTAATTTCCTAGACAAACGGGGACTGCAAGTCTCTAAGAACAAATTGCAGTTTGTAGAAAAAGAAGTTAAATATTTCGGACACCTAATTAGTAAAGGGAAGTGAAGACTAAACCTAGAAAGAATATCGGCAATAATGGGTCTGTCTTTGCCTAAGACAAAGAGAGAACTCCAAAAGTTTTTAAGTTTAACTGGCTACTGTAGTTAATACATTAACTCATATGCTCAAAAAAGACTCTATTTCAAGTTACTAGAAGAGAAACCCGATCCCTTGCAATGGTCCCAAAGGAAATTCAGGCAGTAAAAAAGCTAAAGCAGACCTTCATTACTGCCCTGGTCCTGGCCCTTCCATCTTTAGAGAAACCATTCCATCTGTTTGTAACAATGGACCAGGGCATGGCCCCTGGGGTGCTCACTCAAACCTGGAGAGAGAGGAGGGAACCTGTTGCTTTTGTCTCCAAGCTTCTTGATCCTGTCTCTCGGGGGCCGCCGGAATGTGTGTAAGCAGTGCTGCCACCGCCCTGCTGCTAGGAGAGTGGAAAGTTAACTTTTGGTGGGGCCCTAATAGTAAGCAACCCACACCAAGTCAGGAATATATTAAATCAAAAGCCGGGAGACAGTTTGAACACATTCTCAGACTCTAAAATATGAAGCCATAGTAGTTTAAAAAAAAAATGATTTGCTCATAACAAATATTTGCCCAAATCCAGCTGGTTTCCTATGGAAAGGAGAGGAGAAAAAGAGAGACATCAGACCAGAACTGCTTAGATATCATAGAATACCAAACAAATGTTAGACCAAAACTTAGGGAAGCTCCACTACATGATGGGATAAGCCTGTTTGTGGATAGTTCATCCTGAGTGATAGATGGCAAGAGACATAATGGCCATGCTGTCATTGATGGGAATAAACACTCCTTGTGTGAGAAAGGTAGATTACCTAATGGGTGCTCAGCCCAAACCTGTGAATTATGTGGTCTTAACCAGGCCCTAAAGCTCCTTAAAGCCCAAGAAGGCACTGTATATACTGATTCTAAATATGCCTGTGGGATGGTACACACTTTTGGAAAAATCTGGACAGAGTATGGCCTAATAAATAGCACGGGAAAAGAATTGGTACATGGGGAATTGGTCAAACGGTTTTAGAAAGCCTCCTGCTTCCAGCAGAGGTAACCATAGTACATGTAAATGGTCATCAGAAAGGGAACACCATAGAAGCTACAAGAAACAAGCTTGCAGATGGCACTGCTGAGCAAGCCTCCCTGGAGGAAGAAATTAGAAGACTATTTAGTCTGATCCCAGACATCCCTAAGGTAGTATTAAGGCCCCAGTTTACCAGAGAGAAGAAGGAAGAATTAGACAGGATAGGGGTCAAACTGAAGACATCAAATGGGTACTTCTTGATGGGAGAGAAATAAGTAAACTCCATGAGAAAACTAATAACTATATTACACCAAGGGAGTCTTTGGGGAGCCCAGGCACTGTGTGATGCAACACTTAGGAATTATGGGTGTATAGGGATTTATATCCTCGCTAAGTATGTGGAAGTAGTGTAACTTGTCAAAAGACAAACAAAAAGGTGATTAGAAAACAGGCCATGGGAGAAAGACCTCCCAGACTAAGATTATTTGAAAGCATTCAAGTCCAAAGTAGAAAGACTAAAGAATTTACTAGTAATCATAAATCACCTTTCTGGCTGGGTAGAAGCCTTTCCCCTTCCACAGTCACCACTGGGAATGAGGTCAAAATAATATTAAAACAGGTTGTACCTAGATTTGGCCTCATGGAAAATATTAATTCTGATAATGGGAGCCACTTTACCTCAAGGGTGTTAAGGGGACTTATGGAAGGTTTTCGAATTAAATGGGATTATCACACCCCTTGGCATCCCCCTTCCTCTGGAAAGGTAGCAAGAATGAATCAAACTCTCATAAAGCATATCACCAAACTAATCTTAAAAACTAAAATGCCTTGGACCAAATGTCTCCCAATAGCACTCCTTAGGATTAGAACAGCCCCAAGAAAAGACTTGGAATTGTCCCTCTACAAGTTATTATATGAGATCCTGCATTTGGGCACAGCTAGAGATCTCCCTACTATGGAAACCAAGGATCAATTCTTAAGAAATTATATACTGGCCATATACTCCACCCTGTTATCCCTTAGGTTAAGAGGACTTCTGACTCAAACTTCACCTCTTGAGTTCATGGCTCACCACTTCCAGCCTGGCAACTTGGTGCTGATCAAGACTTGGAAAGAAGACAAGCTCCACCTAAACTTGAAAGGTCCCTGTTAAGTGCTCCTGACCACTGAGCTGGCTGTGCAAACAGCTAAACTGGGGTGAACTCACTATACTCAAGTCAAGAGATTGGTTTTTTTAAAAAAAAAAAGGAGGAAGAAAAAAAAAGATCAGTGGAAAGTGCACAGGTCACGTAAGGAACCCTTAAAGTTAACTCTGAGAAAATCCTAAAAAGAAAACATGGGCTGGCCTTATTTTGGAAGTTAATATGGCTGGGATGGGCTACTATACAAAGAGCAGGTCAAAACGGCAACTGGCAGGGGACTCCTCCCTACCCAATCAGGTTGCTAATTAACGTAACCAAGACAGTAGCACCCCAGACTATAAGATTTAATGCCTGCCAGGTTTTACCTTGTGGGAATGTGGAAAATCAGAAACAGTCCTCTCAGGTGGATAAATATCTTTGCCCTGAAACAAACACAGGTTACAGTAGAGTATCACCCTGCCCCAGCTGGGATAATATATGGTGGACTACCCAATTTCAGGGTTGGATAGTAAACGTGGGGTGGGTAACTCCAACCTGGAGACCCTTAAAGAATAAATTACATCTGTCCAAGGGCTCCTCATCAAATAACTGCCAGAATTTAAAATGCAATCCTATACTCATCACCATTGATAATCCAGCTGTTCTAAACCAAGAACCAAAAGTAGCATCTCGGTTATATGGATTGGGGCAAATATTACAGGGAAAAACCCCTACGGCAATTTGTGTTCTCAAACTAACACAAAACTCAACCTGCCATTTGCCTGGGACTACTGCAACATCAAACCCTAATAAACACTTTAGTTCACCAAATAATGACCCTAAAAGGGTAAAAATAATTAAGGTAAAAGATTTAAGGCAAATCTTAGAAATCGAGACAGGGTACAGAAATATGAATGCCTGGGTCAAATTTTCGGTACAAGCCCTCAACAAGAGTAGCTGTTATGCGTGTGCGGTAGAACAACTTCAGGCACAGGTAGTTCTGTTTCCTCTAGGATGGAATACCAATCTTAAAGAAATGCACCGTGTGTTGGCTCTATACCAGGACAAGGATGCATGGGGAAATGAGACTTATAAAAGTCTGTCATTGGCCAGGCACGGTGGCTCACACCTGTATTCCCAGCACTTTGGTAGGCCAAGGTGAGTGGATCACTTGAGGTCAAGACCAGCCTGGCCAACATGGTGAAACCCCGTCTCTACTAAAAATACAAAGAATTAGCCAGGCACAGTGGAGAGTGCCTGTAATCCCAGCTACTCAGGAGATTGAGGCAGGAGAATTGCTTGAACCCAGAAGTCAGAGATTGCAGTGAGCCAAGATTGTGCCACTGCACTCCAGCCTGGGCAACAAGAGCAAAACTCTGTTTCAAAAAGAAAAAAAGTCTGTCATTGCTCTTTCCCGCATTGCAGAGGTCAGATCCCAGAGCAATTCCCTCGTTCTCCATAGGGAATATGAACCACTCCTCTTGCCTCTCTAGGCAGGGGGCAAAGTTCAATAAGCCCATGGGAGAACTCTCAATTGTACCCACTTCCTAAACATCACAAGTGAGTCAAGCAATGGCAATTACCCAGGTATCCATATGCCCCAGGCTAATGTCTGGTGGTATTGTGGGAAAGGGAACCTCTGTAAACTCTTACCCTCCAGTTGGATCAGGACTTGTACTTTAGTCCAATTGCCTTCACTCTGGCATTTCCTAAGATACCCAAAAATACACATGGCCACCAAAACTGGAGATATTTGATAAATTCTTTTAATCCCAATATATATGTTAACTCAGTAGCAGTCCTTAGGGGGGTGCCTAATACATTTAAGGCCCAAAACCAAAGGGCTCTGGGTTTAAGTTAGCACTCTTTCGGTGGTCAACTATTAATAAAAATATGGATTAAATTAACTATATCTATTATATTCAACAAAAATTCATCAATTATACTCAGGACGCCCTCAAAGGGGTAGCTAGCCAGTTAAATGCCACCAGCCAAATAGCCTGAGAAAACAGTCTTGCACTAGACATGATACCAGCAGAAAAAGGGGGTGTATGTGTTATGCTGGGTGGGAAGTGTTGTATTTTCATTCCCAAGAATACCGTCCCAGATGGCACCATCACAAAAGCTTTACAAGAACAACCCTAGCCAACAAACTAGCAAAAAGTGCGAAATTAATAACCCATTAAGGGGTTGGGTAGAAGGTTGTTTTAAAATATGAAAAGGTATAATAGGTTCAATCCCTACATCTCTCATAAACGGGGCAGGAGTCTTAACAGCAGTAGGATGTTGTATTCCCCCTGTGTAAGGCAACTAGCATAAAAATTAAAATAGCTATTAATAAACAAATGTGCATAACTTACTAGCGAAATAACCTGTCCTATTAGAAACCAAATTAAACTTGCTCTCCTATAAAGAAAAAAGTAAACAATTTCTAGAGTGATTCAAGAACCAAAAGGGTTTGGATAAAAATAAAGCCAAAGAAAGTAAATAGAAAAGAGGAGGGAATTTGTGAGAAAACATTTTAAATGGTCCGTTTTCAAGCCATGATAAATCTAAGTACTGCAGATACGACAAACCTCATGGCTCATGCACCTAGAAAGTTATGATAAGTGAACAGAATGTAGAAGAGTCAGTCCATAAAAGGGAAGAAAGTTTCGTTATTGGGAAATCAAAACATAAGCGAGGAAGGGGGCCAGGGTATAAACTTACAAGGGGCATAATGAAACTTAGGCAATGTCCAGGAAGATTGTAACCCCATAGTACTCAACCAGTGAGGAACCGGGAGAGGGGCTTATGTGCTAGGAGATAAATTACCTGCTGTAACTGCCCCGGGTGTGCCTGTCTACCAAACACCCGATCTTGCAAGACCGCCATTAAAAGTCTTGCTTCTGCTGTTCTGCCTGTCTCCGAGTCCACCCTTTGGGTTTGGAAGGATAAATGTGTTTCTCACATTATTCTATGACAAAGCCAACTTCTTTTAAAACTTAATGTTTGTATCATGAGCTGTAGATAAAACACTAGGAAATTCTGAGCCACATGCTCTGGAAAGCAATTAGTAACTCAAACAGCTAAAGTATCTCTAGAAATATCATTTAAAGCAAATAGATCTGGGATGTACTTATTAATTACAATAAATTTTATCAAATATATACAAAGTCAGTCAATTAATTTGAGGTTTTGTCTTATTTTAGTTGTAAGTTTGTGTAGTTTTTGCATTTGTAAGAAAAATAAACTTTATGAACCAAAGTAAGGTTAATCAAGCACATATACACCTGTAGATAAAGGAGCAAATGTGCCTTTGCTGTGGATCTCTTTACTTACCTTCTGTTTCTTTTTTTAAACTGTGGGGTTTCCCTTTATGATGGTTCTTAAACCATTCAATACAATTACTGAGGAAAGACTTTCAAAATACAGGAGCCTGGGCCCCTCTAGATTTTTTAAATTGGAATTTCCAAGGATGGGGCCCAGATATTGACTGAGAAGAACCAAATGATCTTTCCTTTATGCCTTGGTAAGCATTCACAATTATTGTTTCTTTTGAAATGTGGGCCAGCGTGATACATAAAGAAATAACCATATGACATTTTAAATACTTTCGCTAAGTATAATTATATAATACAATCTGGTGACAAATAATAACATATGGAAACAAATCATAATGTTGAGGGGCAGGCATACCTTTTTCAGAATGTTATGCAGATCCTGGTACTGAGAAACAGAGTAGAGAAATTTGGAAAATGCTTTTATCTTCTGTTGCCAGACACAGATAGTAGAGCAAGAATCTCATAATGTAACCCTGCCCCTCCAAGTTCCAGTTGATAGTGGTCTAGATTCACATAATGAACCGAAGTCATCAGATTCGGTTCAATTAAAATCTGAGCACTTGTTGCATACCAAAAATTGTTCCTGGCACTGAAGTTAAAAGACTGTCTTCCTAGCACCTCCCTGAAATCAGTTAAAGTCAATTAAATTCAACAGGAGCAAAGGGAAACCCAGGCAGGGTACGGAAGTTAGGGGTGAGAGACTTCGGTTAGTCCAGCAGGAAAACACCTCCCTTGAAAAGACAGAAGACTCTCAAAAAGTAGAAGAGGTGTGATCATGAGAGTCTGCTAAATAACTAGTAATAAATATGTCAGCAATTTTTCATACCTTAAATACCGGCCTTGGCAGGACTACACTGATTAAAGAGGTCTGATTTAGAAATTGGCCTGGTAGACAGATATCTAACCCAGCAGTTCCCAAAGCTCACTGTACATTAGAATCACCTGGGGATCTTAAACAACTGCTGCCACCTGGCTCCCATTCAGGACGTTCTAAATTAATTGGTGAGGGGTGACACGGGGCATTGTGTTAAAAGCTCCCCCAGGTGATTCTAATGTTCAGCAAAGTTTGAGAGCCGAGATTCTAGTTCCATGGAACCTGGTTATTCGGTAGTTGCTCTTCAAAGCTAGTCCACAAACAAACAGCATCAGCATCAGCATCAGGTTAGAAATGCAGAACCTCGGGCTCCACTCTAGACTGAATGAACTAGCCTCTTCCACAAAATCCCCAGGCAGTTCTTATGCACATTAAAGTGTCAGTAACATTGGTTGAAGAGTATTTCTCTAATTTAAGAGGAGAAAAAGAAATTTTAAGAACTATTTCTAATACTTTCATCACCTTTTCCCATTATCTGCCACGAGCGAAACTTAGTCTTTAACTGTTAGTTTCTAACAGGTATAAAAAAGAACTGATAATACTCATTTTCAAAGTATAAATTTGTCTCTACTCTGAATGTGAAGTTTAAAACCTACTGCTAAGGTGCAAGAGCCTATTCAATGTTTTTTATTTGCTTCTATTATCTTGGAAGGAAGAAAGGGAGAGAATGATCCCTGCAACTGCCACCTATTGAATATTAGCATCCGTAAGCATGAGCTCCTTTCAGGAACAGTGTAGATGTTATGACTCCATTCACCTGGCTAGAGACTCCTGGCTTCTACAAGCTTTTCCCGCACCCTCCCCATCCGCTTCCCTTCCCTCCCCATCCTAGCTCTTCTTTTAATTATAAGAGTTGTCCTAAATAATTCCAAATGTCACGGAGATAAGTGAAAGCTTTAAATATTAAAGACAGACCAGTACAGTACCTCATCGAGGAAAGCAGATACATGTCCAAGAGACAATGCAGGTAACCCTCCAAATAAAACCACTTGGGAAAAGTCATTCACTCCAATGCTTTCAGTAATCTTCTTGGAAATAAAAACAAGTTTATGGTTTGCATCTCTTGGAATCTAAAACAAGAGCAGGATAATTAGTTCTAGTTCACTGTGTCGTTTTCTTGTTAACGAGCAGGATTTACTATATCCAACTTGTAGCTGTATTGCTAGCAGAAGAAACAAAACCTGGTGTCTTTGCCTGCTCTATGAACAAGGTCCTTCTACCGCTCTTCCCTATTATGCAGAGAGCATACAGTTTTCTTCGTTCTTTTATAATGCTAATTTCACAGCATTACTGGTGTGGAAATATCACCTTTTTAAAGGCATGTCAATTATACCAGATCATTATATATATAAAAAAATCCTATAACTAAAAACAAATAAGGAGCATGTAGGCATGTAGAATGTTTCAATCCTAATGGGTTTTTATAATCTTCTCTGGTTTGGAAATAAGCCAAACTGAGATAAAGACAAGGCACAAGAGGTTAATTTGTATTTCTATCAAAGAATAGAAATGTATAAACAAAACATGCTAACATTTCCACAACTACTGAGTCATTTCATTGAACATTATAACTATTTAACTTAGGTAATACTAAAGTGTTCTATCGTCTTATCTACTGACAAACTTATTTTTTTTTTAATTACAATTAGAAGAGTACTAAAACAAAAGAATTCAAAATTCGCAATACCCTAAGGCAGCCTTCCTGTTTCTCTCTTCTCTGAGATCCTATTTCCGAACTATTATAGTGACCACAGCTAGTGATAAAAACGATATAACATGTTAAACTGAGCATGGCGCTATTTAAAAATTGTGAATCTTGCTCCGAACTCACCATACTTGAAAAATACTAAATACAAGTGCTGTACGTTAGGTGATATGTTAACCTTTTAGTGGACAAGTAATCTAAATTCAAAAGAAAAGGAAGAAAAGAGAGGAAGGAAGGAGGGAACTCTCCCCCTAAATGGTCAGTAAACACCCATGTGTGCGAAGACTGCATGGGCATTCCTTAAGGACTCAATGTTTCTCCCTGGGGTGAAGTGTGGTTGGCACGTGGTCAAAATACGTCACAAGTTATATGCGCTCCGCCAAACACCACCTTTTTTAAAGGATGTGACTCCAGGGAGACCCAAGAGCAACTGAAACACAAGTTTTTTGGCACAGAAATCCCACCTTGCGCCTAACACCCAAGCAGCTAAAGAAAGCGCTGGTTTTCTTGCATTATCCTGGTCGAACAGGCTCAATGGGGGATTCTCCGTCAGATACAAACAGCTGACCTAGGAAACTAACCTGAAGCTGCTGAACTCCAGAGTGGGTGCACGTGGGGAGTTCTGAGGGCCTCAGGATGGGGACTTCAAGCCAAGTTTGTTAAAGTGCCCGAGTGAGCGCCCCGCGGGAATGCAAAGGAGCCCGACTGGGCTGTCTCCCCTGGGTAGTTTTGTTGGGTGGGCAGGTCCCCTTGCCTGTCGTCTCTTACCTCCTGGGAAGCCACAAGGGGCCCCGCGGCGGCGACGCTAAACACAAGGCAAGCCGGGTTGGTGCTTTCCAGAAACTCCCCAAGAACCTGCCGGTTGTCCTCGCTTTCCAAATACTGGCTCCATTTCTCCTCCGTGAACCCCAGCATCATTTCCAGGCGGCCGCCGAGGAAGCGCACCCGCGCGTCTTGGGCGAAACTCCGCACTCTCTTGGCCGCCGCCGCCTCCTCGTTCTCCTCCTCCTCCTCCTCGAGCTCCACAGCGCCCACTGCCTCCAGGCCGGCCCCCGACGTTAGGCGAAGGGTCGGGGCTTCTCGGAAGTCTCGCGCCTCCCGGGCTACCACCGGGGCTGCCATTGGGCAACCGTCCGAGGGAACGCGGGGCCGGCTGGCTCCTCACCCGAGACTCTGGGCCAGCCGGAGGTGAATGAGGACACCTCGGGAGGCGCCCACCCTTCTCCGCGGTTGCCGCGAGCGCAGATCCTAGTCTCCCACCTGCTGCTACTTAGCCGCGCCACTTGCGCACAGCGGTAGCCTGGCAGGCCGAGGCGAAGGCCTGGGACAAGCAGCGCGTCCCGTTTCCCGGGGAACGGTGTCCCCGCCCCGGCCCGCTGGGGGCGGAGTGAGCGCACCGCTCCACTGTCCAGTAGACGCCAAGGCCGAGGGGAGCGGCCCTCGGGCTCTAGGTCCCGAACCTGGCAGAGAAGACGCGTGTCCGGGGTCGGTCTGAGCTCCCCCGTGCGCCTGCTCCACTGCCCTCAGGCTCCTTCGCCTACTGGACACTTGATGGGGATCCCAGCATTGGTTAAGTGCTCTGGATGAAGCAATGCTCTCTTGTGCCGAGCTCCGTGCTAAATCTCTTACCTTGACTAGTTGACATAATCTGTAGAAAGCCAAGTCTCTGACTGGTCAGTCTTTGTTTCATGGGCAAGGGACTCAGTTACAAAAATAAGTAACAGAGAAGTTTTGGGGCTCAAGTTGAAGGCTGTTATTCACCTTTCCCAAGGTGTCCAAATATTACCAGAGAAGCGCCAGTCCTGCAATTCAACTTTCCTAGTTGTGGGAATCCAAGATCTAAGTACTCGAAGTCCTCCTGATTCCCATCCTCAACCTGACACTTACTGGAATGTCCATACACCCAGTAAGAGAACTCACAGTGCCCTTTCGTGATCTCCAAAACGTTCCGAAAATCTATAGATTTATCATTTAATTCAAGAGTAAAAAGGTCAAAGAGGAAAAGCTTCAAATTAAAAACAGTTTCATGATACTGAAATAGGATTTCACTGTGGTCCATTAGTGGCTTTTGTTGAGAATATTATGGAAATTCTAATTATTAAAGTAACCCGAATTTTGAGGAGGAGTCCTCAAACTAAACTTTTAAGTCTCCTTTGTTAATTGTTTATTTCCAACTAAAGTCTTCAACCCCCACCTCTTCCATGGGGGCTACTGAAGGACCGTTGCCCACAATAGTCCATTTAATACCTGAATGTTGATAAACATTTCCAGAAGATGGGGCTTCAAAATTTTTTTTCTTTTCAGGATATTAACTGCCCCTGAAAACCATTTACACATTTCCAGTTATATGATCAGAATCTTGAAATAACACAGGACCTTGGAGAACTTTGATAATGACTTCTAGCCTGTCAAGGCTGCTTTATATCATCCATGTTAGTCTTTGGGGCTCCCAGTTGCTGGTATACAAGGCTAGCAATCACCAGTTCCTTCTCTCCCCTCTTATATTCCAGCTTCACACCCCTGTACCTTAGAAAACCAGGAATTCTGTAAATAATAGTTGAATTAAATTGGAAGTGAATAACCAGTTTCAAATCTAGCAGGAAAATTGTTTAAATAATGCTAACTTTAAAGTGCAACTTCCAAAAAGTTAAATATGTAACTCAAAATATAGGATGAAGACATGTCAAAGATTTATTTAACTCATAAATGAGGAAAGCAACAAAATGATGTAAGTTCCAAAGACAGTTAGAGAAAGAAATTTAGCAGCATTGGAGAAAGACAGGGTGAGTCAGATTGCTAGGTTCAATACAATACCATTAATGTCATACAGGGCAAAATAATCCTTTGTTTTTTAAAAAATAATTTGTTTTCTGAAATAAATTACATCTGTAATGAACAAAATCTGTAAATAAAACGTAACTTCACAGAGTTTGAGCCTTTGATCAATAGTAGTTAATGAGTCCAAAAAAGATACTTTTCCCTAAATAATTAATAATACTTTCATTGGCCAGTGAAGCAGTGTTTCAATGTGACAATGAATGAATATGCCTTTACCTTGTTCCCAAGTTTTATACATTTGTTCTCAATAATAATAGCTAACATTGATCGAATACCAACTATGTGCCATGTACTGTGCTGAGTTCATTCATTTGTCTAACAAATCTTTATTGAATGCCTACTAAGTGCCAAGCACTGTTCTAGGTGTTGAGAAATATAACAGAAAACAAAACAGATTAAGTTTCTACCCTCATATTGGTGATACAGGCTAGATTCTACTGGATAGAGTGGAGCTATACCAACTGAATTTGCATTCCATTTCTATTTTCTAGGTGCCTGAATTTCCTCACCTGAAATAGGAAAAATAAAATGGTAGATGAGATTATTTTTTAGCACATATCTCTCCCCCAACCCCACCTTCATGAAAAGAGTATGCTTATACCTTTTGTGCTATTAAAGTTGTGGCTGGTCATGTGACTTGCTTTGGTCCATAGGATATTGGCAGACATAACAAACAGAGGCATCACTTCTTTTGGCTAAGATCAAGTGTAGTAGCAAACAGAGGCTTGGAATGTCTTTGCATGGTGAGGCTTGCCTTCTTGTGCCTCTGCTACTGTCTTGAGAAGAACATCCCTAGATAGCTTGCTAATGCAAGGAACCAGCCTGGACCCGACTTTTGTAGCTCAGAGGCAAGTCCAGCGAGGCCTAGTCTTGATCAGTCTACCCTGGGTCAGCCCACAGATGCATGTAAATAATGAATGATTATTGTTTTAAGCTACATAGTTGTGGTGAGGTTTGTTATGTAGTGATAGTGTGGTAATAGTAAATGATATACCACATAGAGTTGTTGTGAGAAATAATTCGGCTTACATATGTTAAAAGCACAAACACTTAGGCCATGCCTGGCACATTTATTATTAGTTGTGGAGGGGAAATATGAGAAACTAGGCAAGCAAAGATATGTTTATTATGTCAGATGTGAAAGGAAATTAAATTTTGGGACTCTAAACTCATTTAGCCAATGGGAAAAGTCAAGCTGAGAACTGGGTCATGCAAACCTGCCTCCCCCTTTTGTTCCTAAATAAGATGGCTACAAGATGAAAGGCTACATGCCTCGCCCGTATTTTGCCCACAGGGAAATTATTGGTGAGCTGTTAAAACTTCACCATGGCAATGCAAATTGATAGCTTGTCTTTCCAGATGCAATCACCCACCACACACAAATGAGTATCTGATTGTTCCCCTACCCCATTTTGTTACCTTATGTAAAATGCGATTCCTCACATTCTTCCTCTGCTCCCTTTCGTTTATGTGAAAACTGTGTGCTTCTCAATATCCCACCCTTTCCCCTTTAAATTTGGAGCCCTCAAATTTATCTTTGGAGAAAGGCATAGACTTGTCTCCCAGCATGTCCTTAACTTTGGCAAACAAATCTCCTGAAATGATTGAGACTTGTCGGCCGGGCGCGGTGGCTCAAGCCTGTAATCCCAGCACTTTGGGAGGCGAGACGGGCGGCGGATCACGAGGTAGGAGATCGAGACCATCCCTGGCTAACATGATGGTGAACCCCGTCTCTACTAAAATACAAAAACTAGCCGGGCGACCTGGCGGGCGCCTGTAGTCCAGCTACTCGGGAGGGCTGAGGCAGGAGAATGGCCTGTGAACCCGGGGAGGCGGAGCTTGCAGTGAGCTGAGATCCGGCACTGCACTCCAGCCTGGGCGACAAGAGCGAGACTCCGTCTCAAAAAAAAAAAAAAAAAAGAGACATTTTCCTTGATTGACACAGATGATAAATTCTAAGAAGAAAAGCAACAGACTGTAAAAGGTTGGGTATGGAGAGCATGTTAATTACCAGCAGTGTTTAAGGAAGGGCTTACTTTTGAGCACAATTCTGAGAATGAGCCATGGGTTCTGAAGAACATTTCAGGCAGAGGGAAGAGCAAGTAGACCCACAAGAGAGGATGCTTGATTTTTGGAGAAACAGCAAGAATGCCAGTAAGAGAGAGAATAGCAAGAGATGAGGACAAAGAAGAAATATGAGACAAAGATCTCATAGAGCTGTGATAAGAGCTAGGATTTTCCTAAAAGAAGATGATGTAGCAGAAACTGCTAACTGTCCTCAGTGTCCATTCACCTTTTCCTTCTCTTGGTAATACAACATTTACCCCTATTCCAAGTTTTAATGGGATTCATGTTCACCCAAACGGTATACCTCATTTATGTTCACTTCACATTAGCTAAAAGGGAAATTAGGAAATTTTCTTTGTAGCTAATGTGAAGTGAAAGTAAATGAGGTATAAAATGCTTGTATCATACTCTTAGAATTTCCCAGTTCTCCATTTCCTCTTGTCTTTCCAACTTGCTGACTAGTATATCAACATGAAATGCTGAACTGTGTTCAATTATGCAAATGTCCCTTAAACATATAACAAGATACTCAACTTCCCTCACAAAAGAAAAATACAAATTCAAACAAGAGTACAATACTACTTTTTCACTTATTAGCTTTAAGACTGACATCATATTATTGGCATGGCTGGGGAAACAGGCACTTTCGTACATCACTTCTGGAAATTCAAAATGATATAACCCCATAGAATTCACTGATTTCTAGAAAAAAATCATATGCATTTGTCCTTTGACCCAGCATCTTTCTTCTAGAAATCTATACACAAGGTTAGTCATTATAGCACTAATGGTAAGAGCAAAAGACGGGAAATAAGCCAAATATCCAGCCATAGGAGAGGAGTTCAAAAAACAATTGTTGAATTCTAACATTCAAACAATGGAGTATTATACAGCTAAGAAAAGAGAATGCAGTCAGCTGGGGCCTCCTGGCACCCCTACCCATGTTCTACAGCCGACAGAGTTCTAAATTCCCCCTGGGATGGATTGCCCAGAGTGCAGGACAGGCTACCACCTTAGCTGTTTGGGTGTCTCAGCCAGTCAAGTCTATGGGTCTTGGAGAGCTCAAACCAATCAGGAGCTGAAGGGATCCCCAACACAGCACAGCTACTCTACCACAAAGCAGCCAGACTGCTTCTTTAAGTGGGTCCCTGATCCTGTTCTCCTGACTGGGTAAGACTTCCCAAGTGGGGTCTCCAGCCACCTCCTACAGGTGTGTTTGGGCCAGCAAAACGTCAGCACCCATCTGGGATGGAGCTTCCAGAGGAAAGGGCAGGCTGCCATCTTTGCTGTTTTGCAGCCTTCACTGGCGTTACCTCTAGGTACAGAAAAAGTTAAGGTAACTAGGGTCTGGAACGGACCCCCAGCAAACCACAGCAGCCCTACGGAAGAGTGGCTAGACTCTTAAAAGAAAAACAAACAGAAAACATCAACAACAACAAAACCCACAAAAACCCCATCCAAATGTCAGCAACCTGAAAGATCAAAGGTAGATAAGCCAACAAAGATGAGAAAGAATCAATGCAAAAATGCTGAAAATTCAACCCCCTTTAATCCAAATGACTGCAACACTCCTCCAGCAAGGGCTCAGAACTGGGCTGAGGCTAAGATGGCTGAAATGACAGAAGTAGCCATCAGAATGTGGATAAAAATATAAAAATGAATTTTGCTGAGCTAAAGGAGCATGCCATAACCCAATGCAAAGAAGCTAAGAATCATGATAAGAACAATGCAGGAGCTGTGCATGGTGGCTCACACCTGTAATCCCAGTACTTTGGGAGGCCAATGCAGGTGGATGACATGAGGTCAGTAGTTCAAGACCAGCCTGGCCAACATGGTGAAACCCCATCTCTACTAAAAATACAAAATTTATCCAGGCCTGGTGGCACATGCCTGTAATCCCAGCTACTCAGGAGGCTGAGGCAGGAGAATCACTTGAACCTGGGAGGTAGAGACTGTAGTGAGCCTAGATCATGCCAGTGCACTCCAGCCTGGATGATACAGTGAGACTCCATCTCAAAACAAACAAACAAACAAACAAAAAACAATGCAGGAGCTGACAGTCAAAACAACCAGTTTAGAGAGGAACATAACCAACCTGACAGAACTGAAAAACCCACTACAAGAACTTCACAAGGCAATCACAAGTATTAATAGCAGAGTAGACCAAGCAGAGGAAAGAATCTCAGAGCTTGAAGACTATCTTTCTGAAATAAGACAGGCAGATTAAGAACAGAGAAAAAAGAATGAAAAGGAATGAACAAAACCTCTGAGAAATATAGGATTATATAAAGAGACTATGACTAATTGATGTCCCTGAAGGAGATAGAGGAAAACTAAATTGGAAAACATATGTTAGGACCTCATCCAGGAGGTCCAACCTAGCAAGACAGGCCAATGTTCAAATTCAGGAAATCCAGAGAACTGCAGTAAGGTACTCCACAAGAAGATCATCCCCAAGACACATAATCATCAAATCTTCCAAGAAAAAAATATTAAGGGCAGCCAGAGAGAAACGCCAGGTCACCTACAAAAGGAAGCCCTTCAGACTAACAGCAGACCTCTCAGTAGAAACCCTACAAACCAGAAGAGATTTGGGGCCACTATTAAACATTCTTAAAGAAAAGTACTTTCAACCCAGAATTTTATATCTGGCCAAACTAAGCTTCATAAGCAAAGGAGAAACAAGATCCTTTTTAGACAAGCAAATGTTGAGGGAATTTGTTACCACCAGACCTCCCTTACAAGAGCTCTTAAAGGAAACACTAAATATGGTAAGAAAAACCATTACCAGCCACGACAAAAGCACACTGAAGTACATACACAGACCAGTGACACTATGAAGCGACCACATAAGCCTGCAAAATAGCCAGCTAGCATCATGATGACAGGATCAAATCCATACATAACAATACTAACCTGAAATGTAAATGTGCTAAATGCCCCAATTAAAAGACATAGAATTGCCAGCTAGATAAAGGACCAGGACCCATCAGTATGCTGTCTTCAAGAGACCCATCTCACCTGCAAAGATGCACATAGGCTCAAAATAAAGGGATGGAGTAAAATGTACCATGCAAGTGGAAAGCAGAGAAAAGCAGGGGTTTCAATCCTAGTTTCTGACAAAACAGACTTTAAACCAACAGAAACTAAAAAAGACAAAGAAGGGCATTACATAATGGTAAAGGATTCAATTCAACAAGAAGACCTAACTCTCTTAAATATATATGCACCCAATACAGGAGCACCCAGATTCATAAAGCAAGTTCTTGACCTACAAAGAGACTTAAACTCCCACAATAGTAGTGGGAAACTTTAACATCCCCCTGACAATATTAGACAGATCATTGAGACAGAAAATTAACAAAGATATTCAGGACCTGACTTCAGCTCTCGATCAAGGTGACCTGATAGACATCTATAGAACTCTCCACTCCAAAACAACAGAATTTACATTCTTGTCATTGCCACATGGCACTTACTCTAAAATTGATCACATAATAGGAAGTAAAACACTCATCAGCAAATGCAAAAGGACTGAAATAACAAACAGTCTCTCGGACCACAGCACAATCCGATTAGAACTCAAGATTAAGAAATTCACTCAAGGCTGAGGGCAGTGACTCATGCCTTTAATCCCAGCACTTTGGGAGACCAAGGCAGGTGGATCACTTGACACCAGGAGTTCGAGACCAGCCTGGCCAACGTGGCGAAACCTCATCTGTAATAAAAATACAAAAATTACCCAGGCATGGTGGTGCATGCCTATAATCCCCGCTACTCAGGAGGCTGAGGCAGAGGAATCACTTGAACTCAGGAGGCAGAGGTTGCAGTGAGCAGAGATTGTGCCACTACACTCCAGCCTGGGCAACAGAGCAAGACTCTGTCTGAAAAAAGAAAAGAAATTCACTTAAAACCGCACAACTACATGGAAATTGAACAATCCACTCCTGACTGATCCTTGGGTACAAATAATGAAATGGAGGTAGAAATCAAGAAGCTCTTTGAAACTAATGAGAACAAAGAGAAGGTACCAGAATCTCTGGGACACAGCTAAAGCAGTGTTAAGAGAAATTTACAGCACTAAATGCCCACATCAAAAAGCTAGAAAGTTCTCAACTTAACAACCTAACATCACAACTAAAAGAACTAGAGAACCAAGAGCAAACAAACCCCAAAGCTAGCAGAAGACAAGAAATAACTAAGATTGGAGCTGAACCGTGGAGACAGAGGCCTGAAAAACCCTTCAAAAAAATCAATGAATCCAGAAGCTGTTTTTTTTATTGAAAAAAATAATAATAAAATAGACTGTTAGATAGTCTAATAAGAAAAGAGAGAAGATTCAGATAAACGTAATCAGAAATGATAAGGGGAATATCATCACTGACCACACAGAAATACACACAACCATCAGAGAATAGTATAAACACCTCTATGCACATAAACTAGAAAATCTAGAAGAAAGACTAAATTGCTCCCCCTGATAGACTAATAATAAGTTCTACAACTGAGTCAGTAATAAATAGACTACCAACCAAAAAAAGCTCAGGACCAGATGGATTCACAGCTGGATTCTACCAGAGGTAGAAAGAAGAGCTGGTACCATTTCTACTGAAATCATTCCAAAAAATTGAAAAGGAGGGACTCCTCCCTAACTCATTCTATGAGGCCAGCATTATCCTGATGCTAAAACCTGTCAGAGATACAACAAAAAAAGAAAATTTTAGGCCAATTCCTTGATGAACATTGATGAAAAAAATCCTTAACAAAATACTGCAAACCAAATCCAGCAGCACATCAAAAAGCTTATCCACCATGATCAAGTAGACTTCATCCCTGTGATGTAAGTCTGGTTCAACGTATGCAAATCAATAAATGTGATTCATCACATAAAGAGAACTGAAGATAAAAAGCATGTGATTATCTGAATAAATGCAGAAAAGACCTTCAATAAAATTCAACACCCCTTCATGTTAAAAACTCTCAGTAAACTGGGTATTGAAGGAACATGCCTCAAAATAATAAGAGCCATTTATGACAAACCCACAGCCAATATCATACTAAATGGGCAAAAACTGGAAGCATTCCCCTTGAAAACTGGCACAAGACAAGTTTGCCCTCTCTCACTGCTCCTATTCAACATAGTATTGGAAGTTCTGCCCAGGGCAATCAAGCAAAAGAAAGAAATAAAGGTATTCAAATAGGAAAAGAGGAAGTCAAACTATCTTTGTTTGCAGATGACATGATCCAATATCTAGAAAAATCCATTGTCTCAGCCCAAAAGCTTCTTAAGCAGATAAGCAACTTCAACAAAGTCTCAGGATACAAAATCAATGTGCAGAGATCACTAACATTCCTATACACCAATAATAGGAAAGCTGAGAGCCAAACCGTGGATGAACTCCCATTCACAATTGCTGCAAAGATAACAAAATACCTAGGAATACAGCTAACAAGGGACATGATGGACCTCTTCAAGGAGATCTATAAATCACTGATCAAAGAAATCAGAGATGACACAAACAAATGGAAAAGCATTTCATGCTTATGGATGGAAAGAATCAATACCGTGAAAATGACCATACTGCCAAAAACAATTTATAGATTCAATGCTATTCCCATTAAACTACCATTGACATTCTTCACAGAACTGAAAACAAAATATTTTAAAATTCTTATGAAACCAAAAAGGAGCCTGAATATCCAAGACAATCCTAAGCAAAAAAACAAAAAACAAACAAACAAGCAAAGCTGGAGGCATCACACTACCTAACTTCAAACTATACTACAGGGCTACAGTAACCAAAACAGCAACCAAAACAGGTACTGGTACAGGAACAGACACAAAGACCAATGGAACAGAATAGAGAACCCAGAAATAAGAGCACACACTTACAACCAGCTGATTTTCGACAAATCTGTCAAAAACAAGCAATAGGGAAAGGATTCCCTATTTTGTGAATGGTGCTGGGAGAATTAACTGGCTAGCCATATGCAGAAAATTGAAACAGGACCCCTTCATTATACCATATACAAAAATCAACTCAACATGGATTAAAGATTTAAATGCAAAATGCAAAATTATAAACAAAACTCAGAAGAAAATCTAGGCAATACCATTCACGATATAGGCACAGGGAAAGATTTCATGATGAAGACACCAAAAGCAATTGCAACAAAAGCAAAAATAGACAAATTAAATCTAATTAAACTAAAGAGCTTCTGCACAGCAAAAGAAACTATCCTCAGAGTAAACAGACAACCTACAGAATGGGAGAAAATTTTTGCAATCTATCCATCTGACGAAGGTCTAATACCTAGCATCTATAAAGAACTTAAATAAATTTACAAGAAAAAAACAAAGAACCCCATTAAAAAGTGGCCAAAGGACAAGAACATACACTTCTCAAAAGAAGACATACAGGCAGCCAACAAACATATGAAAAAAACCTCAACATCACTGATAATTAGAGAAATGCAAATCAAAACCACAATGAGATACTATCTCACATAAGTCAGAATGGCTATTATTAAAAAGTCAGAAAACAACAGATGCTGGTGAGATTGTGGAGAAAAAGGAATGCTCTGCAGACTGTTGGTGGGAGAGTAAATTAGTTCAACCATTGTGAAAGACAGTGTGGCAATTCCTCAAAGACCTAGAGGCAGAAATACCATTTGACCCAGCAATCGTATTACTGGGTAAATGCCCAAAGGAATATAAATCATTCTATTATACATGCAAGTGTATGTTCATATGTTCATTGCAGCACTGTTCACAACATCAAAGACATGAAATCAACATAAATGCCTATCAATGATAGACTGGATAAAGAAAATATGGTACATATACACCATGGAATACTATGCAGCCATAAAAAGGAATGAGATCATGTCCTTTGCAGGGACATGGATAGAGTTGGATGCCATTATCCTTAGCAAACTAATGCAGGAACAGAAAACCAAATACTGCATCCTCACTTACAAGTGGGAGCTGAATTATAAGAATACCTGAACACACTTAGGGAATGACACATACTGGGGCCTATCAGAGGGTGGGCTGTGGGAGGAGGGAGAGCATCAGGAAGAATAGCTAATGGATGCTGGACTTAATACCTGGGCGATGGGATGATCTGTGCAGCAAAGCACCATGGCACACATTTAACTGTGTAACAAACCTGCACATGCTACACATGTACCAATGAACTTAAAGTTGGAATTTTTTTTAAAAAGGGAGAGAGAAGTTATGAGATATGGTTAGATTCTGAATATGTTTTTAAAGTGAAGCCACAAGGAGTTGTTAATGATTTGAATATAAGATACATACAAAGTAATGAGTATGAATTAATATAATTTTTTTCTGATAAAGTAAAGGATAGCTTTAAAATGTGATGAGAGGCTGGGTGCAGTGCTCATGCCTGTAATCCTAGCTCTTTGGCAGGCTGAGGCAGGAGGATTGCTTGAGGCCAGGAGTTTGAGAACCACCTGGGAGACATAGTGAAATCCCATCTCTAGTAAAAATAAGTTTTAAAAAGATTACCTGAGCATGGTGCCATGCCCTTGTACTTCCAGTTACTCAGGAGGTTGAAGCAGGAGAATTGCTTGAGCCCAGGATGTTGAGGCTGCAGGAAGCCACACTCACAACACTGTATTCCAGCCTGGGCAACAGAGTGAGACCCTGTCTTGAAAAAAAAAATGCTGAGATAAGGAAACCTGCAGAATAAAATAGATTTGAGGAAGGAAATAAAGAATTGGCTTTGGGTATGTTAAATGTAAGGTGTCTATTAAACATTCACATGGAGATAGTGAAATGACAAATGGATTTATAGTAGAGGTTCAGGAAAGAGGTTCAACCTAGATAAATAAATTTGGAAATCATCAGCACAGAAATTATATTTGAAGTTATGAGACTAGATGAGGTTACCTAAGGTTGTATAAAGACCAAACCCTGAGGCTGAGGAGGCACCAGTAAAGAATGCTGAAAAGAAAACTGGTAAAGATAGGGGGTAGCAGCGAGAGAGTGTATTGATTAGCAATGAAATAACAGAGTAGTTACTTACAGTTGTCAGAAATGAAGAAGCCTCTGGTAAGACCACGACGGTGAGTAGCTGAGGTAGAGTGGGAAATAAAAAGCATATGATGCACAAAGAGAACCAAGTGAAAGCAGAGTTCTAGACGCCAACAGAAAAAAAAGGACTTCCAGAAAAAGGAAGTAGCCAACTGTGCAAATGCTGAGGGGTCAAGTAAGATGAAGACTTGAATGAACTGTTGGACCTCATCACACGGAGCAGTCACTCACGACTTTGAAAAGAAGTCTGTCAATGGAGCAGTAGGGTCAAAAGTCTGGTTGGAATAAGTTTAAGAGAGAATGGAAGAAGAAAATTTAGAGAGAGTAAATGTGGAAAACTCTTTCTAGAAGGAACAGAGAAATGGAGTAGAAAGTAGGTCTAGAAACAAAACAGTTTTCTTTTTATAGGGATTTTCTTATTTTAAAATGTATCTCTGCGTTTTCTTTTCTGATGAAAGTGATTCAATAGAGAGGGAAAAGTTGCTGATGCTGGAGAGAAAAGGAAGGAATTGCTATCTTTGAGTAGGTAAGAAAAGGATGCAATCTAGCCTTAAATAGAGATTAACCTTTAGAAACACAGATTTCATCCACAGAAGCGGTAGGAAAGGCAGAGTAAGATACAGGTAGCTTGATAAAAGTGGGGATGGGAGTTTGTGGAGGTTCTCTTCTACTTATGTCTATTTTCAACTTCTTTTTTTTCTTTTATTGATACAGATGGGGTTTTACCCTATTGCCCAGGCTGGTCTAGAACTCCTAGACTCATGCTTTAAGTGATCCTCCACCTCAGCCTCCCAAAATGCTGGGATTTGTGAGCCACCATGCTGGCCTTGATTGTGTCTATTTTCTAATGAAATAAAAGCAGAGTATCAACTAAGAATGCAAAATAGGGAGGAAGTGTTCAGGAGACTGGAAAAGTGAATAAACTATGGAATATAGTATATTTGCAGAGCAGCAATAAAGGCCCACTTGAGTGTAATTATCATGGATTTGGATGTTTTCTTCCTCCAGCCTTATTCAACTGCATGGTTATTTGAGCTATGTTGGCTGGATTTAACCATGACTGGTTTGGATTTTGCCAGGATAGTGTGATTGAGAGACATTAGGGCAGGAGAATTCAGGGGATATAAAAGTGACTCATTAATATTTTACTATAATAGCTAAACTGGGTAAGGAGGGAAGTGAAGACATGAAGAAATTGAGAGGCAATAAAAAGGCAATGACATCAATGGATTGCTCAACCAGATGGGGTCAAAGATTTTTGAAGTGTGAGTAGTTGAATAAGTGAGCTAGAAAGATAGGAGGTAGCAACAATAATATAATGGTTAGAAGTGAATTAATGTAATGGGGGTACTTACTTACAGTTATTGGAAATGAAGAGGTCTAGGGTAAGACCAGTGGGGTCAGTAGCTGAGGTAGGGTGAACTTGAGGATCACTGTAAGAGAAGAGGTCACATAATTAAGGCTTTAGAAGAATCATCTCTATGGCTATTGAAAGCACTAAAAATTGTTACAGAAGTGGTGTTGGACAGAGTGATAGTGTGCCAAGAGCTCTATGAAGGAGTGGCCAGGGGTCTGGGGATGACTACAAGTTTGTGTGATTATATGACTTTTCTCACGTAATTCTCACAGTGACTCTAGAGATATTGCAGTTATTATCTCCATTTAACATATGAGGCAGCTGACACTCAGATTAAATAACTCATCTAACGTATGGTAAATATGCAATCTCTTGTTTGGGAAAATAGTATTCATGCTGAACACCCCAAGGATGAATTCATACTTAGCTTTCAGTACCAGATTAATAAATAACAATACATAATTATTTCCAGTCTCCTATTATTCTATAAGGATGAATAATCCAATCTCACAACTCTAAAATTTGATGGGCAGAGAATTTTAAAAGAATAGGAAGGTTCTGAATAACTGAAAGGGAAAAGACTGCCCTGAGGAGAAAGGAAAAGGGCAATGTATTAGTCCGTTCTCACACTGCTATAAAGAACGACCTGTGATTTATAAAGAAAAGAGGTATAATTGGCTCACAGTTCTGCAGGCTATACAGGAAGCATGGCTGGGAGGCCTCAGGAAACTTACAATCATGGTGGAGGGTGAAGGGGAAGCCAGCATGTTCTACAGGGCTGGAGCAGGAAGAATAGCATGCAGGGGGAAGTGCCACACACTTTTAAACAACAGATCTGATGAGAACTCACTATCATGAGAACAGCAAGGGGAAAATCTGCCCCCATGGTCCAATCACCTCCCATCAGGCCCCTCTGCCAACATTAGGGATCACAATTTGATATAAGATTTGGGTAGGGACACAAATCCAAACCATATCATTTTTCCCCTGATCCCTCTCAAATCTTACATCCTTCTAACATTTCAAAATACAATCATGCCTTCCCAATAGACCCCCAAAGTCTTAACTCATGCCAGCATTAACTTAAAAGTCCACAGTCCAAAGTCTCATCTGAAACAAGGCAAGTCCCTTCCACCTATGAGCTTGTAAAATCAAAACCAGTTGTTACTTCCAAGATACAATTTGGGTACAGGCATTAGCTAAATACTCCCATTCCAAAAAAGAGAAATTGGCCAAAAACAAAGAGACTACAGGCCCCATGCAAGTCTGAAACCCAGCAGGGCTGTCATTAAATATTAAAGCTCCAAAATCATCTCCTTTGACTCCATGTCTCACATCCGGGTAATAATGATGCAAGTGGTAGGCTCCCAAGGCCTTGGGAAGCTCCTTCCCCGTTGCTCTGCAGCATACAGACCCCTTTGCTGCATTCATGGGGGTGGCACTAAGTGCATGCAGCTTTTCTAGGCACACAGTGCAAGTCAATGGTGGATCTACCATTTCGGGATCTGGAGGACAGTGGTCCTCTTCTTACAGCTCTACTAGGCAGGACCCCAGTGGAGACTCTGTGGGGGCTCTCCAACACACACATTGCCCTCCAAACTGCCCTAGTAGGAGCTCTCCAGTAGAGCTCTGCCCCTACAGCACACTTTTGCCTGGACATCCAGGTGTTTCCATACATCTTCTGAAATCTAGACAGAGGCTCCGAAGCCTGAATTCTTGCCCTCTGTGCACCTGCACGCTTAAAACCACATGGAAGCTATCAAGGCTTATTGCACCCTCCGGAGCAGCAGCCTGAGGCATATCTGGGGTACTCTTAGCTACAGATGGAGCTGGAGTGGCTGGGATACAGGGAGCAGTGTCCCAAGTTTGCACAAGGCAGCAGGGCCTTGGGTCCAGCCCACAAAACCATTCTTCCCTCCTAGGCCTCTAGGCCTGTGATGGAAGGGGCTGCTGTGAAGGTCTCTGAAATGTCTTTAAGGCATTTTCCCCATTCTCTTGGCTATTAACCTTTGGCCCCTCTTTACTTATGCAAATTTCTGTAACCACTTGAATTCCTCCCCAGAAAATGAGTTTTTATTTTCTACCACATGGTCAGGTTGCAAATTTTCCAAACTTTTATGCTGTTTCCCTTTAAAATCTAAGTTCCAGTTTCAGACCATCTCTTTTTTGCTGTTCAAAAACAGACCACATTTTGAATGCTTTGCTGCTTAGAAATTTCTTCCACCAGATATCCTAAATCATCACTCTCAAGTTCAAGATTCATCTCCAGCCACCTCCTAAGAATACGGCCACTAGGAGGAGCCTGAGGAAAATCCGGGTTCTCTTTGTGAGGGAAGGGGAAAAAGCATTCATTTGGTAGTCAATCAAGAGAGGTATGAAGGTGTTTTTGTCTCAGATGCCACTGCTACATATATAACATCATTGGAAATACCACTTTACACTAACGTGATTTCCCATAAATGATGAATACTTTATTACTATTTTTTTTAAGTATGGCTAAATGTTGAACTTTATTCTAGCAGAAGCCCCTGACTGAGGTCAACTTAAGGTTCTGCAAAGAGAAAAAGAAAAACAAGGTAAAATTGAGAAAACCATGTGACTTGAGGAATTTTAGTATCTGGTTTAGAGACAGAAATAAGTAGGTGAAGGACAAATATAACAGGGAGCTGTTGTTTAGGTCATCAGATACATAACGTGGACAAGGGTGGAGGGAGAGAAGGATTATCCACCAACAGAAGATGCACGCAGATCACAGGCAGGAATGTCAACTCATAAGGTAAAGACCATTCAAAGTAGAAATAAAACTAAAGTGATATGGTCTTACCACTGCTGGTTTTGATAGAATAATTAAAAAAACAAAAACAGCCGAGCATAGTGGCTCATGCCTGTAATCCCAGCATTTTGAGAGGACGAGATGGTGGATGACCTGAGATCAGGAGTTCGAGACCAGACTGGCCAACATGGCAAAAACCATCTCTACTAAAAATACAAAAAAATTAGCTGGGTGTGGTGGTGTGCGCCTGTAATCCCAGCTACTCGGAAGGCTGAAGCAGGAGAATTGTTTGAACTCGGGAGGCAGAGGTTGCAGTGAGCCGAGATTGTGCCACTGCACTCCAGCCTGGGCGACAGCTAGGCTCTGTCTCAAAGTAAACAAACAAACAAAACAAAACAAACTGAAGCATCTCTGTATAATATAACATGAATTTAAGAGTTAAAGGAGGAAAAATAGTAAAGAAAAACTGACGAATTTATAAGAAAGAATAATGTTGCAATATTTACAGAGAAAAAAACTGTGGTGTACTAAAACTGTCAAAAGCAAGCAATCAAGGCCAGGCACAGTGGCTCAGGCCTGTAGTCCCAGCACTTTGGGAGGCTGAGGCAGGTGGATCGCTTGAGCCCAGGAGTTCAAGACCAGTCTGAGCAACATGGCAAAGCCCCATTTCTACAAAAAAAAATTTAAAACTTAGATAGGCATGGCGACATGCACCTGTAGTCCCAGCTACTGGGGAGGCTGAGGTGGGAGAATCAGCCGAGCCCGGGAGGTCAAGGCTGCAGTGAGCCATGATGGCACCACTGCATTCCCGCTTGGGTGACAGAACAAGAGCCTGTCTTAAAAATAAATAAATAAATAAGGTAAACGATCAAGAAAGGAAACAACCACAAGAATCTCAGGAGGGGAAGTCCTCATCTAGTACTTGTCTTCTTTTTCTTTACCAATATAATACACATTACCCTACATTATACATAATTGTATAGTTTTCTTAGTTTTCCTTGTAAGTATCCAAGCCCTTTGAAGGCAGGCACTATCAGGGACTAGGTCATTTTGTTAAATCCCTTGCAGCATCTAACCTAGGCCCTCTAGCAATACTGTTGTTCATATATTTGTTGAATTGAAAGAAGCACTACAAAGATGTTAAGGAGGGAGGGACTTCTGTGACCCAAGAAATTCCAGTCAGGGAAAGAGTTAGAGTCCCTGAAGGAAAAAAGGGGAAGGATCAATCTGTAAAACGAGATTTAAATTACAGGTGATCAGAACAGGAAAGAAGCTTTATTTTAGGAGTATTAGCTCCAGAGAAGGAAGAAGATTTAGGGATCAAATAAATTCATCCAAAGAATATGAAAGAGAATTCAGTTGTAGGGGGAATAAGCACAATTATCTCTGAACTTCTTCTAAATCGTATTAAACATCATTATTTCTATTTCTGTTCCTTATACCTTTCCTAGAAATCAGAAATGAAGAGAAAGCTCAGACAAAGTACTCAAAGTCAGGCACAGGTGGGAATTAAATGAGGATCTGCAACTCCTCTCAGCATGGAGGCAGCACACGTATATAATTAAAGTGTACATTTGTCTGGTGCTTAATAGTTTAAAAGTCTTTCCATATGTGATATCTTACTTATTGGAGAAGGATTAAAGGAGGATATCAGTGTGGTTAGGTCAGGTAAATCTCTGTCTTTATTTTATATTTACTTTATGCACCCGTTGTGTGTGACACTGCTGATTGTTTGCATTCTTACTTCTGTCTCTCTCTCTCTCTCTCTATATATATATATATATACACATACACACACACACACACATATATATGCATTACCTAATATGCTGGTAATGAATTGTTGCAAGATATAGACTATTACATGTAACTGAAAGATTCCCAGTTCTTTAAAGATTAATATGCCCTCTTTAACACCCAAAATTCCACCAGCATCATAAGCTCCTTCCCCAACAACCACCATCACCACTTACCCAGCAATTTCAGGACCCCACAAAGAAGGTATTCCCCTTTGTGACACTCATAGCAAAGGTGGCTTGGGCTGGGAAATGTTTGAGTTAACAAAGCATTCTCTCAGTTCACACCAACAGTTTCTCCCCCCATAACCATACAAGCCCTGTGCGGTGCATGTAAAGTGGAGGATGTGAATACAGTAACCCCCTACAAACCTCAGGTTTGTCCTGAAATGGACAAGATCAAGTTCTTAGGGAAGGAAAGGAGTTGATGGAGGCAGAAGGGATGTAATAAACATGACCTAAAATGTCTTTCACTGATTCTATGATGCACATTTTCCCCTCGTATTTTAACATCTTTGAAAGTGAGATACTGCTAACAGGCAGGTCTGTTATAGTTATTATTGCCCATACATCTCCAGCAAAACTTGCAGAATGTATATCATTAGTGTAGAGAAAATTCTCAAAGATAATAATGGAGCCTCCTTTTAAGAAATGCTGCATCATTTATGCTTTTAAGGGTACAGAAGGTATTGGTCGAAAATTGTTGACTCATGGTATGTTAGTTATCTATTATTGCATAACAAATGACCCCAAAATGCAGCAGTTTGAAACAACAAACATTTATTCATTTCTGTTGGTCAAGAATCTAGGACCAGCTTAGTTGGGTTTGCCAGTTCAGGGTATCTCATGAGATGTAGTCAAAATGTTGGCTGGGGCTGCAGCCATCTGAATACTTGACTGGGCTGGAGGACCACTTCCAAGCTCACTTAGGTGGCTATTGCCCAGATATCTGAGTTCCTCTCCATATTGGGCCTCTTGATAGGATTATGTATGACATAGTGTCTGGCCTCCTTGAAGCAAACAATCCAAGAGAACAACTAAGAGGGAAGCCACTGTGACTTTTTATGACCTAGTGCCTGAAATCACAGCTGTCACATCCACTTTATGCTATTCATTAGAAGCCAGTCATTAAGTCCCTGCCACACCCAAGTGGAGAGGAATTAGGCTCCATTTATTGAAGGAAGGAGTATAAAAAAAAATTGTGAACCTAGTTTTAAAACTATCACTCGTGGGCAAAAACATGATAAGGTTATCACTGGCCAGGCATGGTGGCTCACACCTATAACCCCAACACTTTGAGAGGCTGAGGCAGGAGGATCACTTGAACCAAAGAGTTTGAGACCAGCCTGGAAAACATGGTGAAACCCTGTCTTTACAAAAAATTTAAAAATAACTAGGCATGGTGTTGTGCACCTACAGTCCCAGGTACTCAGGAGGCTAGGGTGGGAAGATCACTTGAGCCCAGGAGGTCAAGGCTGCAGTGAGTTGAGATCATGCCACTGCACTCTACTCTGGGCAACAGAGTGAAACTCTGTCTCAAAAACAAACAAACAAACAAACAAAGTCACTGATGTGAAGAAACTATTTCATTTATATATGTATATATTTTAAATTGGGACATAATTGTATGTATTGTGTAATGATCAAATCAGGGTAATTGACACATCCATCACTGCAGATATTTACCATTTATTTGTGTAGCGAACATTCAAAATCCTCTCTTCTAGCTATTTTAAAATATACCATAATTTATTGTTAATTATAGCCACCCTGCTGTGCTATAGAATTTATTACTCTTATCTAACTTTAATTTTGTATCAATTAACCAACTTCTCTATCCCTCCCCCAACCCTCTACCCCTCCCAGCCTCTGGTAACTTCTATTCTACTCTCTAATTCTATGAGATCAACTTTTTAAACTCCCACATATGAGTGAGAATGTGCAGTGTTTTTCTGTGCTTAGCTTATTTCATTTACCATAATATCCTCCAGGATCATCCATGTTGTCAAAAATTACAAATCATTTTATTACAGCTAAATAATATTCCATTGTGTATATACACCACATTTTCTTTATCCATTTGTCCACTGATGGGCACTTTGGTTGATTCCATATTTTTGCTATTGTAAACAGTCCTGCAATAAACATGGGAGTACAAATATCTCTTCAACATTCTGATTTCCTTTCCTTTGAATATATACTCAGTAGTAGAATTGCTGAATTAAATGCTATTTCTATTTTTAGTTTTTTGAGGAACTTCCATACTGTTTTTTATAATGACTGTACTAATTTGCATTCCCACCAACAGTATATAAGAGGCCTTCTTTTTCTGCATCCTTGTCAGCATTTGTTATTTTTTGTTTTTTTGATAATAGCCATTTTAACTGGGATGAGATGATATCTCATTGTCATTTTGACTCGCATTTCCCTGATGATTAGCGATGTTGAGTATTTTTTCATACACCTGTTGGCCATTTGTATGTCTTCTCTTGAGAAATGTTGATTCAGATTATTTTGCCCATTTTTAAATCAAATTATTTGCTTTTTTGCTGTTGGTTGAGTTCCTTATACATTTTGGATATGAATCCCTTACATGGATAGCTTGCAAATATTTTCTCCCATCTTTTAGGTTGTCTCTTCACTCTGTTAATTGTTTTCCTTTGCTCTGCAGAAGCATTTTAGTTTAATATAATCCCATTTGTCTATTTTTGCTTTTGTTAACTGTGTTTTTGAGGTCTTATCGAAAAAATCTTTGCCTAGACCAATGGCTTGATGTGTTTCCCCCATGTTTTCTTCTAGTGATTTCACAGTTTTGGGTCTTACCTTTAATTCTTTAATCCATTTTGAGTTGATTTTTGTACATGGTAAGAGATAGGGGTCTAGTTTTATTCTTCTTCATATGGATAGTTTTCCCAGTACCACTTGTCAAAGAGACTGTCCTTTCCCCATTTTATGTTCTTGAACTCCTGGCCTCAAGTGATCTTCCCACTGCAGGCTCTGAAAGTGCTGGGATTATGGGCATGAGCCACCACACCTGGCCTCCAGTTAAATGTTATTGGAGCCTTTGTTGAAAATTAGTTGGCTGTGAATATGTGGATTTATTTCTGGGTTCTCTATTCTGTTCCATTCATCTGCATAGACTGTTTTTAGGCCAGTATCTTTCTGTTTGGGGTACTATAGCTTTGTAATATATTTCAACATCTGGTAGTGTGATGCCTCCCAGTTTTGTTATTTTTGTTCAAATTGCTTTGGCTATTCAGGGTCTTTTGTGGTTCCATACAAATCTCAGTATTGTTTTTTTCTATTTCTGTGAAGAATGTCATTGGTGTTTTGATAGAGGTTACACTGAATCCATAGATTGCTTTGGGTAATATATTTCACTTGTATTTCTAATGTAGAAAGAATTATATATGATAAAATATACCAATAAGTCTAACAGCTCTTTAATAAGTTTAAAAAAGCTTTTAAATGATATTAAAGTAGTGGATTATAGTGTAATTGGCAGAGTTTTTTAGTGGCATATGAAATAATCAATTGTGTCTTATATTCAATAAATACAGTTAACAGATATTTTTGAAAAATCACTGAAAAGACAGTTTAGGAAGTAATCACATTTGTTGATGTAACAAACTAGCTGTAATCGTTTCCCTTTCTTTGATTTGCCTTTTAAGATGGTTTGAGGTATCATAATCCACTGAAGCTGCATCTTACATATATTTTACAGGAATTTTTGAGTCAGTCTTAAGTATCCTGAAGTGAAATGACTTTACCACTTGCATTTTCCCTTGATTTTCATGTGTCTCAGCAAAATCTTTATGTAACTGCATGGGCCTTTTTATTATCTTAATAATTAAAAGAATGGTTGTGGGATTGGGTTTTTCAACCCACATACTGGAATTCTGAAGCATGGGCAGAGAATAACACCCCTACTCAGGGTGCACATTCTGGGACACCAGTATAACCACACTGGTTGGTTATTAAAATATTGAGATAGGCTGGGCGCGGTGGCTCAAGCCTGTAATCCCAGCACTTTGGGAGGCCGAGATGGGTGGATCACGAGGTCAGGAGATCGAGACCATCCTGGCTAACACAGTGAAACCCCGTCTCTACTAAAAAATACAAAAAACTAGCTGGGTGGGGTGGTGGGCGCCTGTAGTCCCAGCTACTCGGGAGGCTGAGGCAGGAGAATGGCGTAAACCCGGGAGGCGGAGCTTGCAGTGAGCTGAGATCCAGCCACTGCACTCCAGCCTGGGCGACAGAGCGAGACTCCGTCTCAAAAAATAAATACACAAATAAATAAATAAATAAATAGAATAAAATATTGAGATAATTCCATACAAGGAGGTAATTCTATACAAGAAATTTCTAGTTCCTGATTGCCGTACTAACACCCGATGACCTCCCCAGAACCCAGCAACTAAGGGGAGGGGAAGGAAATTGCTCTAGGACCTTCCTCCATTATTATGTCCAGCACCCCTTCTGACTGATGAATGCTGTGTTGTGTCCCTTATTAAATATTTTGACTGTTACTCCTTGTTTTAGTACATTCGGGCAGCCATAACAAAAATACAATTAACTGAGCAACTAAAAAGCAACAAATTTATTTCTCACAGCTCTAGAGGCTGTGAAGTCCAAGATCAAGGTGCCCACAGACTTGGTGTCTCCTGAAGGCTCATTCTCTGGTTTACAGATGGCACCTTCTCTCTGCTTCCTCACATGGTGGAAAGAGCTAGCTGACTCTTTGGGGCCTCTTTACAAGTGCACTAATCTCATTTATGAGGGCTCTGATCTCAGGACCTAATCCGATACCAAAGACCCAACCTCTTAATACTATGATATTGGAGATTAGGTTTCAACATACAAATTTTGGAGGGATGCAAACATTCAGACCATAGAACTCTTATATTCATAATAATGAGAACCAATCATTGCTTTTATATTCTACTGTTTGAGGGGAATGACTGGAATTTGAACTGAATTTGTACCTCTCAGTTTGATATCTAAGTATGTCTAAATTTTGACTGATTGTTATAGATTTTTAAGAACAAAGCAATGTCCTCTGGGTTCACAAAATGGGTGTATTTTAAACCTAGTTATACTTCAGGCACAAAAACACTCAAGCAGGAGAGTTATTTGATTTTAAAAAAAAACTATTTTGGAAGTATTCTGAACAATGCTAGAGTTAAATGACATCTTATATTTTTCTTAGTAAGAGACATAAATATTTAAATAATAAATCTGATCAATATTTCTATTAGAACAATATATATAAACTGAAGACAAATATTTTCTGAATATAATCTCTGGTGATTATCATCTCTTTTCACATAGCACTAATTCTTTAGAGAATTGTCAAAACCATGGATTCAAACCAACAATGGTTTAATAAAATTAATATTTAAAACATTTTAAAACAAGGTAATACTTTTCCTAAAAATATAGACTACTACTCATATCTCCAAAATGGTCAATTTAAAAAGTTCTCTAGCTTTGCCCTTTTTTTTCTTTAGGTCCATGTTTACATTTACAATTGGAGACAAGAATAAAAGTACTTCCAGCCACTTATCAAATTGGTGGACATATTTATCAAATTGGTGGACATATTTACATAGACTTTTAGTTCAAATTGGCATCCACAATATTGTGAAAAACAGAGCAAAACAAGGAGAAATGAGTTTTTTTCTATAGAACCCAAAACTCTGTTCTAGTCATAACCTACTCCATAAAAACGAAAATTTAGGCCAAGCACGGTGGCTCACACCTGTAATCCTAGCACTTGGGGAGGCCAAGGTGGGCAGATCATGAGGTCAGGAGTTCTAAACCAGCCTGGCCAAAATGGTAAAACCCTGTCTCTACTAAAAATACAAAAATTATCTGGGTACCTGTAGTCTCAGCTACTTGGGAGGCTAAGACAGAAGAATCGCTTGAACTGCAACCCCAGGAGGCAGAGGTTGCAGTGAGTCAAGATCGTGCCACTGCACTCCAGTCTGGAAAACAGAGCAAGACTCCATCTCAAAAAAAAAAAAAAAAAAATAGAAAAGAAAAGAAAAAGAAATGTAAATAAAGTTATAAATGATAATCAGAATAGGGTTTAATTTTCTAATAATTTCATGTCTGTCCACATAATTAAGGACAGTGAAAATAAGCAACTACAATGCCAAACCATAGTAACATAAATGTAATTCTGACTTATAAATTCTAAACATATATGATGTGCCACCTAACATGTACACACATATATTTCATGTATACATATACTTGACAAAGAATAAGCTAACGTAAAGAGCTGCAAAAACATAAAATAGTTACATTAAAGTGGTAACCGTTTACAGTATTACTGAATTGGGTTGGAATCTTTTTTTCAGCTAGCTTATTGTTTGCCATTAGATTATTTTCCTCAACAGTGATTTTCTTTTCTCTTTCTTTCTTTTTTTTTTTTTTTTTTGAGACAGAGTCTCGCTGTCTCCCAGGCTGGCGCGATCTTGGCTCACTGCAAGCTCTGCCTCCTGGGTTCATGCCATTCTCCTGCCTCAGCCTCCTGAGTAAGTGGGACTACAGGTGCCCGCCAGCACGCCTGGAAAATTTTATGTATTTTTAGTACAGAAGGGGTTTCACTGTGTTAGCCAGGATGGTCTCGATCTTCTGACCTTGTGATCCACCCGCCTTGGCCTCCCACAGTGCTGGGATTACAAGCGTGAGCCACTGTGCCCGGCGCTCAACAGTAATTTTCAAATTTGTTCAGGTGACCAAATACTTGGAAGCCATAATACCCTTTACATAGCACCATGAATTACTGATGTGTTTAATTCCAGCATAACATTATACAAGCAAGGAACAATTTTACCAGCAGAAAATATAACTTTATTATGGTTCCACATCTAAACATCTAAAAAATACTACTACTATACATAAAATATTTATGAAACCACACTTCATAGCAGGATAATAAATAACAAAATTTGAACCAAGCCAACCATCTAGAAAGACATGATTCAAAGACAAACTGGCGTTTATGACAACTGCTCGTTTAATTTCCTCCTCTTCCCTGTAATTTGCTTTTGTCTGATCTTAACACTCACATCTGATTTCTTAGTCCCTGACCCTGACTTGAAACCTGTTATCTTAACTTGCTTCAGATTACCTGAGCCTGGGCTCCTCCCCATAGATATGGTCTGAATGGACTCCAGTATCTCTGCAACTGCTGACCTGCCCATTCCTAGGCATAGGGCAAATGGATCTCAAGGAACTCCAGAAATCCAGCTGAGGTTGGGATGCAAGAAGGCAGAGTTAGCATAGAAAAGAAAAACGGCGTCCCTTGTGCCTGAATCTGGCACACAATAAGTGCTCAATAAGTGTATTAATTGGAAAAAGCATCTCCAACAAAGATGAGCTGAGGAGAGCACTCAGTTAAGAACAGGATCTGAAGCAAAGGTAGGAGTTAAACGAGCAAGAAGGCTGTAACTGGACAAATGGACAACTGAAGCTACAGCCAACAGAGATGCTTCAGCCTTGCAGGGCATTATAAGTTTAGACATTTATTCTATAGCCTATCTTATTTCACAAAGAATCTAAAAAGCAAAGTAGAGCATCTTATTATCCTTTTCTGAACCAAGTCTGAGAGGAAGTTGTCTAAGAAACTTTTGAACACCAAATTGCATGTTTTCTTTTTGTGGCTGTAATTTGGTAGGTAGCTGAAAAGAGGGGTACTTTTGTCCTGTATGCCTGGGTTTATTTAACAAATATATTTCTAAATATAGAGAATGCTTTTAGATATAGAAAATAATCCACACATATACCCACAAAAGTTAGTGAACAACGTATGAGCAGCTGTTTGTTTTTCAGTAATTGGTTTGCTTCTTGTTCACTGGTTTGCTTGTCTGCTATCACTTTGAGGTAGGCAAACAATAATTGTAATTAATATTTAAAAATTAGGAAATAGGCCAGGCGCGGTGACTCATGCTCGTAATTCCAGCACGTTGTGAGGCAGAGGCGGGTGGATCGCTTGATCCCAGGAGTTCAAGAACCACTGGGCATGGTGGTGTGTGCCTGGGTGACAGAATGAGACCTTGTCTCAAGGAAAAAAAAAAAAAAAAAGGAAGATTTAAACCTTTAATTTTCTTAGAATTGGAAAAGACTGTCATAAAATTTTGAGGTAGAGTATGGCAAAGTAGCTCACAGTTTGAGAAAAATACGTTTGAATTTGGAAATTCCCACTGAAATTTCATTTTAAAATGGGATTTGAGAATTAACTTTTGATGTATTGTTGCCCATTTTCAAGACATTTCAGCATTGGTCCAGCTGGGAACTATTCCATGCCCCCTGCTATGGTCTGAACAGTTGTGCCTCTCAAAAATTCATGTTGAAACCCAATTACCAATAATATTGCCAGTGATATTAGGAGGTGGAACCTTTGAGAAATGATTAGATCATGATAGTAGAGCTCTCATGAATGGGATTAGTGTCATTACAAAAGAGGCCCCAGAAAATTGTCTTGTCCCTTTCACCATGTGAAGACACAGCTAGAGGTCACCATCTATGAACCAGTGAATGAACACTGAATCTGCCAGCATCTTGACCTTGGGCTTCCTGGCTTCGGAAGTGAGAAATAAATTTCTGTTGTTTATATGCTACCTAGTCTAGTGTATCTTGTTATAGCAGCCCGAATGGACTAAGACACCCTCTGCCTTTTGGGTTAACTTATTAAACTTAATGTATTAAACACAACTATGTGTTACTCAATAGTTTTCTTATTTGATCTTAACAGACCTATGTATTATTCATAATGCTTAACATTAATAAGCATTGCTCTTTTATTCTATGAAGTAGAAAAAGAGAGGTGCTGAAAGGTTCAATAACTTCCCACGGTTGTGTGCCTACTAAGTGGCTGAACCAGGAATCCAGCCTGAAATCGTCAAGACTCTCCGTTGATGTCTCTTGGCACAGTGCTTAGCTATTAACCAGGGAGATCAACCCTCTGCACTACAAATAGGCCTTTATGCTCTTCCTTCCCTCCCTCCCTTCCTTCCACTATTTCTACTTGAGATTACTCTCAGGTATCCAAAAATAAATTATTTCATTGCCACCTGTGACTAAGAGTAACAGAGACCAAAGTTTATGCTAATCAGTCAATCTTAAAAGAATGGAAAATAGATGCCTTAAAAGTCCTGCTACCGAATTACAAGTTGCTTGTGTGTATATTAAGCAGGCATTACTGTTCGGGCAGTAAATATAGCAATATATTATTCAGATTCACAAAGGAATAAAGTATTTCAAATTTGCTGCGACACTTGAAGTCTCTGCACCCCTATCATTAAGCATCTGAACTTTTAATTAAAAAATAAACAAATGATACTGTATATTTTTTCTATCTTCAAGTTGTCATTACCAATGGCATTGTAAACCACACCCCATTAGTGTTGCTTTTAGCACTGCTTCAACTTTCCTAACTTACTACACCAACAGCTGTCAATTTTCAAGATGATTTATCCCTTTTTCTTTATGATTGTCTTGCTCATGTGGCTGAAATTCCTAGAAGTATAAGAACCAAACTATATTAAAAATTGAAAAACACAATGAAGTTTTCTAATTGCATTACCCTTTTTTTTTGAGATAGAGTCTTGCTCTGTCGCCCAGGCTGGAGTGCAGTGGCGTTATCTCAGCTCACTGCAAACTCCACCTTCTGGGTTCAAGCAATTCTGCCTTAGCCTCCTAAGCAGCTGGGACTACAGGTGTGCACCACCACGCCTGGCTAATTTTTGTATTTTTAGTAGAGACGAGGTTTCACCATGTTGGCCAGGGTGGTCTTGAACTACTGACCTCGTGATCCACCCACCTCGGCCTCCCAAAGTGCTGGGATTACAGGCTTGAGCCACCACGCCTGGCCATGCATTATCCCTTTATACAATATCATCCTGATGCTTTCTAATGCGAATTTTTCAGGTAATTGAAATGTATCTTTACTTTGGATAGAACACATCCTTTGACAATTCCTGTCTTATTTGACAGAGTAACAAATTCTTTGATTCAGTCACTAACAAATTATTTTACAAAGTTGTAACATAACTATGCCTTTAGGATCTTGCTGTACAAGGTTCTCTATTCTAACACCTTATAGCCCCTGCTTACTACCTAAAATCTAGAGTCTTTGGAGTCTTCTGTCAGTGGGCCACAGTACTTTTCTTGTGGCCTAACATCCTACCCCTGCCACCCTGGCCACCAAACCCTCGCTTTGCTATGTCTGTATCTGCTGTTGAGTTTGGAAATGTGTTAGCTGAAGTTGTTACAATAACGTATTTATCACATTACTACAGGTCTTCATGAGATTTTTAGGGCTCTCCCAGGAGGAAAAGACAGTTTCTGCTTGTCGTCTTTGTGGCATCTATGTGGCCTATATTGCTTCTCGGTGATTCTGTGAGCTTAAATAATATTTTAATTATGTTTTTCGTTTTCAGGTCTTCCTACAATTTCCTAGCATTGATTGCTTAAAATATTTAAGTAAAAAGTGTCTCTAAATCAAATTTTAATTTCCATAAATGTCTAGAGCAATGGCTACAAATTAACATGCAATCTGAATTGGTGTTCTTTGGCGGTATGTTCAGAGAAATGGTGACCAGATCTCAATATGAGGAATTATGAAGGGTTGCCAATGTGTTCTCCAGTGAGAAGCATTTAACTCTCCAGTGTTCATGATAAGAAGGTTGATAGTTCAAATAATTTATTGCTGCTTTATAGTATACATAATTAAATGAAACATGTTAAACTCAAGGGAATTTTTAATAGGTTACTTGCAATTGTTATTGCAGGCAACAACTTGTACATGATTTTATTTCCAAATCCACAAAAAACAAATTTTATACAAATCAGCACTGTAAAAATGTCAATTACAGCCTCAGAGGCTTTGCTGGCAGAATAATTGTCTAAATTCTAGAATATGGGAAACAGGTTTTTTTCTGGATTCTTTTTTTTTCATTTTCTTTTTTTTTTACAAAAAAAATTTACAAGTGAAATGTTACTACAAAACTTTTATAAGGAATTTTGCAAAACATTTACATTTTACCATCAACTATTTCTGTTTTAAAATCATTATGTAGATTTAATACCCTATGCTGCACATCAATTTATGTGGGATGACAACTTAGTGACATGCATAAAAAAACACCACAAGGCATTAAAATGGAGACTTAAATACAAATATTGTTGCAATAAAACAGTTATAAAATTGAAAAATAGGACCTAAACATCATGCTTATCTAAGTTTGACAAATTAACTTTTCTCCTAGATTACACATTTTATTACTGCTCTCATGAGAGTGTGATAAATAATGACTTAACATCAAGTTCTAATGTAATCAGCAACACATACACAAACCTAACCAAAGAAAGTATACTGTAAGAAAAAACTATTCTAACACTGGAGTTTTACCATGATAAATACATAGCTTTGCACTGATAATTACAATAAAGAAAAGTTTTATAACGGTGGTAAAGGGAATGAACAGTGAAATGCCATTAAACAAGACTCTACTGCACATCTGTGCCCTATTACTTATAACAGCTATATCCCACTGAGTCAAATAAAGGACATTGAAATTTACGATTCTTCTAAAGACAGAAAAGTAGACTCAGAATGGTATGCAGAACAGACTGTCAAAATATTTCAATTTCAGTGGTGAAATGTGCACCTGCTAACACAAATTAACATATTTTATATGCTATAAAGCTATCCAGATTCATTTGATAAATTTATAATAGGCCTCATTGTTGATTAAAAAATAACTTCCATTTCTAATGGACATACATAGGTTTGCATTAGAACTGGTTCATGGAATAATGATGCAGAGTGTTCATACTTGGTATTAACAACAACAAAAAGTGTCACTCTGAGGAAACATGATTAAAACATTAAGAAAGTTTCTTTGCGTAAAAAAATTTATAGCACTGATTGTGTAGCATAATGATAGATAAAATATATATTTGATGTTTCAGCTCCTATATAATAAAATTAAAATTAACACTACCAAATGCTCCTCTGTACCAAACAAAACAACAAACCAATTCTGATGTTTTAAAGCCAGATACATCAGTTGTTAAGAGTACATTAAATAAAATATACAAAACAATTTACAAAATCCAACTAAAATTTAAAGACTCTGTTACAAGTCTACAAAAGCTTTAAGAAACTTGAAATTTATAACCACAGTGTAAAAATTTTTTTTTCCTTTAATCTCAAAGCTTTTTTATACAAACTGAAAGCACAAAAGACCTTCAGTTTTATATAACGCTACAAAGGGCTGGCCTAAAGTGTACATAGTGTAAACAGTGATCATTACAGTATTTCTCCTTCATCAAAAATACAAGAAACATCACAATTTTGGAAGAGAATTCGCATGAGTAGTACTTTTCCTGAAATTATAGAGAATGCACAAGAAAACACGTAGCTATATTCAAACAGTCCCCAAAGTAATTATGTTAATAAATTGAGCAGGTAGGTAAAAACTTTAGTTTTCAAATGGTCAATTTCACTGATTATGATTCTGTGTAAATACTTTTTTAAAACACAAAATATCCTTATTAATATTTAAGTTACTGGTATAATCCAGATTTTTTCATATGAAACTTTTGGCCATCTTTCCTAACAACACCATTTCCTAGCCGGGCACGGTGGCTCATGCCTGTAATCCCAGCACTTTGGGAGGCCGAGGTGGACGGATCACCTGAGGTCAGGAGTTTGAAACCAGCCTGGCCAACATGGCGAAACCCTGTCTCTACTAAAAATACAAACATTAGCCAGTGGTGGTGGCGGACGCCTGTAATCCCAGCTACTTAGGAGGTTAAGACAGGAGAACCGCTTGAACCCGGGAGGCAGTGGTTGCAGTGAGCTGAGATCGTGCCACTGCACTCCAGCCTGGGCAAGAGAGCGAGACTCCATCTCAAAAAAAAAGACCCTTTCCTGTAAGACCCTTGCATAAACAATATATTTTTTTCTTTATTCACTTACTTCACTGAAAATTATTCTGCCTTTTCAAAAATAAAAGTTTTGCTTCATAATATATCTATTATATATTAGGCTAATATTTAGGGAAAATTCAGTTATTGATGAAACATAAAAACATTACTGTGTTATAATTTCTAATTACTTTCTAACACAGCACTAGAAATAAAATGGGACTGGCCAATTTTTAGTAGAGGAAAACAAGAATTACAATGTAGTTAAAAGATAATTTTCTGCTGGCCTTGGAAAAAAGTATAATTCTTTCTTTGGCTACCAAGTCAAAGCATAAAGAATTCTGCACATTGTCAACATAACTCATATTTACAAAATACGAAACTACAGAACAATTTACACTCTATGCAAATATTTCCAATATAAACATATTAAATGAAATTTTGTGGTTCAACCTACGGTTAGGAATATAATCAATCCTAACTTCAGAACATTGCATGTTAAGATGCCTCATTTTATTTTTCTGAAGCTATGATGAGTTTTGTTTTAACATTTTTTCCCCAGCATTTTCCTAAGGTGTCAACCTAAAATTTAACCTAAGATTTAACTCTAAGTTCCTCTTGTGTCTCCAAATGGAGAAAGTAATTGGACTTCACTGATTGTCTGCATACACACTACTATAATGTAGTGGTAATAAAGATCTGAGATGCATCTCAGATTACTGTTTTGGAACTTACCTAATTCAGCTGTTGAAGAATTTCTAACATTTAGAAAAGACGGCCAAAACTATTTTCGGTTGATTTTCCAAAAATCAAGCTAAGGAAATACGGTATTATCCCTATCATCAGTTAACTATCTGTTTTCTGTGCTATAGAGAAAAAGAAAACACGTAAATTATTACTGACTGAATTTATAACAAAGTACTTTCAAAGAAAATAAGTCCAATTAAGGTCCAGCCTGCTAACTACTAAGGTCTTTTTAAACATGTTAACACATGATATTAAGAGATGGGAAGATTCTGTCTAAAGGTTATGTGATATATTTCAAAACAACTACAACTTATAGTATGGAGGAAATACTTTTCTGTTTCCAGTACATCAGTTTACTTTTTGTATTTTTTAAAATTCAACTCTTCATGTGTTGACCCCAAACCCTGGAATACTTAAAGAAGCCAAGAATGAAAACATAATTTCCTACTCTGTAATCCACTTGACCAGCCCATTTCCAGATTTCAAAGGTGTGTAAACAAGTGCAGCACTAGAGGTCTTTGTTATAAATAACTTTTCAGAATTCTTCCATGTTGGTTGAAACATTGGGAGTTGCTGGATTCGAATCTTGAGAAATGGCTGCAACTGTGACAATTCTTGGGGAGCCAAGCACCTCTGTAACAGATGAGTCCAGTTCTCCCGAGGTAACAATGGCAAGAGCTGTCCCACCACCTTTTTTATTCTGGTGCGTTTTGACATGTTTGGAGAGATGATCACTCCGCATAAACCTTTTAGAACATTCCGGGCATTCAAATCTCTTTTCACCTACATAGAAAAACAGTAAATGAAGTTATACACATTTTACTTAAGTGAAATTATAATTTTTAACAATCTTCCTTCTGGTCATATTATATATAAGTTTTGTACAGTTTCACTAGTTGCAAAATATTTTGTTTAAAAATGTTATGAAACAAGCAATGTAAAGAGAAAGACCATGTGATTGTGACAAAAAGACATGAAGTTTAAGTCCTGTTTCTGCTATGAACTGGAAATAAAAGCTGGAGCAAGTAAATAGCCACCGGACCCTCAGTTTCCCATCTACAAAGCAAGAGGGTTTTTAGCAGGCAATTTAAAATATCTCTATCAGATGTAACAAATATATATAATGTTCAAGGCTCATGTCCACTGTTCTTCAAAACTGCTAACCTGGGTTTTAGTTTTAATCGTAGTGGCATGAAATATCTTAGAACTATTTCAAATAAACTAAGTTAATAATTTAATAGTGTACTGAGTTCTTTACAAGGCAAAAATGGGAGGCAGGCACATGCTACATTTAAAATTTAATAGAGTTTTTAGGTTTCATAAGATAACACTTAGTTTCTGTTGTCCAAAGAAATTCTTAAATATGCTTTCTTCAAAATATAACATAGTTCTACTGGACCGACTTCTTCGTTTTGGAATAAAAGCTAGTTTAATGTTAACTAAAAAGAAAAAAGCCATTTTGTTTTTGTGTATAATAAATGAGGCATATCAAAATTTGGTTAACTGGTTTATCCTGATGTGCTCAATGAATAACTGTTAGCTGTAGATCTTCCCTCTAAAATTGTTACTTAAGGGACTGAAATGTTGTTTTCCCAGTCCGATAAAACTTGGACAATAAGTGATAGGGTTTGGCTCTGTGTCCCCACCCAAATCTCTCTTGAATTATACTCCCATAATTCCCACATGTTGTGGGAGGGACCCAGTGGGAGATAACTGAATCATGGGGGTGGGTCCCCACACTGTTCTCGCGGCAGTGAATAAGTCTCACAGGATCTGATAGTTTTATCAGGGATTTCCGCTTTTGTGTCTTTTTTGTCTCTTTGCCTGCCACCATCCACATGAGATGTGATTTGCTCCTCTTTGCTTTCTGCCATAATTGTGAGGCCTCCCCAGCCATGTGGAACTGTGTCTTTATCAGCAGCATGAAAACAGACTAATACAATAAAAAAATTCAATTTGGATAATTTCTTTTCTTGGCCCTGTTTCTGACTCACCAATAAAAAATCTATAGGCTCAAGATGGTCCACATCAGATATTCTTTTTCTTTACATTCTCTTTTTCTTTACGTGTGTGCTCTTACTTTTTCATACCCTTTGAAAAAACCATTAGTCTTCCTTATTATTGTTATAAATAAACAAATATTAAAACTTACAGGACCACTGCACTCAATACAATATTGTATTAAACATCCATGTGAAGTAACACAAAGAAGTTGCACCTCCGTGTCATACCACACACCAAAATACATGCTATAAAGATTAAAACCAAGTATTAAAAAAAAAAAAAGGGAAAACATTTCTATAACCTAGAGTTTGGCGATACTTTAAAAAGTACAACAGATTATTTAGAAACTATAAAGGAGAGCACAGACAAATTTGACTACACAAAAATACAATACTTTGTATGACTTAAGATCCCATAAAGTTAAAGGAGAGAAAAAAAAGATCAACAGAAGCATAAAAACAATGTGATAAAATTTAACACATTTTGATAAGCGCTCTTGGCAAACCAGGAATAAAAATTTATTTCTTTTACCTGCTAAAAGTCATTGGCACCCTATACCCCTACATATAATTAATGGAGAAACTTCTGAACTATTACTTTATACATCAGGAATAAGATAAGAATGCTATCATATATATCATTACTATTTTCAACTAATACGAAACATTCTTACCAAGCCTACATATAAGACAGTAAAATGAAATGAGGTACAATCATTGGAAGGAAAAAAAATTGAAATATATTATTATATATTGAAAAATGAAATATACAGTTATTTTTACATAAAAAATCTGAGAAAATAAACAATTGGAATAAATTTGTCAAATGGCAATATTCAAGATCAATCGATAATAAGCAACACCATCCATTAATTATATAAATCAACATGTAATGCAAATGTTGAGACTACAGTGAGCCACTGCACTCTAGCCTGGATGACAGATCCAGGCCTTGTCTCAAAAAAAAAAAAAAAAAAGTGTGTAGACAAGGCCCTGACCCCAGGTCAGACACAAACTCTATGTGAAGCCACACTTGGCAAGCCTGGTCTTGGTATCTTACTCCAGGGTCTAGCTAGGTTCCAACAGGAGGAACCTGGGATTTCTCCATACAAAGGTGGAGGCAGTGGCCTACTTTTAAAAAAAAAAAAATTGTATTTAGGCTGGGCACGGTGGCTCATACCTGTAATCCCAGCACTTTGGGAGGCCAAAGTGGGTGGATCACCTGAGGTCAGGAGTTTGAGACCAGCCTGGCCAACACAGTGAAATCCTGTCTCTACTAAAAATACAAAAAAAAGTAGCTGGGCGTGGTGGTGCACACCTGTAACCCCGGCTACTTGGGAGGCTGAGGCAGGAGAATCACTTGAACCTGGGGGGGAGGGTGGAGGTGGCAGTGAGCACTGCATGCTAGGAGATAAATTACCTGCTATAACTGCCCCAGGTGTGCCTGCCTACCAGACACCCCATCTTGCAAGACCACCATTAAAAGTCTCGCTTCCATTGTTCGTGTCTCCAAGTCCATTCTTTGGATTTGGACAGGTGAATGTGTATGTCTCACAAACCTGGGGGCCTGTCTGGGATCTCTGTACGTGCATGGAGTGGGACTCCAGCTGAGAGGGGAGAGGCGTCCCACCCGATTTAGGCGGCCCGCTCTGTCCGTGCGTCCTGGCTCCCCACAGAAGCCACAGACAGACTGTTATTCAGGAGGCAGCAGAGGTGACACAGGGAGAAAAGCAGGCACTGCAGTAACCAGGCAACCTTGTGTAGGAGCCAAGGGAGGAAAATTGTACTATAAGTGCTGTCTTGGTGGTTGGGCATTTTCAGAGGTTGAGTGAGTGTGACTGAGATGTACCCTAGATTTGAAGCAAGAGCAGAGTCCCAATCCATTGTTCTGTTCTCCCATGAGGAAAATGGACAAAGAATGGACAAAGAATGGTCGGAGAATGGATGAAGTGATTCTCGGGGTGTGCAAGAAACCTCCAGTAGGGGGTGCTGAGAACACAGGGAAAAGCTCAGACACAGCCTGACCAAAAATGGGAAACCGAAATTCTAGGCCTAGGGGACAAGGGAAAGAGGGAGCCAAAGAGACTCCCTCTGACATTTACCAGGATAGTCCTATGGCCTAAGTTTGGCTCAGATTAAAAACTGGGTGTGCCAAGCTTTAATTCTCTATGTGAATAATAAAACCCCAATCTCACAAGAAGAGATGGGTTATGCTCTCTGCTGGACCAAGGAATTAGCCCCCATATTCCCGCTTAAAGAAGAAAAAGAGCCTACTAAAAACCCCTCACCCAGTGAAAAGCCCTGGGACCTCCTGTCATGCATGCCCCTCCATACATCTCAAAAAACAGGGGACAGGAAAGTCAAGGGGAAGCAAGAGGGTTAGAGGAGGAAAGACCTGGAGACCATGGTGGAGTCGAACCAACTGTTCCTCTAAATCCTTATCCAAATTTAAGAAAAGAACTAGAACACTGTAAGAGGGATATTGAGAACTTCCCTATTCCTTCCACACAGCAGGCACCTAGCATGTTCCCTCTTAGGGGAGTTCCCATGGGACAGGGAGAGACTGGCTTTGTAAATGCTCCTCTTATAAGTATTGAAATTAGGAATTTCAAGAAAAAAAATGAAACCACTCCTAAAAGATCCCCTCAGTTTAGCAGACCATCTGGACCAATTCCTAGGATCCAGTTTTTATACCTGGGCTGAAATGATGTCCATCAAGAATATCCTGTTCATAGGAAAAGAAAGGGGAATGATTAGGAGAGTGGACATGACCATCTGGGAGAGGCAACACCCTTCCAGGCAAGGAGTCTCACCAGCCGAACAAAAATTTCCAAATGTTAATCCTGAATGGGACAATAATGATCCCAGGGACTGCGCCCAAATATAGGACCTTCGGGAACTGATAATTAAAGAGATCAAGGAGTCCACTCGTAGGACACATTCAAGATTCAACAAGCAAAAGAGGAAACTCCCTCTGTATTCCTACATAGGCTCAGATATCAGAGGAGAAAATGCTCCAGATTAGATCTAGAGGACCCAGTAGGGCAACGCCTTTTGAAGGTTAACTTTGTAACTAAGAGCTGGCCTGACATTACCAAAAAATTACAAAAGACTGATGGATGGAAAGAGAAACCAACTGAGGATTTACTGAGGCAAACTCAGAAGGTCTTGTAAGGAGAAAGGAAGAGAAGCAGAAACAAAAAGCAAAAATCATGGTTTCCACTGTGGAAGAGGTATTCAGAAAAGGGTTACATCAAGATCCCCCACTTAGGAAACAAGGGAATTAGAGACTTCGACATGAAGAAAGAAGGGAAATGCAGGGAAAAGGTCCTAAAACTATGAGTGGATGTTACAAGTGTGGAAAGAGAGGGCATTTTAAGAGAGGATGTCCTAAATGGAAAAAAGAAAAGGTGATACTGTTCAAGATGGTTGATGAAGACTGGTGGTGAGGCGAGGGGGGTGGGCTGGGCAGGAGCTCCTTCTGAGTAGGTCCCACCAGGAACCCTCAATAAATGTGAAGGTAGGACCTGAGGGAAGAAGTGATATTTTGATTGATACTGGGGCAGCTCACTCCTCCCTAATTCACCAACCAAGGGGTACTCTCTAAGGAAAAATTGACAGTATCAGGGATAAAAGGGGAGGGATTTCAGGTTCTAATATTTAAGAAAATGTTAATTACATCAGGACCAAAACAAACTGAGGGGTCACTCATATGTTCCTGAAGTAGGAACTAACCTCCTGCGTCGAGACCTGATTGTGAGATTGGGTTTAGGATTAGGAATAGAGGAGGGACAAATAAAAGTAATGACGGGCCTCCTAACAGAGGAGGAGGAAAGAAAAATTAATCCCCTTGTGAGGGTTAGGGAAGGCAACAGAGGGTTAAAAATCACACCCTTACAGATTAAACTAAAACAAACAGAAGTAGTTTGCAGAGAACAATATCCCGTTTCTACTGAAGGGAGAAAAGGTCTCCAACTGGTAATAGAGGGATTGATTAATGATGGACAATTAGAACCCTGCATGTTACAATACTCCAATTCTCCCAAAGAGTCGACGGGTTGTATAGATTAGTGCAAGACCTAAGGGCTATAAATCAAATTGTCCAGACCTACCACCCTGTGGTGCCTAACCCCTACACCCTCTTTAGTAAGATACCCTATGAACGTAAGTGGTTCAATGTGGTGGATCCAAAAGATGCATTCTGGGCATGTCCCCTAGACTTTAGGAGTAGGGAAACTCTTTGCCTTTGCATGGGAAGATCCTATAACTAGGAGAAAACAACAGTACCCCTGGACTGTGCTGCCACAAGGTTTCACGGAAGCCCCAAACATATTTGGTCAAATATCAGAAAAAGTCCTGGAGGAATTTCAACCTTCCAGGGGAACCCAATTGTTACAATACGTAGATAATCTTTTAATTTCTGGGGAGAGGAAGGCCGAGGTATCAGAAGCCATCACAAGCTTAATTTCCTAAGAGAAAGGGGATTGCGAGTCTCTAAGAACAAACTGCAGTTTATAGAAAAAGAAATTAAATATTTAGGACACCTGATTAGTGAAGGGACGTGAAGAATAAACCCAGAGAGAATATTGGGAATAGTGGGTCTGCCTTTGCCTAAGACAGAGAGAACTCCAAAAATTTTTAGATTTAACTGGCTACTACAGGTTATGAATTGACTCATATGCTCAAAAGACAAAGATTCTATATATCAAGTTACTAGAAGAACCTGATCCCTTGCAATTGTCCTCAAAGGAAATTCAGGTGGTGAAAGAGCTAAAGCAGGCCCTCATTCAGCCCCGGTCCTGGCCCTCCCATATTTAGAGAAACCATTCCATCTGTTGGTAATAGTGGATCACCCTTGGGGTCCTCACTGAAACCTGGAGAGGGAAGAGAGAATCTGTTGCTTTTGTCTCCAAGCTTCTTGATCCTGTCTCTTGGGGGCAGCCCGAATGTGTGCAAGCAGTGCTGCCACAGCCCTGCTGCTAGGAGAGTGGAAAGTTAACCTTTGGTGGGGCCCTAATAGTAAGCGCCCTCTACCAGGTCAGGAATATATTAAACCAAGAGCCGGGAGATAGTTTGAACAGATTCTCAGATTCTAAAATATGAAGAAGCCATATTAGTTAGAAAAAAAATTATTTGCTTGTAACCATAAATATTTGCCTAACTGCAGCCAATTTCCTATGGAAAGGAGAGGAGAACAAAGACATCAGACCAGAACTGCTTAGATATCATAGAATGATAAACTAAAGTAGGACCAAACCTTAGGGAAGCTCCACTACATGATGGGATAAGGCTGTTTGTGGATGAGTCGTGACGAGTGATAGATGGCAATGCTGTCACTGATGGAAATAAACACTCCTTATGTGAGAAAGGTAGATTACCTAACGGCTGGTCAGCCCAAATCTGTAAATTATATGGTCTTAACCAGGCCATAAAGTTCCTTAAAGCCCAAGAAGGCACTATATATACTGATTCTAAATATGCTTATGGGGTAGTACACACTTTTGATAAAACCTGGACAGAGCGAGGTCTAATAAATAGCAGGGGAAAATAACTGGTTCATGGGGGAACTGGTCAAACAGGTTTTAGAAAGCCTCCTGCTTCCAGGAGAGGTAGCCATAGTTCATGTAAATGGTCATCAGAAAGGGAACACTATAGAAGCTACAGGAAACAGGCTTGCAGGTGAAGCTGCTAAGCAAGCTTCTCTGGACAAAGAAATCAGACTACATAGCCTGCTCCCAGACATCCCTCAGCTAGTATTAAGGCCCCAGTTTACCAGAGAGAAAGAGGAAGAATTAGACCGGATAGGAGTCACTCAGACTGAAGATGGCAAAAGGGTACTTCCTGAAATAAGTAAACCCCTAAGAAGAAAACTAATATCTATATTACACAAATGGAGTCAATGGGGACCCCAGGCTTTGTGTGATACAATACTTAGAAATTAGGGTGTGTAGGGATTTATACCCTTGCTAAACAAGCATGTATAAATTGTGTAACTTGTCAAAAGATAGACAAAAAGGTGATTAGAAAACAGGAAGACCACTTCAAAGTGGAGTAAGACCACTTCAAAGCATTCAAGTAGACTTCACAGAAATGCCCAAAGTAGGAAGACTAAAGTATTTACTAGTCATAGCAGATTACCTTTCAGGCTGGGTAGAAGCCTTTCCCCTTCCAACAGCCACTGCTGGGAATGTGGTCAAAATAATATTAAAACAGATTGTACCTAGCTTTGGACTGGTGGAAAATATTAATTCAGACAATGGGAGCCACTTTACCTCAAGGGTGTTAAGGTGAATTATGGAAGGTTTACAAATTAAATGGGATTATCACACCCCTTGGCATCTCCCTTCCTCTGGAAAGGTAGAAAGAATGAATCGAACTCTCACAAAGCATATCATCAAACTAATCTTAAAAACTAAAATGTCTTGCACCAAATGCCCCCCAATAGCACTCCTTAGGATTAGAAAAGCCCCAATAAAAGACTTGGGATTGTCCCTCTACGAATCATTATATGGGCTCCCATATTTGGGCAGAGCTACAGATCTTCTGGTTATGGAAACCAAGGATCAATTCTTAAAGAAACTATACACTGGCCCTATACTCCACCCTGTTATCCCTTAGGTTAAAAAGACTTCTGACTCAAACTTCACCTCTTGAGTTCATGGTTCACCACTTTCAGCCTGGTGATTTGGTGCCGATTAAGACTTGGAAAGAAGACAAGCTCCACCCAAGCTGGGAAGGTCCCTATCAAGTGCTCCTGACCACTGAGACAGTCATGTAAACAGTTGCATGAGGTGGACTCATTATACTCAAGTCAAGGGACTGGTAAAGGAGACCCTGGAAAGGTGGGGAAAATACCAGTGGAAAGTGCATGGGTCACCTGAGGAACCCTTAACTCTGAGAAAAATCTAAAAAGAAAACATGGGCTGGCCCCAGTTTTGGAAGAGTCTTGGTTACATGGGTTAGCGGCAGACATCACAGGGAAAGACCCCCTAGGGTGATTTATTCTTAAACTCATCAAAAACTCAACCCTCCACGTGCCTGGTACTACTGAAAGCCCAGGCCTTAGTAAACACTTTAGTCCACCAAATAATGATCTTAAAAGGCTAAAAATAATTGAGGTAAAGGATGTAAAGCAAACCTCAAAAACTGAGGGTATGGGGATGTGAATGCCTGGGTTGAGTGGGTCAAATTTCTGGTACAAGCCCTGAACAAGAGTAACTACTATGCATGTGCTGTGGGAGGACCTCAGGCACAGGTGGTTCCATTTCCCCTAGGATGGAATAATGATCCTGATGGAATGCGTTCCATGTTGGCTCTATACCAAGACAATGGTACACGGGGAAATGAGACTTGTAAGAGTCTGTCATTGCTCTTTCCCACATTGCAGAGAGGGGTCAGAATCCCTCATTCTCTACAGAGAATATCAATTACTCCTCTTGCCTCTCTAGGCATGGGGCAGAGTTCAATAAGCCCATAGGAGAACTCTCAACTTGTACCCACATCCTAAGCATCAAAGGTGAGTCAGGCAATGGCAATTACTCAGCTCTCCATACACCACAGCTGATGTCTGGTGGTATTGTGGGAAAAAAGGAGGATAAGTTGTTACCACCCAATTGGACTGGGACTTGTGCTTAGGCCAGTTGGCCATTCCCTTCATCCTGGTATTTCGTGAGATACCTGAAAATACACACGGCCACCAAAACCAGAGAGACTTGACATATCTTTTGATCCCAATATATATGTTAACTCTATAGGAATTCCTGGGTGGTGCCTAATGAATTTAAGGCCCAAAACCAAATAGCAGCTCCATTTAAGTCAGCACTCTTCTGGTGGTCAACTATTAAGAATGAGGACTGGATTAACTACATCTATTATAATCAACAGAGATTCATCAATTATACTCGGGACATCCTAAAAGGGGTGGCTAGCCAGTTAAATGCCCGCCACCAGCCAAATGGCCTGGGAAAACAGGCTTGCACTAGACATGATACTAGCAGAAAAAGGGGGCATATGTGTTATGCTGGGTGGGAAATGTTGTACTTTCATTGCCAACAAAACTGCCCCAGATGGGACCATCAGAAAAGCTTTACAAGGACGAACAACTCTAGCCAATGAACGGGCAGAAAATGCTGGAATTGACAACCCATTTATGGGCTGGCTAGAAGACTGGTTTGGAAAATGGAAAGACATGGTAGCTTCAATCCTTACATCTCTCATAATTGTGGCAGGAGTCTTAACAGCAGTGGGATTTTGTATTATCCCTTGTGTGGGGGAACTAGCACAGAGATTAAAACAGCTATTAATAAACACATGCCCATGACATAACCAGCAAAACAACCTGCAACTATTAAAAACAAAATTAAACTCACTCTCCTATGAAGGAGAAAGTAAATGACTTCTAGAGTAATTCGAGGACAAAAAGGATTTAGACGAAAATGAGACCGAAGGAAGTAAACAGAAAAGAGGAGGGAATTTGTGAGAAAATGTTTTAAATGATCTATTTTCAAGGCATGATAAATCTAAATACTGGCAACTAGCCTGCGGATGTAACAAACCGCATGGCTCATGCACCTAGAAGGTCACAATGAGCAAGCAGAATGTAGAGAACGGGTCAGCCCATAAAAGGGAAGAAAGTTTCATTATTGGGAAATCAAAACTTAAGCAGGGAAGGGAAGGTTATATCCTTAATAGGGGGATAATGAAACTTAGACAATGTCCGGGAAGATTGTAACCCCGTAATACTTGACCAATGAGGAACTGGGGGAGGGATTTGTGTGCTAGGGGGTAAATTAACTGCTGTAACTGCCCTGGGTGTGCCTGCCTACCATACACCGGATCTTGCAAAACCGCCATTAAGTCTCGCTTTTGCTGTTCTTTGTGTCTCCAAGTGAATTCTTCGGGTTCAGATGGGTGAATGTGTTTCTCACATTAAGGAACATGGTAAAAGGGACTTTGCAGATTTAGCTAAGGTTATGGAGCTTAATATAAGGATATTATTCTGAATTATCCGGTAGTGCGTAATCACATCAACTCTTAAAAGCAAAGAGCTTTCTTTAGCTGCAATCAGGGAGATCAGAAGTGTGAGGGGAAACATGCCCTGCTGTTGCTGGAGGGGGCCACATGGACAGTATGAGAAGGAGTGTGGGCAGCCTCCAAGTGTAAACACTAGCTCCCCACTGCCAGCTGGCAAGGAAACAAGGACCTACATTCTACAACAGAAAGGAACTGAATTTAGCTGACAATTCAAATGACTTTGGAAGCAAGTTTCTCCCCAGGGCCTTCAGTAAGGAATGCAGTCCCACTGATGCCTTGATTTCGGCTCTGTGAGAAACTAAGCAGAGCACGCAGCTGAGGCCCCTTGAACTCCTGACCTAGAGAAACTATAAGGTAATAAATGTGTGTTATTTTAAGCGGCTAAATTTGTGGTAATTTGTTGTGGCAGCAATAGAAAACTAATCTAGTTACGTATGATATAACCTTATAAAAAATGTAAAGCCCAACAAATTATAGCTGACCTAATATATGGCTCAAGGTATGTAAAACATCTTCATTACAAGTATCCAACATATGTCAAGAACAAATTTCAAATTTCATTTCTTCATGAAAATCTCACTGTATCCAAAGAAATTTTTAATAAACTTGAGTATAGGAAAAAAATGCTTCTTTTGTCTAGAATATCTAAGAGAATACCATGCTTTATCACATTAAGAAAATGTAGCCTTTTAAAAGGATTTAAATATAATGTTCATATTTAGAAACTACATTACACTACTTACTATTATAACATTCTTAACAGTAATTTCCCTTGGAAAAAATGTGCTGAGATTTCAAATGGAATGATAGATTGGAATGGATGAGTGGAATAAATCAGATCTTTTAAGCTTTCTGCATCTGAAGCACCTATCAAGAGTCAGTTATCTAGCTGTCAGAGTTCTGCCTAAAATCTGTTTTTTAAGTTGCTACTCTCGAAACTAACCTACTATAATGTATGAAACATACTTTTTAAATTACTAATGCTATTTGTAAGTTTGTCATTTGATAATATACCTCCATATTTATAAATTAAAATTAATTTCAAGAGCAAATTAAGGTAATGTATTAGTTTCCTGGGGCTTCTATAAGAAAATACCACAACCTGGGTGGCTTAAAACAACATAAATTTATTTTCTCAGTTCTGGAGGCCAGAAGTACAAAATTAAGATCTCAGTACAGCCTTGCTCTCTCCAAGGACTCCAGAGAAGAGTCCTTTCTTGCTTCACCCTAGCTTCTGCTGACTGCTGGCAGTCCTTGACATTCCTTGGTTTGTAGCTGCACTGCTTCAATCCCTGCCTTTGTCTTTGCCTGGGCTTTTCCCCTGTGTCTTCTCCTCTTATAAGGACATCAGCTACTGAGTTTAGGGCCCACCCTAATCCAGTATGGCTTTGTTTTAACTTCATTTCATCTGCAAAGACCCTATTTCTAAATAAGGTCACATTCACAGATACTAGGATTAGGATTTAAACAATATTTTAGAAAAAAATTCAACCCACTAAAGGGACATTTTTTAATGTGTGGCATTTAGAGACCCTAAGACCAATCCTTTCTCTTCCTCCGCAAATTCCTATGTAATTTGAAGACAAGGATGAAGTCCTTTATGAAAACCCACTTCCACATAATGAATAGTAAATATATTTTTTATTCCTTATGACTTTCTTAACAGTTTCTTTTCTCTAGTTTACTTTAAGAATCTGGTTTATTATACATATAACATGTAAAATATGTGTTAATTGACTGTGATCGGTAAGGCTTCTAGTCAATAGCAGGCTATTAGTAGTTAAGTTTTAGGGGAGGCAAAAGTTACACACAAATTTTCAAACTCATGGGGGTTGACATGCCTCACCTCTGTGTTGTTCGAGGGTTAACTGTAATCATTTTTGAATCTAAGGACTCAAGTTTTCAAACTGAGAGCCATATAGTTCCTGAAATCCACCAACACCCCTACCTGACTCCCAGTCTATCAGTCCCTCCTACACTCTCTTTCTTACCTATGCAGCGTAGAATATCTAAAGTCTTTTCATGAGTACCCTAAATTCTCCAGTATCATTTACCTGGGGGGGGGAAAGTAGATAGTTGCCCTTGGTATACACTAGGATTGGTCCCAGGACCCTGTAGATTCCAAAATCATTTGATGCTCGTTTCTTATATAAAATGGTGGATACTGCATTTGCATATAACCTACACACATCCTCCCATATACTTTAAATCATCTCTAGATTAATTTTATGACTAATACAATATAAATAGTTGTTATATTATTTAATTTGTATTATTTTCATTGTTTTATTTTTTTCAAAATTTTCAATCTCTATAGTTGGCTGAATCTGAGGATGTGGAATCCACATATAAGGAGGGCTGGTTGTAATAAGAAAGGAAAGATGATAATTTGAGAAGTCATGCTTTAATTTCCTTGAAGTAGAAAACTGAGAGTCAGGGAGGTTGAAAGGGAGTGACAAGGGATATAAGAAGACTTAAGGAGGTTTAGATAATAATTAAGTTAATGAGAAAACTGACAAGGAAGATTGATAGGCAGTTCTGAGAAACTGGTTGAGATTTGAGACCATGAATTTATAGGGACACCAATTTGCATAATAAGTGATTTTTCATTTTTTCCTGTAGCAATTATCAACTCAAATATAGAAGCTCTTTGGTTATTTCATTATAAATGCTTTATTTAGGCTATTTAATCCACTTTAATAGTTTTAACTATCATCTATAAATAGATGACTACACCAAGATCCAGATTCCGAAACTCAGCTGTGAATTAGACATTTCCTGGATGTGCTACAGACAGCATCATTCAACATGTCACAAAAAGAACTCATCAACACAACACAAGGGTCATTCTAATCCTTATGATGCTTCAGAAAGAAAGCGGGGCCAGGAGCAAAAACAAGAGATGATATCACTGAACATGGTGAAGAACCTCCAAAACTTTGCTCTTCCATAAAAGCAACAAAAACTTATGGGAAAAAAAACTGTCAAAAGCAACCATTTCAGATTCTGGCAATTAATCAAGGCTTGCAGCAATCCATGGAAGTGTTTATTCAAGAAAAACGACTGAATTTCTATAAGAACAGCAAGATTTGTGGTATTTTAACTTACTAGTCTCATTTTCCACTCCCCAGCTCTGTGGCAGCCTTGAAAAGTAACAGCCACAATTCTTGGCAACATCTGGCAGCCACCAGAGGGAGTGGAACACAGCTGAGGCTCTTTCAAAGCCTAATTCCCAAACAATCATTCCCTGAAGACTCCACTTATAATTATAACTGTCATATTTAATCTGAGTCTGTGAGGTACCCCTATGTGAAATGCCTTCTCCCAGATGTAAGGCAGGGCATGTGTTTGTCTAAAACAATTAGAAGCAAGTATTTTAACTTCATGGATGCCCAAAACAGGGGGTATTATTTGGGACAAACAACAGACTAACCAAAAGGCTTTAAAGGAAAAGCTAGCTGAGAGCCAAGACATTCAGAAAAGCTTTAAAAACCTCTGACATATACATGGGAATCCAGAAGGTCACACATACATTTAGGGCTGTGAGCCTGCTCAGAATAGCCTGAGAAGGCCCTAACTAATCTGTACCTAATCCTGAGGCTCTAGGTAAGCAGAAAGTGAAGGCTAAGGCAAAGATGTCAAATGACTGGCTGAGTGTTGAAGGCAAGCTGCAACATGCACAAAGAACCTTTCAGCACAGGCTGAAAGACTCATTGGTTCCAAGGTGTTTAAAGAAAGAATATTTGAAAATAGGTAAAACTTCCCCAATTTGATTAAAAAAAAAAAAAAATCTGCATATCCAAGAAGCTCAATAATCTCAAGTAGGTTAAATGCAGAAAGTCACATGGAGTCACATTATAATCAAACTGCTGAAAGACAAAGACAAAGAGAAAATCTAGAAAGCAGCAAGAGTAACTACATTTAGAGCCTTGGAAGACAATTAGCCTCTTGAGCCTTCAGTTTACTTATTTATGAAATGATGGGGTTGCACGAAATAATTTTCAGGAGTCCCTCTGGCTCTAAATCCTATTATCCTTGGCAGAGTTAACAGAAGTGTTTGCCTGATACTGAGGCATGCACATGAGGCTTAACAGAAAACTGTTTTGAATTCTTAAAATATAAAATAGTAAATCTCTCTCCTTTTTTACATTGCAGTCTCTCAAAATGAGTTTGTTTCCACTTTTAACATTTATGTTTTAACTTATATACAGTAAAATTCATTTTTTTGGTATAGAGTTCTATGAGTTTTGACAAATGCATTCAGTCACATAATCGCCACCAAAATAAAAACACAGAAGAGTTGCCATCACTTCCAAAAATTCCTTTGTAGTGTCTCTTTGTAGTTGAACTCTCCCTCCTCCTTGCTTATGCCCTAGAAAACACAAATCTGTTCTCTGTCCTTATAGTTTTGATTTTTCCAGAATATCATATAAATGATATCATATATTATGCAGTCTTTTGATTCTGAGATCTTTCACTTAGCATAATGCATCTGAGTTCCATCCATGTGGCTGTTTATTAATAATTCATTCCTTTATGTTGGGGAGCACTCCAATATATGGGTATTTTTATCCATTCACCAGTTGAAGGACATTTGGGTTACTTCCAATTTTGAGTAATAAATAAATAAATCTGCCACACACACACACATGCACACTCATAGCTTTTTTGTGTGAACACAGTTCTTAGTTCTCTTGGGTAAATACTCAGGATTAGATTTGCTAGATCATATGGTAATTGTATGTTTATAAGAAAATGCCAAACTGGTTTCCAAAGGCAGTGTGTCATTTTGCATTACCACCAGCAATATTTGAGAATTTCAATTGCTCTGCATCCTCACCAGTACTTGCAGTTACCATGTTCTCATGGTTCTTGCTTTGATTTTAGCCATTCTAATAAGTGTACAGTAGTATTTCATTGTGGTTTTATTTCCCATTTCCTAGGTAATAGATGTCAGATATCTTTTCATGTGCTTTTCTGTCACATATATATGTTCTTTGGTGAAATGTCAAATTCTTTGCTCATTAAAAAAAAAAAACAAAAAAAACGTTAAGTTTGTGCACACTGAGTTTAAAACTTCTTAAGGTGTTCAGCATAAAAGTACTTTGTCAGATATGTGATTTTCAAATACTTTCTCCCAGTCTGTATCTTGTGTTTTCATTCTCTTAACAGGATCCACCACAGAGCAAAAGTTTTGAGTTTTCATCAAGTCCCATTTACTGATTTTTCTTTTATGGATTATGCTTTTGGGGTTGTGTTAAAGCACTCGTAGCCTATCTCAAGGTTGCAAAGATTTTGTCCTATACTTTATTCAAAAAGCTTTGTTGTTTTAGGGTTTGGATTTAAGTCTCTGAATCATTTGGAGTTAGTTTTTGTAAAAGACTTGAGAAATACAGGTCAAAGGTTTTGCATATGGCTAACTCTTCCATACCATTTATTGAAAAGACTAGTTTTTCTCTACTGAACTATTTTTGCACTGTGTGTGTGGAGGGGAATTTCTGGACTCTATATTCTGTCTTACTTATCTATGTGTCCTTCAAAACCACACAGTGTTGATATAGTGTAGCTTTACAGGAATACCTAAAATTATACAGTATAAATCAGCCAATTATGCTATTTTTGAAATTGTTTTGGCTATTCCAATTGCTTTGCCTTCATATAATTTTAGAATCAGTTTGTTATCTACAAAAATGCTGCTGGAATTACGAGAAGGATCATACTGAATCTGTAGATATGTTTGGAGAGAAATTACATGGAAACAATATTGGGCCATCCAATCCTTGAATGTAATAGGTATCTCTGCATTAACGTAGTTCTTCATTACATTCTTTCATCAATGTTTTAGTTTTTAGCTTACATATCTTGCATATATTTTGTTAGATTTATGGCAAAATGTTTTCACTGTTTTCATCATATTACAAATGGCACTGTTTTTATATACTACTTATATCCAGTTGTTCACTGCTAGTATGTAGAAATACAATTCACTGTTGTACATTTATCTTGTATCTGGCAACCTTGCCAAACTCACTCACTAGTTCAAAAAGCTTTTTGGTAGGCACCACAGATTTGTTATACAGAAGACCTGGTGTTTGCAGATAAAGATAGTTTTATTTCTTGCATTAGAATCTGTATGCCTTTTATGACATTTCCCTGCTTTACTGCACTGGGTAGAAATTCCAGTACAATGGTGAATAAGAATGATAAAATCAGATGTCTTTACCTTGTTCCTGATTCTAGAGGGAAGCAATAGGTCCTTCATCATTAAGTATAACGTTAACTGTAGATTTTAGCAAATGGTAGATTTTACCATTACCTGGTTAATGATATTTCCTTCAACTCTTAGTTTGCTGAGAATTTTTACAGAAATATATGCAGAATTTTGCCAAATATTGTGTGTTTGCTGTCATGTGGTTTTTTTTCTTCTTTTGTCATTATTAGTGAATTACATTGACTTTTTCAAATATCCAAACAGCTTTTCATTCTTGGAATAAACCATACTACGTAACAATGCATTATCCTTTTTATATATTGCTGGATTTGCTAATATTTTGTTAAGAATTTTGACAACTATGATATTGGTCTAAGTTTTCTTTTCTTTGGTATCATGATAATGTGAGCCTCATATAATAAGCTGAGAAGTGTTTCTTATTTCTGAAAGAGATTGTAGAATTTGGTATTATTTATTCCTTAAATGGTAGAATTTGTCAATGAAACCATATGGGCCCAGAGTTTTCTTTCTCAAAAGTTTAAAATTACAAACCCGATTTCTTTTTTCTTTTTTTTTTTTTTTGAGACGGGAGTCTCGGCTTGTCGCCCAGGGCTGGAGTGCAGTGGGCCGGAATCTCAGCTCACTGCAAGCTCCAACCTCCCGGGGTTTACGCCATTCTCCTGCCTCAGCTCCTTGAGTAGCCTGCGGTACTCAGGTGCCCGCCACCTCGCCCGCTAGTTTTTTTGTATTTTTAGCTTAGAGACGGGTTTCACCGGTGCTTAGCCAGGATGGTCTCTGACTCCTGTAACCTCGTGATCCACCCGTCTCGGGCTCCCAAAGTGCTGGGATTACAGGCTTGAGCCACTGCGCCCGGCCTACCCGATTTCTTTAACAGATATGGGAGCATTCATGGTATCTATTTCTTCTTGAGCCAGTGTTGGTAGCTTGTATCTTTCAAGGAGTTATTCCATTTTATCTAAGTTCTCAAATTTAGTTTGTAGAGTTATGCATAGCATTCTTTTGATTTCTACTCTTTATTATTTCTCAACTTCTTGTTTTGAATTTAATTAGCTCTTCATTTTCTAGTTTCCTAAGGTGGAAGTTTAGATTATTGACAGAAGACCTTTACTTTTTACCAATAAAAGCATTTAATGCTATGAATTTCCTCTAAGCACTGCTTTATCTGCATCCCACAAATTTTATGGTGTATTTTCATTTAATTGGAAATATTTTCTAATTTCCCTTGAAACTTTTTCTTGGCCCATGTGTTGTTTTATTTCTAGATATTTAGGGATTTCCTAGATATTTTTGTTATTTGATTTCTAGCTTAATGATCTGAGAACATACTTTGTAGGATTTTTTTTTCCAGATGGAATCTCACTCTGTCATCCAGGCTTGAGTGCAATGGCGCAATCTTAGCTCACTGCAACTTCCACCTCCAGGGATCAAGCAGTTCTCCTGTCTCAGCCTTCCAATTAGGTGGGACTACAGATGCATGCCACCATGTCTGGCTAATTTTTGTATTTTTAGTAGAGATGGGGTTTTACCATGTTGGCCAGGCTGGTCTCAAACTCCTGACCTCAGGTGATCCACCTGCCTTGGCCTCCCAAAGTGCTGGGATTACAGGCATGAGCCACCATGCCAGTCTGATTTTTATTCTTTTAATTTTGTTAAGGAGTGTTTCATGGTCCAGAATATGGTCTACCTCTGTGAATGTTCCATGTGCTCTTGAATAAAATACATATTCTGCTGGGATATTCTTTAAAGTGGAGTGTTATCCAGATACTCTCTTTATCCAGAGAATATAGTTGGATCCTTTTTAAAAATGTCATTTGACAATATCTCCCTTTAGATTAGTATAATTTATATCACTTGCAATTAGTGTAATGATTTATTTGATTAGATTGTAAGTCTATCATTTTATCATCTGTTTTCAAATTGTCTGTTTTTCATGCTTCTGTTTTCCCTTTTCTCCATTTTTTTTTCCAGATTACAGTCAAGTACCCCTTACCTGGAATACTTGGGCCTATAAGTGTTTCATATTTTTGATGTTTTTTTTTCAGATATTTGAATATTTGCAGAATACATACTGACTAAGCATCCTAAACTAAAAACAAAACACTCCAATGACAATTTCTTTTGAGCGTCATGCTGGTGCTGAAAAAGTTTCAGATTTTGGAGCATTGTGAATTAGAGATTCTCAACCTGTATTTGAATGTTGTTTAGTATTCTCATTTAATTTACAAAATTATTAAAGTCTATAATAATTTATCAGTTCTATATACAGGAGATATTTAGGTGAGTATCTCCTCCCCACCCTCTCTGTAGTGGTTGATATACAATATACACCTAACTTTTCAAAATATACATAACAACTTCTATATTTTCAGAGTAAAACAAAGCAGCTTTTCAACTACTGGCTTTCTTACCCTCCCTTTCTGTTATATTGGCCATATGTATTACATCAACATACAATGACAATCTACTAGACAATGTTAATTTTTTTTTTTTTTACTGTAAATAGACATATGTTAAAGAATTTCAGCAGAAGAAAACCAGTCTGCTGTATTTACCCAGGTATGTAGCATTTATTTTGACAAATGACTGAGAAAACAGAGAAGACTATTTATTTTTATGTTTTGCCCTTCCTTCTTTATTCAATTTCAAATTTCTCTCTGGTATAATTTATTTTTATCTTGAAGAACTTCCTTGGCATTTCTTTTGGGGCAGATCTGATAGCAGCAAATTCTCTTAGTTTTCCTTTGAAAGTATCTTTACTTTGCTCTTGTTACTATACTGTTCCGAGGATATCTTCCTTGGACACAAAATGGTGAGTTGATAGGTTTTTTTCCTCTGTCCTCCACAGTTTCTAAGAAATCTGTCATAATTTGAATTTTTGTTCCCCTGTATATAATGTGTCATTCTATTCTGGCTTCTGTAAAGATTTTTGCTTTATCTTTGATTTATAGCAGATTGATTACAATATATGATATGATATTGTTTTCTCTCAGTTTCTGTTTGGGATTCAATGAACTTCTTGAATCTATAATTTATACCTAACATGGGAAGTCCCGGGCATTATTTCTTCAAATTTTGTCTTACAGCAGTATTTTTCCTCTCCTTCTGGGAGCCCAATGACACAAATTTTAGACCTTTAATTATTGTCCCACAGATCCCTGCAATCCAGTTTTTTTCTGACCCCCTAATCTTCCTTTCAGTTCTTCAGACTTTATAACTTCCAGTGGTCTACCTTCAATCTCACTGACTCTTTCCTCTATTATCTCCACTTAGCTACTGAGCATCTGATAAACTTACTTTTAATATTGTATTTTTCTAGTTCTAAAATTTCTATTTAGTTCTTTTTTATAGTTTTTATAGCAGATTTCTCTGCTAAAAACATCTGCCTTTCCATTCATTTCAGTCACACTTATCTTTAGTCCAAGGATCATGGTTATAAGAGCCACTTTAAAGGTGTTATCTGGCCGGG
>NW_016805188.1:1575490-1589820 GCF_001698545.2 Rhinopithecus bieti | reverse complement strand
AAAAAAAAAAAAAAAAAAAAAAGGTGTTATCTGATAATTCCGAAATCTAGATCATCTTGACATCTGTTATCGTCTCTCTTAATAAAAAGTCACCTTTACGTGGCTCATAGTATGTTGAGTAATTTTGGATTGTATCCTGGACATTTTGGACACTATATTGTAGAGATTTTAGGTCCTGTTAAAAATCCTCTGGAGAATGTTTTCGTTTTAGCAGGCACTCAACCCATTTAGGTTCAGACTAAAAGTTCCACCTTGCCCTCTTTGAGCAGCAGTTCCAACATTAATTCACTTTTCAAAGGCTTTGTTATGCTTTTTGTCTGTGCTCAGCACATGCTGGGAATTGGATGGTGGTTTTTAAGATGTTCAGTTCTTGAGGCCTTGGCTGTGGTTCTTGTGTCTGTGCTGTGCACAAAATGCTCAAGGTTGAGTCCAGCGCAAGGTTGAACTCAGGACTTCTTTTGATCCACACATAGAATTAGGGAGCATCTTTTATATCGGTCTCAAAATTTCCCCTATGCCTTTCCAACCTGCAGTTGTCTCTCTTTCTAGTTCCTCCGACTAGAAAAGCCAAGTTACTGAGGGCTCCCATAATGTTCTGCACTTATACCACGACTGGGATCACATTCAGAGTAGAAGTGGCAAGACAGAAAAATGATGTTGATTTCCCTCAAATTTGTTGGAAAACAGTCCCTATTTTCTAGTTCCTCTAGCCAGAGATATGGGTATTTTCTAGTTTTTTTGGTGCCTATGCTGCTACTATTTCAGTGTAATCTGCAAATGGAACTGGTTTTGGAGCACAAAGGCCCCTTTTCTTGCCTTTCTGGCTAGATACAAGAGGTTTCTCTTAGATTGTTTGCTACCTGTACCTCCTATGCAGTGCCCACAGGGTCAAACCTGGTAGACAAAGGAGGGAAAAAGATCTCGATGAAATGAACACATATGAAATTCAAGTTTTGAATTCATTTTTCAATTGCCTGCTATAGTTTGCTTTTCACTGTCCTCATTTAGATACTTAAGAAAGCAAGTAAGTAAACCTGTCCAGAGTTTTTAGTGTAGTAAATGGAACAGACAAGTTGTAGATAACTTGGTCCATTTTGGCCGACAGTGGACTCAAAGGGCAACAGGTTTGACTGTTTCACATACTAATTAGAACATTTATATAAGAAAATTCTGGGGATGGGTACTGTGGCTTACACCTATAATCCCAGTACTTTGAGAGGCTGAGGTGGGAGGATCACTTGAGGCTAGGAGTTTAAGACCAGCCTGGCCAACATAGCAAAACCCCATCTTTACCAAAAAAAAAAAAAAAAAAAAAATTAGCTGGGTGTAGTGGTGTGGGCCTGTAAGTCCCAGCTACTCAGGAGGCTGAGGTGGAAGGATTGTGGTCCCAGGAGGTCAAGGCTGCAGTGAGCTATGATCACATCACTGGGTTCTGGCCTGGCTGACAGAGTGATATGGTCTCAGAAGCAACAAAAACAACAAAATTCTGGGAGAAAACGTCAATGCAATTGATGGAGTTTTCTGTTTCATCTGTTTTGATCAAATATTCCTTATTTTGTTAAAAAAAAAAAAAGGAAGTTTCATTCCCAAATGAATTTTACAGAATCTGTTTCATTTCCACTTAAGTTTATAATTATTGATACAATTATAAATACATTTAACTTTATATAAAATTGTATCCTGGCTAAAACTCTCAGTCGTCATATAGAACCTATATTGAGGTGCACAAGATTTTTTAGGGACTCTTCTGAAAAATATTTTTTCTTAGCTGGTGAAAAGAATTTGAGGTATGGTTAAAGATGTAACCTCCCTATAACACTAGTTACTAAAAATCATTCCTAGATTGCCTTACTGCTAAGCGGACTATGAATGGCAAATAAAACAGTCCAGTAAGTAGGCAAAGTATCTACAATAAAATATTCACAAAGTACACGATATTAGCACATGTAACATAAAGTGTGCATATCTATATGACATTTTATTATAGACATTATCCATTAGTTATACCATTATAGTATTTCCAAGTTAAGGTAATTTTTTTTTTTTTTTAAGAGACAGGATCTCGTTATATTGCCCAGACTGGAGTGCAGCAGCTATTCATGGGATCAAAGGCACTATAACCTCGAACTCCTAGCACAAGCAGTTCTCCCACCTCAGCCTCCTGAGTAGCTGGGGCTATAGGTGTGCACCACTGCACCTGGCTAAATGTAACCCTTTAAAGTTCAAGAGAGCAGCATGATTACATCTGTTTATTTTATTCTCCCCACTGAGACACCCATTAAAATAATAGCAAAGGCATAAAAGGGTTAAATCTACAATAACAAAAAAAAAAAAAAAAAAGGAAAGGAAGTCCATCAACAAAACAATGATTGTATCAAATGTCTGCAAACTAGAATAGAAATTATCAAGGAAGAGAATATGTTCTAGAAGAGTCAGTGTGTCTTCTGCTGGGTGGGAGACATGGAACATAAAACAGAAAATTAAAGTCCGTACATAGACTATAACTACTATCAAAAAATTGGGGCAAAATATTAAAGATTTGTATCTAATTAAAACACAGTTGCACAGCATATTATTGTATTTTGGTAATTAGGCAACTTCCAGTGTAACACAGTGTCCCACCCAGTTGCCTAAAATAAAAGCCACTAGCTCAGCAGAGGCAGTGGTTCACACTTATAACCCCAACACTGTGGGAGGCTGAGGAGGATGGATTGCTTGAGCTCAGGAGTTCAAGACCAGCCTGGGCAACACTGAGAAAATACGTCTCTGCAAAAAATACAAAAATCAGCCAGGTGTGGTGGTGTGCACCTGTGGTCCCAGCTACTCAGAAGGCTGAGGTGTGAGGACCACCTGAGCCTGGGAGGTGAAGGAGGTTGCAGTGAGCTGTGATGGTGCCAGTGAACTCCAGCCTGGGTGACAGAGAGAGACTCTGTCTCAAAAATACTAGCTCATAAAGTTTTCAAAATCTTTCACTTAAGATTTCATCAAATCACTACCACCACCACCATCATCATCAACTTGAACAAAAACCAAGAATCAGTGGACAATTCAGGAACGCCTACAACACTGGAAAAAGCAAGATACAGACAGATCATCCTGGAGGAAACATAAAGTTCTAGATTAAAAACTCAGATAATTTCAGCAAGTACCTGCATTCATACAACGAGAACAAGATACAGTAAAACAAAACAAAACCCACCAACAATGATGGAATGCTCTACTGGAAATTAAAATGCAATTCAATAGAAATATCTGAAGGTAAAGTTAAGAAATTTCATGGAAAATAAAATGGTAAAGAGACAAAATATGTAAGAGAAAAGTTGTAAGACCAAAAAAAAAATCAACCTAGAGATTCCAAAATATGTCTACTAATAGCCGAGAGAGAGAGAGAGAGAGAGAGGGAGAGAGAGAGAGAGACAGAGAGAGAGAGAGGTGGCCCACAGTACAACTCATTAGCACAACAAATAAAAACCTATCCTTAAGATACATCATTATGAAATTAGCAGAACACCACAGATTAAAAGGTGCCCTTAGAGTTAAAAACAAAACAGGGGCACTTCAAGAAGACACAGGAAATAATGTGAAAGACCTTCCAATGGCCAAAGGTGAAACAATTTGAGCAAAAAAATGATAGTATTGAATTGTAACCCAAAGAACAAAAGAAATACTCATGAGACCATACCAATGTAAATAAATGATTGCATAAATAAATAATTGGAGAAGAAAGTATAAGTGGTACGAAGAACAAGGAAAACTGAAAATGACCTTTAAAACATCACAGTAATAACTGCTGCAGGCAAGATCCACTGAGGCATGCTAAAAGTGAAGCTTTAGTATTTTATTTGTAAAAAAGCCCCCCAAACTCCTCTAAAATAGTAATTATTGTGGTGGCTTTAACCTATGTCCACAAATTCTTCACTACTTCTCCCTTCAGAAGGTGAAGCTTAATTCTGTTTCCTTGAATGTGGACTGAATTTAGTGACTTGCTTCTAACAAACAATATGGAAAGAGAGAAACCGTAACTTTACAGTGAAGAAATGTGGCACACCCTACATTAACCAATGCATCAGGATTAACATCACCAATAATGAGATAGTCACATTACATACCTCCTCTTATATGATGTGATGAGAAAGACACTAATGTGCTATTCTTTTCATGACAATTCATGACCTTAGTCTAATCATTAGAAAACATTAGACAAACCCAAATTGAGAGACATTCTAAAAATACAGAACCTACTAACTTTCAAATGTGTCCAGGTGATAAAAGACAAGGACCAGGAAAAGTCACGGATTGCAGGAGACCAACAAAACATGACAAATAAATGCAGTGTGTTATTCCAGACTGAATCCTGGAAAATAAAAGGTATATTGGTGGAAAGTGTAATTAATAGTATTGTAACAATGTTAATTTCTTAATTTTCATAAGGTACTGTGGTTATACAAGAAGTTTACATTAAGGGAAACTTGGTGAATGATATGAGAACTCTATGTTACCTTTGCAACTCTTCTCTAAGTGTAAAATTATTTCAAAATAAAAATAAAGTTGCAGGGGAGAAATCAGGTCACCTACAGGAAAAAAAAAAAAAGAAAAAAATAACAAACATCTTGCTGATAAAACATATGAAAGAAAACAATAGAGCTGTGACAATGTTTTAAGAGAATATAATTTTCAATCTAAACTACTATATTAGTCAAACAACCAAATTAAGCAGAAAGACAAAATAAAGAATTCTTTAGACAAATTTACTTCCCCATCCTTTTGTATCTCAGCACTTCAGCACGTTTTCCAGCAATGAAGAGAGTAGACTAAGAAAAATGAAAACACGAGATCTTGAGAACCAATATGAGATTCAAATGAACAGAGAAGAAAAATCTCAAGACAATACCCGTGCAACAGGTCTACAGAAGAAACTGTTCATTTTCATTAGAAAGATGGAAGGCTCCAGAAAAAAAGGAAAAGGAAAACGTGAATGCAATCCACATTGTTCTTAAAAACTTGAAATAACAAAAGACTATTTCAGGTAAATTAAACAATACAAGAAAAAAAAAGACATAGTCTAACTCTATTGGAAACAGAGTGGTGAGTTAAGAGAGAATGTCTGTCTAGCCTGCAAACAGTTTTTCAAAGGAATCTTAATGTCTTCAGATGGTGCAAAGTGAAGTAAATCCTCAATTCTATATGAAAGAATTCAATAGACAGTATCAAATATTGATAGATCAATAAATAACAGCATGTAAGTATATGATTTAGATACGTGGCAGTCATCCTAGAAAGAACAAAAAAGCACAAAATAGTTAAAATAGTTAGGTATGATTTTCTCTGCAAAGCAGGACGGGGGTAGGGCAAAGAGCCTCCTTACTACAGTAAGCTCTTCTGTGATTTTTAAATACGATATGCATGTATTGTTTTGAAAACCTTTTAAAATTTTTTAAAAAGCAAACAGATCACTATTTTCAGCAGTGAATACAAATAACTCCATTCATTCACAGCCAAGTCAGTAAGTTTCTATTTATAGTAGTGGTTAGACATCAAATAAAGCATAGTTCTTGCTATGAATGGTTAAGGCTTTCAACTTAACATATTAAATGCTTAATCAATACTTATTTCAAAATATATTTTTTCATATTCTTTTAGACAAATTTAACAAACACTTAGGATTTACTGTGTTAAATCTTTAAAAGTAACAATGTTAAGTATAGTGATATTAAACTTAATATTTTTTAGTGTCAACCTGTTTTAGACAATTTTATGTGTATTTAAGATGTCTGAACCACTGAAAGTAAGCTTAAAGTATATTCGATTATGAATTGTCAATCCAGTAGATGATAACAATGGTGTGAATCTTTTTTTTTAAAGATATGCCCCAAATCAAAACATGTGGTTTTGAAGTATATGTATATATAAATTATTGAATAAATTTGTTTTGTGTATCTGCAAGTGTGTGGATATGTAAGAGAGAGGGACTTTACCAACTCATCATTTCTCAGACAAAATGATGTAATCATTTTGTAAGGTTCCAAATCAAACAAAGCAGCAAATTTTCTTAGCTTCCCTAACGTATCCCACTGCTAATCTGGGGAGGAAACACTGCGTCCTTTCATACAGACACAAATAGTAGAGTATTTTTCCAAAACAGATGTCAACAATTGGTATGGGATTAACTTTTTTAATCAATCACATTTGAAAACGTCAATGGTGTGGTACAGTACTATACAGAAAGAATTCAAATTATCTTTTTTAAAATTAAAATTCATAGCTTTACTATAATGCTAACTTTTTCAGGGATTGTGACGCTATACTAACACAGGGTGAGCATCCCTAATACAAAAATCTAAAATCCAAATTGCTCCAAAATCTGAAACTTTTGAGTGTTGACATGATTCCACAAGTAGAAAATTCCACACATAAGTACTTAATATGAACTTTGTTTCACACATAAAATTATTAAAAATATTGTATAAGATCACCTTCAGTCTATATGTATAAGGTATATATGAAACACAAATGAATCCCCAAAGTATTGCATTGTGTACACGCAAAATCTGAAAAAATCCGAAACCCAAACATTTCTAGTCCCAAGCATTTCAGATAAGGGGTACTCAATCTGTACTCATTTGTATTACTACTTTATGTGTATATCAAATTAACTTTATATTTACCATTTTTAATATTTCATAATTTTTCTTTTCTAATACTACTTTCTAATCTTAAAATGGAGCTAATTTCTATGCCAGTGTTGCTGTTAGAACAGAATGAAATCATATATTCAAAATATCTGACTATAATATAGCAGCTAATTTAGAAATGTCAGTTTTATTCCTCCTTTTGTCCCACATGTATCTTGGCACAGGTTTAAAGTATAATTCAATAATTTATTGAAATTAATTTATTCAATAACGAAATACTGAGTCACAAATTCTAAATATTCTGAAAAGGGTAGGTGTTCTGGGGAAAAAAAAAAGAAAGAAAGAAAAGAGAGAGAGAGAGGGAGGGAAGGAAGGAAAGAAGGAAGGGAGGGAGGGAGGGAGGGAGGGAAGAAGGAAGGAAAATTGCCCAACCAGAAGTCGAGACTTAATATAAAACCACAGTTATTAGTACAGTAAGAGCACTGGTGTAGGAACTGGCAGATAGATAAAAACTTCAAAATACAGAAACCAGAAATTGAACCACACTTAAAAGAGACATTATGTAAAAGAGGACAATCAATAGAGACAGAAAGGGCTATTTAAGAAATGGCTCTCCATACGGAAGAAAAATAAAATTATATCCTCATTTCATTCCATCAACAAAAAGAATCTTGAGCTGATAAGACTAGCAATAGTCCTTTACTGAAAGGGAAAAGTATAACCTGCAAATCATATAAATAAGGAAAACCTCTGAAAGAAAAATGAGAACCAGAATAATAAACAAAGCCATAAGTGACCAATATACATAGGAAAGATGCTTAATCTCACGGATAAACATGAAAACGCAAATTTTAAAATGAGAAACAATTTTAGATTGACAAAAACTTTCAAGGCCTGACACTATTGGGTACTGGTGAGCACAAAGTGGAAACTGTCAATCATTGCTAGTGAAATAGCCACTGTAGAGACTCTTTAGCCATTACCTAGGAAAACCAAACATATACATTCTCTATGATCCAATAATTCCACTTCTCACACATGTTCTCATCATCTAAGTCTGTGAGAGCACACACACACAAAAACCCTAGCAATAACCTCAAACAGTATGGGAATGAATACAGTGTGGTAGAATCATGTGATAAAATATTATGTAGCAGTTCAAGGAAATACATATATGCAAATATACATATATGTACAAACTTACAGATATGAAAACAAGTGAAATTTATAATTCTGCAACATTGTAACATTTCATAATATACACAAAACAGTTTATATGTAGATCCATTAATCATATACGAAAGAGTATAAAATGTGTACATAAAACTTAGACACATTAGACTTATAGTAGCTGTAGTCTTTGAAAGGTGAAAGGGTAAAGATGATGTTCACTTTACAAGTGCTTTGCTTTATTTAAAACAAAACCCAGAAAATATAATATTAACAACTGTCCATTCTGAGTGAGGGTTGTTAGACAGATGTTTATTATACTATTCTTGACACTTTGGTGAATTTTCTGGACTTGTTTAAAAAAAAAAAAAACTAAATGAAAGTCCCTATTAAGATCATAATTCAACTCTTTTCACCTATTTAAACACTTATGAAAAATAATGTAGTATGATTTCAACATGCTAAGAATACAATATAAACAAATGGAATAAATTCCCAGTCTCATAAATATGCTGATAAAGTTTACAAAAAGTAGAATAAAATGTATCTCAGAAATGAGGTTAAAAATGTTCATCTTAAACATCTTCCATATAACTGCTAAAGTAAATGCCTTCTCCTCCATTTGCATATTTCCAATGTGATAGCTAAACTATCACTAAAACTGACATGTAAAAACTGAAGAAATAAGTAAAAAGTACAAGTCCTAAAATAAACCAACTAACCTGTATGGGTTCTTCTATGTCTCTGGAGCTCATCACTCCTTGTGAATCTTTTGCCGCAAAACATCCAGTTGCATATAAAAGGTCTTTCTCCAGTATGCCAGCGAAGATGTGCTCGTAAATGAGATGTTTTGCCATAAACTTTACCACATCCTTCAATATGACAGATATGTTGCTTCTTTTTTCCTGGTTCATTACTGCCTCTAGCAAAAAGAAAAACCAAACATTAATTACATTGCCAAATAACAGACTTACAATTACAGGAAAATTAAAAAGAATCAAGGTAATTAAATGGTACTTCTCTGAATAGGTTTGTTGGATCATGATGCCGTAACTGTAGCTAAAATCAGAAAATTTTCAATTAAAGAAAAAATAAAACAAGTGTGTGTACCAAACTGCTATGAAAATGTGTTAATCTCATGGAGTTTACGCTCTACTATGGACTCATGTTCCTTTCATAGTGGGCTCTTCCCTTGGGAAAAAAATTTCTCTAAGCCTTTCAAAACACTTGAAACTTCTCTAAAATTTCAAAAGGATTGGCTAAGTCCAGTTAAAAGTGTAAGATGCAGAGTTTCGTTTCCAGCAGGACAGTGTGAGGAGTTTCATGGATCTCTTTCCCAGAGAAAATTATAAAAAAGCAAAAAATACCATTTAAAGTCTCTGGAAATGGTCCTAAAAGCAAATAAAGAAACATTTATTCAAGAAAATCTCACAGAAATTGGTAAGAACAGTACGAGTCTGTGGTATTTGAACCAAGACTCTCTCCTTCCCTACTTCCTCCCACCTCCACACAGGAACATTAGACACTGGTGCAGCCAAGAATATGATTCCTACTCTTCCCCCCTCCCGGTCAGAGAGCTATGGCCCTAGGAGGGGCAAGATGTCTGCATTTCTTATTTTACTATTGGTTACCTGTTGCTAAGTTCCAGGCAAGTGTAGCAGAACCCAGTCCTTAGCCCTGGGACATAGGCTCTACCTTGGATGTGGCATGATGAAAATACTGGGGTCCAGGTTGCCGTTGACCTGGCCCATTCATAGTTCATAAAGTCAAAGTTCTAAGCCAGAAGAGGCCAGTTGAGAAGACCTGAGGCTACTGCTGCCCCTGCAACCAGGCACTCAGCTCTTAAAGCAGAGTTGTCACTCAGAGAGAAATGAGCCACTGTCTCAACCTCTAGCTCAAGAGCCATAACCCAGAAACACCATAAAACAAAGAGCTCCAAATCTCTTCCCAAAGGAACTGACTTCATTTGCCAGACAATGTGAAGAAGTTCAAGCCTAAGGGTACTCTTAAAAAAAGTAGAGATTGTTCCAAAGGCAGTTAATTGGGAGAAGACTAACAGATTCACTGGAAATAAAGGCTTAACTACAGGCTGGCTAGTTTGCCAGACAGAAGTGAGAAGAGGCTGTGAAGAACCTTCTTAGGGTCAGAATAAATGTCAAACATTGAGATTCTTGGGAAAAGTAAGCAAAACTAACAAACTAACAAGCTAGACTGACCAGGAAAATAAGACTCAAATTATTAGAATGAGAAATCAAAGAGAAGATATCACCACCAACCTTACAGAAACAAAAAGGATTACAAAAGAATACCATGAACAATTCTATGCCAATTACTTGGGTAACTCAGATGAGATGGACAAATTCCTAGAAAAATATGGACCAAAATACTAAAACTGACTCAGGAACAAATGATCAATCAGAATAAACCTACAACAAGCAACTAGACTGAATTAGTAATTAAAACTACCCATATGAAAAGCCTAAGAACAGACAGCTTCACTGGTAAATTCCACAAAACATTTAAAGAATTAATACCAGTTTGGAGGGAATACTTTCCAATTCATTCTATGAGGCCGGTATTATTATCAAAATCAGATAAAAACATTACAAAAAAAGAAAACCACAGACATATCTCTTATGAATATGGATGCAAAAATCCTCAAAAAAAATACAAGCACGCTGTCAACATTGTACCAGAGGGTCCAGACAGAGAAATTAAGTAAGAAAAAGAAACAGAACTCCTGCAGAAAGGAAAAAGTAAAAGTTATCTCTGTTCACAGATTCCATGACCTCATACATAGAAATTCTAGACTCCACTAAAACACAAACAAACAAACAAAAAAAACTGTTATAACTAATCAAAAAGTTCAGCAAAAGTTGCAGGATACAAGATTAATACATTAAAAAAATATATTTCTACACAGTTGTAATGAACAACCAAGAAAACAGTTCAACTTATAACAGCATCAGAAATAAAATTGGAATTTAACAAAAGTACAAAATGTATACTTTGAAAACTATAAACCATTGATGAAAGAAGTTAAAGATTAAATAACCAGAAATACTTCCCATGTGCATGGACCAAAAGATGAAATATTATTAAGCAGGCAACAGTCCCCAAAGTGATCTACAGATTCAATGCAATTCCCATCAGAATACCATCTGGCTTCTTTGTCGAAATTGACAAACTGATTCTAAAATTCACACGGAATTGCAAGTGTCCCTAAAGAGTCAACACAATTTCGAAAAATAACAAAGTTGCAGGACTCACATTTCTCGATTTCAAAAGTTATTACAAATCCAAAGTACTCAAGACAGTGTGGTACTGATATAAAGACAGATATACAGATCGATGGAATAGAATTGAAAGTCCTGAAATAAATCCATGTTCTATGGTCAACTAATTTTTGACATGGGTGCCAAGAACATTCAATGGAGAAAGGAGAGTCTTTTCAACAAATGGTGTTTGATGAATCCTTACCTAACACCATATATAAAAATTAACCCCAAATTCATCAAAGACCTAAATGTAAGAGTAAAAACTATAAAATTATCTTAAAAAAAAAAAAAAAAACTAGGAATCTTAATGACTTTGGATTTGGCAATGAATTCTGACACAATACCAAAAGCAGAAGCAATAAAGGAAAATAGAAAACTCTAGACTTCAGAATCAAAACTTTGGTGCAAAGGCACTATCAAGAAAGTATAACGACAATTCACACAATGGGAGACAGTATTTTTCTCTTTTTTTTTTTTTTTTAGATGGAGTTTTGCTCTTTCACCCAGGCTGGAGTGCAGTGGCACCATCTCGGCTCACCGCAACCTCTGCCTCCTGGGTTCAAGCAATTCTCCTCCCTCAGCCTCCCGAGTTGCTGGGATTACAGGCACACGCCACCATGCTTGGCTAATTTTGTATTTTTAGTAGAGACGGGGTTTCTCCATGCCGGTCAGGCTGGTCTCGAACTCCTGACCTCAGGTGATCCACCTGCCTTGGCATCCCAAAGTGCTGGGATTACAGGCGTGAGCCACCATGCCCAGCCGGGAGACAATATTCTCAAATCATATATCTGATAAGGAACTTGTATCTAGAATATATAAAGAGACAATTCCATAATGAAAAATAACATAATTTAAAATGGGCAAAAGATCCAAATAAATATTTCTCCAAAGATACAAACATGGCCAATAAGAACAAGAAAAGATGCTTAATATCATTAGTAATCGGGAAAAACAAAACTGCAGTGAGGTATCACTTCAAACCCACTAGGATAGCTTTAATCATAAAGTCAGATAATGACAAGTACTGGCAATGATCTAGAGACTGGAACCCTCATACCCTATTGATGGAAATGTTAAATGGTGCAGCCATTTTGGAAAATAGTCTGTAAGTTCCTCAAATGGTTAAACACAGAGATACAATATGACCCAGAAATTCCATTTCTAGGTAATTTCATAAAAATACAAGAGAAATGAAAACATATGTCCACACAAACACTTGTACACAAATGTTTACTGCAGTATTATTCATAATGGCCAGTGGGTGGATAAAACCGAATGTTCTTCAAGTGACAGGATAAACAAAATATTGTATATCCATACAGAGAAATACTATTTGTCCCTAAAAAGGAATGAAGTACTGATCATGCTGTAATACGGCTGAACCTTGAAAACATTATGTTAAAAGAAACTAGTCACAAAAGTCACAATTCCATTTATATGAATTGTCCAGAATAAACAAATCTATAAAGACAGAAATTAGTTGTTTAGGATGGAAGGGTTGGGATGATAAGGGGGTGATGCTTAAAAGATACAGAATTTATTCTGGGGATGATGAAAACATTCTAAAATGGATTGTAGTCATGTCTACACAGCTCTGAATATATTAAAAAACCACTGAATTGTACACTTTAAATGGGTGAACTGTACGGTGTATGAGCGAGTTTTATATCAATAAAGTTATGTAAAAATTTTATGAAAAAATGGGCTGGGCACAGTGGCTCACACCTGTAATCCCAGCACTTGGGGGGCTGAGCTGGGTGGATCACCTGAGGTCAGGAGTTCGAGACCATCCTGACCGACATGGTAAAACCCTGTCTCTACTAAAAATACAAAAATTAGCCGGGTGTGGTGGCGGGCACCTATAATTAATCCCAGCTACTCGGAAGGCTGAGGAAGGAGAATCGCTTGAACCCAGGAGGTAGTAGAGGTTGCAGTGAGCCAAGATCACACTGTTGCACTCCAGCCTGGGCAGCAGAGTAAAACTCCATCTCATGGAGGGGGGGAGAAAAAAGAAAGAAAAAATATATTTTTAAAGTGTAAGGAACAAGGCGGAGGACCACTCAAGTTTCATTCCTAAAATAGCCTAACTTAATTCCCTTTCTAATATTATGTAACAACTTCTAGGGTATGAAGGTAATGAGGTTCTTGTGACCATCATTTCCAGCCAATCACTTGGTTTTAACTCCTGTTTTATGCCTTCCAAATAGACACAGTTGAAAAATAGAGCGTTTACCTTCCTTCTCCTTCCCTACAATTAGGACAGGAACAGGCAACTCTTCGAAGCCTCTTGCCAGGTTGTACCTCTTGATCAGAAGTTTGCTGGCCTTGCTGCAAATGCACTTGTGTGAGTTGGTCAGGACTAACAGCACCTATCGTGGCATTAGCAATTCCTCCAACTGCTACAGTTACAGGAGCTATAGTAGCTTGCTGGACTTTTACTCCATCTTGTCCTTGCTGCTGACCTAAAAAGGAAGAAAAAAAAAGATGTATTGTAATGTTTTCTACATCTAAAGAAAGGATTTAAAAAAAATTCCATGTGCATAAATTTTTTCTAACGATCTGTAAAGTACAAAAACTAAGGGGTTAATGGCTTATACTATGTCAATCCTTCTAAAATATAGTATTCTTAGTTAGTGGCTCAGGTTGCCTATGTATCTAGATGATGGAACTATATACATTTAACCCACTTTGGGACTTAATTTCTCTCTCCATCTATAAAATGAAGATAATAATACTTGCTACTTACCAACTCACTAAAATACCATGAGGACACATGAGTCTAAAAGCATTTTGAGATCCTAAGATAAAAGACGTTATATAAACACAAAGCTTTATTACCATTTCCACAGTAAGCAACATATCTCATCACAACAAGAAAATACAGAAGTGAAAAGTCACTAAACAAAGGATTAAGTTTTATGGACATCTTGCATTCCTAAATAGTTTAAATAAACCTCTCTTTATTGATTTGACTTTTTAAATTGTATACATAAAGTGGTTTTTAAAATGCAAAACCACCCAAGATTACTACATACTGTCACTGTAATCATAAAAAGACATTTAAGATATTATTACTTTATTCATTCATGTTATATAGCTTAGACTTCATCGCTCAGATTGGTATATATACCAGCGTGGCTTCTTCACTTTGGGAAAAATATAATAAATAATGCACAATAAAACAACAAAAAACTGTATTTGCATGGCTTAACATTATCCGGAAATACAATGCTCTTTTTTTTTTTTTTTT
>NW_016805188.1:1564245-1575185 GCF_001698545.2 Rhinopithecus bieti | reverse complement strand
GACGGAGTCTTGCTCTGTCACCCAGGCTGGAGTGCAGTAGCACGATCTCGGCTCACTGCAACCTCCACCTCCTGGATTCAAGCAATTCTCCTGCTTCAGCCTCCCTAGTAGCTGGGATGACAGATGCGTGCCACCATGCCCAGCTAATATTTTTTGTATTTTTACTAGAGACAGGGTTTCGTCATGTTTGCCAGGCTAGTCTCAAACTCCTCACCTCAGGTGATTCACCTGCTTCAGCCTCCCAAAGTGCTGGTATTACAGGTGTGAGCCACCGCGCCCAGCCTATGATGCCTTATAATTACCTTTTCTTTCACACAGTTCTACACTCTCTCCATCAGATGTGGGAATAACAAGTATGTGAATGGACTGAAAAGAAAATACCAATTTATGAAAGAATGTTTCCACCTCAGGAAATTGATGTAAGTATTAGGTAAGTTAATTTACAAATCCTCTACCACAGTGCCGGCACAGAATTGCTCATTACATGGTAGCTACTGTTACTAATTCATCTCTGCTGAGTTCAGGGGCAATACAAGAATAAAATAAGTCACTTTGGAGGTCGAGACGGCGGATCACAAGGTCAGGAGATCGAGACCATCCTGGTTAAGACGGTGAAACCCCGTCTCTACTAAAAATACAAAAAAATTAGCTGGGCATGGTGGTGGACACCTGTAGTCCCAGCTACTCGCTATTCGCAAGGCTGAGGCAGGAGAATGGTGTGCCTGGGAGGCAGAGCTTGCAGTGAGCCGAGATCATGCAGCCTGGGCGACAGAGTGAGACTCTGTCCCAAAAAAAAGAAAAAAAAAAAAAGAGTAAAATATGCTAGCAGAAATAAACATGACAGTCCTGCATATAAAATGGTTTCTTTCAGGCCAGGCATGGTGGCTCATGCCTGTAATCCCAGCATTTTCGGAGGCTGAGGTGGGTGAATCACAAGGTCAAGAGATGGAGACCATCCTAGCTAACACAGTGAAACCCCATCTCTACTAAAAAGTGCAGCGATTGCACCACTGCACTTCAACAAAAAATTAGCCAGGTGTGGTTGCACACGCCTGTAGTCCCAGCTACTTGGGAGGCTGAGGCAGGAGAATCGCTTGAACCCAGGAGGCAGAGGTTTCAGTGAGTCGAAATGGTGCCACTGCACTCCAGCCTGGGAGACAAGAGCGAGACTCTGTCTCAAAAAAAAAAAAAAAGAAAGAAAAGGCAGGGGTGGGGGTGGTTATTTCAAAGCTGCATATGTAGTACCTTAAATGTATGGGGCAACCAACAAAAGGCAATAAAAATTACCAAGTAAGAAAACAGTACACATTTTCTAAACAAAATTAAACCTCTGACTCTCCGAGCCAACGTCAATCTCACCATCCTCTGCATATCCACAGCACCCTTAATTCCTTTTGGTAGCACCCATAACTAAGATACACATTAAAAAATACATTTTGTCACTATTTCAGTAGGGATACAAACCCTCTACTAAAGTTTATATTTTTGTACACCTTTGAATTAGCATGGTGTGGGAAGTAAAGCAATGCAAGTGAAGTTAGAGTTGTAAATTTATAACTGTGCACTCAGGGATCCTCAGTTTCCTCAACTCTAAAATAGTAACACTGACTTCCGTAAAATTTCTGCTCCCTGTCTACTTTAAAGAGCTGTTTCTGAGGATCAAGTTGATTTTCCAGGGGTAAAGGCTATACAAATTATAAAGCAATACATAAACAAAAGGTATAATTATTTTGTTTCAGTGTTTTTGAACACGTATTCAGTAAAACCAGATGCCTTAAGGATGACCGTGGCTACACAATCTATTCAAACTACTTGTGTACCAAGAAGCACAGTGATACACACACTTTCTGTTTACTACAAAAAAAATGCATTTCTAGAAACGAGAGTACTGTCTGAACAAGCACTATACAAAATCTACAGCATGGTCCCTATGGAGCTGCAGGTATTTTAAGTTGGCAAGTACCCTTTACATCCCCTGAAGACACAGGTATTTTTGGCCACAATTTTTTGACTACTTTTCTCATAACATTTATATAACAGTCATTACTTTAAAGGTCACAATAATATTTAAGATGACCTTTATTTTGGTAAAGAACTGCTAGATGAGTTTCAAATCAAAGCTAAGTTGGGGGGTGAGGGGTGGGGAAGAACTGCTAGAGATTCCTGATCCCTCTGGTCCCTTGACCATGTCCTTGACATACTCCTCAAGCCTCCATATTGTGAGCGTTTCTTTGTTCAATGCCTAAACAACTTGGAAAGTTATTTCAACGAATAATAGAGGCAAATTATATTTGAGTTTGTATACTGAAGCCTGTTAATTGACTTTATCTAGATGTTTCACAGACAGCTAAGTTCAACATACTACTTTATTTCCACTGCCATCAGTAAGCCACCAAACTCCAGAGCAAGACCTCTGAGGCCCCACTTAAGTTTAATTCTATTGCCTTCTCAGACCTCATCTCTATTAGTCTCTCTCTTGCTCACTCTGCACTTGATATACTGGCCTCTCTTCTGGCCCTCAAACAAATCAAGCTCATTTCCTTCTTAGGGACTTTGCATATACACCCCAGTCTAAGTGGGGATGCCTTTGCATGCAGATCTTTACATAGTTGATTCCTTTGTAATATTCTGGTCTGAGTTCAAATCTCCCCTCTTTAGAAATGCCATTCCTGACCTTCCCATCTAAAAGTGGTTCCCCTCAGTATATCACTGTATCATCACCTAGTTTTGTCTTGTCTTACTTTGTCCTTTTATAATTTGGTCTTCAACTCACTTCTGAAGGTAAAGTGCCATGAAAGTAGGGATCTTGCCTATTGTGTTCACTGCTGTATCACTAGTATAACAGTGCCTAATAACTAAATAACAATGCCACTCAATAACATGTTTAATAAATCAAAGTTTAAAAATAAAAAATGATTTCATCTTCCAGTCTTGCTTCTGCTAATGTCCCTGTTTCAGTAAATGCTACTCCTACTCTCCTTATTATCCACACTGAAAACCTTAAAATGTCATCTTTTAGGCTACTTCTTTAATCATTACATCCAGTGATGAACGAATTATGAAGACACTACTGCATAATAATAGCTCTTACACTAATCTGTTTCCAAGCAAGACTATCATCTTGATCCAAGCCCTGGTTAATCTGTGCGTCTACCAACCTAAATGAAGCTTTCCCTCCTTTCTCATCCTTCAAACTGCTGCCAGAAAAATAAAAAAGTCATGTTCTGATCGTCACTTTCATGCTCAGTAACGTTTAATCATTCTTCCACTGACCAAAGTCTGGCATTCAAAGCACTCTACCACAAGGACTTACTTAGCTCCTGGTTCACAGTCTTTCTCCTAATGACCAAATCTATTGTGCATTTTCACAGTGACCATTTACAGGACTGCTCTGCTGCATTTGACACCACACGCCACTCCATCCTTATCCAACATTTACTCTGTGAGCTAACTTCCCACATTTCAGAAACCCCTTCTTCTCTGTTAGCTCCTTTGTGTTTGGTTGTTTTTTTGTTTTTTTGTTTTTTTTTTTTTAAGAGAGAGGGGTCTTACTCTGCTGCTCAGACTAGTCTCGAACTCCTGGGCTCAAGCAATTCTTCTGCCTTGGACTTCCAAGTAGCTGAGATTACAGGCGTGCACCACCATGCATGGCCTTAGCAATTTTTTACAATCAGCACGTAAATCTAAATTTATGTCACATTCTTAAAAGATGTATCAGCCAGGTGCGGTGGCTCACACCTGTAATCCCCACACTTTGGGAGGCAGAGGCAGGAGGACTGCTTGAGCTCAGGAGTTCAAGACCAACCGAGGCAATATAGTGAGACCCCATCTCTTAAAAAAATTAAAAAATTAGCCAGGCATGGTGGCATGTGCCTGTAGTCCCAGCTACTCATGAGACTGAGGTGCTGAGGTGAGAGGATCGCTTGAGCCCTGGAGATCAAGACTTCAGTGAGCCATGATTGCACCACTGCACTTCAACTTTAGCCTGGGTGACAGAGCAAGACCCTCTCAAAAACAAACAAACAAACAAACACCCTCTACTCTTCCTAGGCTACTCTCCCGGGTTCTGACTTCTCATTCTAACTCTCTTCTTGGGGGACCTCATTTACTTTCGTAACTTTTACTGCTATGCGTAAGCCGATTATCTCGCAGATCTGTGCTTTCTACTCAGAAGTGTCATACTCCTACTGTCAACTGCCAGTGAACACTTCCACCTCAGATTCCTCACAAGCAATCTAAGAACCAGAGAGCTTAGCCCACTTTCCTAATATAGCTATTTTTCACCACTCAGATAGAAAACTTGGAAGCCATTCCTGATTCCTCTCTATCTTCTTCATCTCTGACAACAAGAGCAACTATTGTTTTATAGCTACTATGTGGTAAGGCACTTTACTGGATGCTTTCCATATATTGTTTCACTTATTCCTCATATCCCTATGGGCTGAATATTACTGTCCCAACTTTTTATTTTTCAGAAATGGAGTCTTGCTCTCTTGCCCAGGCTAGAGTACAGTGGCACAATCATGGCTTACTGTAGCCTCTAACTCTTGGATTCAAGCATCCTCCTGCCTCTGCCTCCTGAGTAGTTGGGACTACAGATGCATGCCACCACACCTAGTTAATTTTTTAAATTCTTTTAGAGATTGTATCTCACTATGTTGCCCACGCTAGAATCAAACTCCTGACCTCAAGTGATCCTCCTGCCTCAGCCTCCCAAGTAGCCAGGACTACAGGCACAAGCCATGGCACCCAGCTTACTGTCCCAATTAAGATGAGAAAATTAAGGTTCTGAGTGGTATGTAAAACACCCAGGATCCTAAAATGGAAAAGTGACAGAGCTGGGATTTGAACCCAGGCTTAGCCAACTCAAAAAGCTATTCTCTTTCCACCATATACATTATCTACGTTGATCATAAGTCCCTGTTGAGTCTACCTCTTCAAAATATCTCAAATGTCTTCATTTCACCATACCTATTGCTTGCACATTAGTGCAAGCCCGTATCACCATTATGTCAGTTTTGCCCCTTCTTATATTCATATTGCAGACCTAGCTCCCCAAAAAGCCAATGGGCCCTCCATACATTCACAATAAGGTCAGTATTTCTTAGCAGAGTACATAAAGTTCTTCATGATCTAACTCTTGCTTAGTTTTATAACTTCATCTCTGGGCACTCCTACTCCATGCCCACTCTCACCATCACCTACAGTGAATTCCTATCTTCTCTAATGTTCCGTGTCTCCGAACATTTGAGTAATACAGCTGGAATCCAACATATTCTCCCACCCCAAATCTCCATCTCCCTTGGTCTGACAAAAGCCTATTCATCTTTCAGATTTTAGTCTTTAATCCTTCTCTTACCAATGAAACTGCTTTGTAAAATAATTTTTTTAATAACTCAAAATTTCTTGGTATTGTAACTACACATTATGGTGAAACAGACTGAGGATGGCCACTCTTTTATTTTTCTTCCACATTACCAGAGGGAAAACATTACAAGGCTGCTTGGAGTAGCCAAGCCATCTTTCTTACTCCTTTTTTGGTTCTGCTTTTTTTTTTTTTTTACTTTTTTTCAAATATAGAAACTGGGCCAAGGTAATGGAGGGGGACAGTTTGTTTGCAGGTAGTAAGATATTAGAATTACTAACTATTCAACAAGATCTAGCTTGTTGGGCATTTCTTGCTCATTTTCTTTTAGTACCAGTAGTCTTCTGCCTCAGTAGAGCAGTAAAAGTTGAGACGATTTGAATTTAAGCTAACAGGAAGAAAGGAAAGTCAGGTCTAGCTAGTAAAGGAAAAAGGCATATTCCATATAGAATAACCTAGTTCCCTGGATTGTGAGGCAGGGGCCTATGCCTAAGTCAACAAATTCTGACTTGAATTTTGGTATACCTAGCTCCCTAAGAGACCTCAAGAATTGGCTGAATTAGAATTTAAGTATTTCTGGTCTTACCAGTAAGATACCATCTCATTCCATCATAATATTTGCCATAAATTATTTCCAACAAAAGCTGCTCAAAAAACAGATCATCTGTGTGGTTTTTATGTCATTTGTCCTTTGGCTACCAAAGTTCCTGGCACACTGAAAGTACTTAATGAATGTTTCTTAAATAAAGTGAATGATAATCTAAAATCCATACAAACATAGAAGCTTTCTTATGAAACTCGGCCAGCAGTATATCACATGACTACTAGATGACAGCTAGTTTACAATACATATGCACACAGGTGACAAGACAGTAAGAAACCAAATCAAGTGGGTATCTGCTACAATTCCTCCCTGACTCACTGATATGGCAGTCAGATCATTTAGGAGCAGATCCCAGAGCGTAACTCTCAACCTTGGTACTGAAACTATGTACTACTCTCTCAGGTATCAGATTTATCTGATGACATTTGCTATCTACATTCAGCAAGGTTTTTTTGAAAAGAGTATTATAAAAATGTTAACTTTAAAAAAGTATAGACCGGGCATGGTGGCTCACAACTGTAATCCCAGCACTTTGGGAGGCTGAGGTGGGCGGATCACAAGGTCAGGGGTTTGAGACCAACTAGTCCTAGCCTGGCCAATATGATGAAATCCTGTCTCTACTAAAAATACAAAAAAACTTAGCCGGGCATGGTGGCAAGCACCTGTAGTCCCAGCTACTCAGGAGGCTGAGACAGGAGAATCGCTTGAACCTGGGAGGCAGAGGTTGCAGTGAGCCGAGATCTGACCACTGCACTCCAGCCTGGGCGACAGAGTGAGACTCTTGTCTTAAAAAAAAAAAACACCGGGCACACTGGCTCAAGCCTGTAATCCCAGCACTTTGGGAGGCCCGAGACGGCGATCACGAGGTCAGGAGATCGAGACCCATCCCTGGCTAACACAGTGAAACCCGCGTCTCTAATAAAAATACAAAAAAAAAAAAAAAAAAACTAGCCGGCCGAGGTGGCCGGGCGCCCTGTAAGTCCCGCCAAGCTACTCGAGGCTGAGGCAGGAGAAAGGCGTAAACCCGGAGGCGGAGCTTGCAGTAGCTGAAGATCGGCCCACTGCAACCCTAGCCTGGCGACAAAGCCGAACACTGTCTCCAAAAAAAAAAAAAAAAAAAAAAAAAAAAAAATATAACTACAACTTGCCATTTAGGGAATAGCTAAGATTTCCTCCCTTTCCTCCGTATTTTGATGAAAGTAAATAGTTTAGTATTACAAACACATATGCTTTAAGTTTCTTTTTCTTCTGATTTTAAGAATAAAGCATGCTCACCACAGAAAACTATGAATAAGGAAATGAAATAATCCAGAAAGTAATTACCCATAGATTACCACTATTATCATTTTGATGTGATGATCTAAGTTCTGTTTTAATCTTTGTTCAATGCATTTTGATGCTGATACAACTTTACTACATAAAAATTCTGTATTAGCCTATTTTACTTATTTAATAAGTACTTCTAAGTTATTAATATTACATTATTTTAATATAATGGTTGTGCAATATTTCATCATATACCATAATTTACAAAGCCATTACTGTACTATTAGATATTTATTTCCAAATACGTGTTATAAGTAACAAAGTAATGAGCAACTTGAACTAAAATATTGTTTATTATTTCCAAGGGATAGTCCTAGAAGTGAGATTACTAAATCAAAGGACATGAAACATTTATAAGACTATCTAGATTATAAAATTACAGGAGTATATATAACGAGCTGCATTCATTTACATTTCCACCAGAAGTATGGGAGAATGCTGTTTCATCTCATGGAGCAAGAGAAACTCAGTAAAATTTATAAAATCATTTAATAAACAAAAAAGTCGGATATCTCACTGTAGTTTCTAATAGAAGTGATTACTGCTCTCACCTCTAATATTGTATATTTCCTTAAGGTGTAAGCCAATATAGTAAGGCAAGAAATAACAGATCTATATAAGAAATAAAGACTGAAAAGGAAGTAACGAAACTGTCATGATTTACAAAAGATATAATTGCATTATTTAGAAAACTACAGAAAAATCAACAAATTATTATAATATGACACCTGGCCATCAGCAAGATGGCCAAATACAAGATCAACATAAAAAAGCAACAGTTCCCAACCATATCAGCAACAAGCACTTGAAAAAGAAAAAAAAAAACAAAAAAAACAATTCCTTTCATAATAGCAACCATAACCACAAATACCTGAGAAATCAATCTCATCAGAAATATGCAAGATCTTGAGGAAGATTTAATAAAGGATATAAAACAAGACCTCAATAGAGAGAAATATATGTTCTTGGATAGGAAGAGTCATTAAACTAAATGTGTCAATTCTTCCAAAATTATTCTATGAAGTGAATACAATCACAAATTTAATTCAAAACTTTTCCATGAAACTCTGCTAATCTGACATGTGAAAAATCAACTAAGAAAACTCTGAAAAAGCAGAATAGGAGAATAAAGATATGTTATGCAGCTACAGTAATTAAAATAAGGAGCTGTCAGCTTAGGAATAGGGACAGAAATGAACACAGTTTAAAATAGATGTGTGTGTGTACGCAAAATAATCCAACTGTGCCTTATTTCTTCTTTTGGAAAAGACGATTTGCAAGGTTTTTTCTTATAGTAAATAGTAAGTAACATTACTCTCTAAGATAGATCTGCAAATTTGAAAAACAAAACGAAACTATTTATCTACCTATAAACTCACCTACCAATAAACTGAAAATGACCTATTTAATAATAGTCATACAGCAGGTTCAAAGTACATGTGTTTCTTAATAATGTTTTGTGCATATAACCTAGGGAACAAGGTTTTCTAAGAGAACCGATCAGGAAAAACAAAAACTGCTGACTTCTATGATACAAAACTTGCCATGGGGGCCAGTGGCATTTTTTCTGTTCTGAATAATACTAAAATGATTCTTAAATAATACTAAAATGAGCCTCCTTAGATTGACTTCCTTTACAGATTAAACTTGGAATCTGCCTAAGCAAATGTCTAAGGTCCTGTCAAAGAATATGTCTCCTAACATTGCAAATAACTTTCAATAAACACACTCTAAAATAGGATTTGGTTTACATAATGATCTGACTTAAAATAAGCAAGGAAGCTGTATATTCCCAAACATAAAAAGATAACCAAATATGCTTAGGGCTGGGGAGGATAGAGAGGAGAAATGGGGAATGACTGCTAGTAAGGGTTTCTTTATGAGGTCATGTGAATGTTCTAAAACTAGATTGTGGTGAAAGCTGCAAAACTCTATCAATATACCAAAAACCATTGAATATACACTTAAAGTTGTTGTATAATATGGTATGTGTATATATAAATAAAGTTGTTTTTTTAAAAGTAACTAGATTTAAAAAATTTTTTTTTTTAAATTCTACTTTGTTGGCTATGAGTACCTTTAAGCCAGTGGTTTCCAAAAGGAGGCAATTTTGCCTTCCAGGAGATACTTAGTAACGTCTGGAGACATTTTTGGTCGTCACAAAGTGTGAGATTACTGGTATATAGCGAGTAGAGGCCTGGGATGCTGCTAAACATCTTACAACGCACAAAACATATCCCAGAATCAAAGAATTACCTGGCCTAAAATGTCAATAATGCTGAGGTTAAGAAATCCGCTGAAACTCAGCATCGGAATAACTCAACTAACATTTATGCCTATCATTCATATTATCATAAACAGCTATAACAAAATATGTGAAAAATTAAAATATGGTACATTTGTGTGATCCCTATAAAAACTACATGAGTCTCCACAAAACAGAAACTATATGACTCTGAATTAAAGCCTTTGAAAAGAGAGCTATACAAATTTGGGAATAGGCTGTGACAGTTTTGACAGACATATGACTAGAGAGATTCCATGGTACAGTGGTGGTAAAAAAAATTCTTGATTGGAAAATTATGCTTATTAATTACAAAATACTTCTTTGCCTTATGCAAGAGCTTCAATGACATGTTTTCCTATAGATGAACTACAAATGAAAATACTAAGAAACAACTGAGTACCTTCTGTATCTCTTAAATGAAGGTGAATCATATTAGCCAATGACTTCGAGGACTATTTACATACTATGGGTCATGTACAATCTGTGAACCAATACTGAGTTACTGAACAGGCACAACAGTTTAGTAGAGCCAGTTTAAATAGAACTTTCAGGTCAAGCAGACCTGTTTCTGAGTTCTGATTCTCACTGCAGTTTCTTCCTTTGAAGACCTGGGAGCTGTAGTTGACTGAAACAGTGTATATAGCACAGGTCTTAGCATAATGTCTGGAATGTGATAAATACTCAAGAGAAATGTTAACTCCAGTAAAACAAACTGCAAACATATTAAGTATAAATACTTAACAGCCATTCACATTTCCTTAAGTCCTAGCACTTTGAAGGTGAACTTAGTATACAAGTGAGATTTATTCATTCAGCAAACATCTACTGAGTACCTGCTATGTGCTTAATGCTGCTGGAGAAATGATAAATAAGATCTGACCAGAAGCCCTCACCTGTAGGGAAGACACACTCAAATAAATGACTATAATATGTACAATAACAAAAATGTGCATAAAATGCCTACTTAATAGAGAGGACAGTGATTTACTGTCAAAAAAAAAAAAAATGAAGGCTTCACAGAGGAGATGAAACCACTGATGGGTGGAAAGAAAAAAGGCAAATGGGGAAGGCAGTGGGAAGGCTATATTTAAAGGCATAACCCTGAGACAGCATACCACTGGAGATTAAAGTTCAAGGAAGTGAGGGGGCTAAAGATGGGGTTGGAAGGATAGATCAGGAAGGGCCTTAATTAATTTTTTTTTATTATTATACTTTAAGTTCTAGGGTACATGTGCATAACGTGCAGGTTTGTTACATATGTATATTTGTGCCATGTTGGTGTGCTGCACCCATCAACTCGTCAGCACCCATCAATTCATCATTTATATCATGTATAACTCCCCAATGCAATCCCTCCC
>NW_016805188.1:1518797-1563134 GCF_001698545.2 Rhinopithecus bieti | reverse complement strand
TTCTGGATATTAGCCCTTTGTCAGATGAGTAGATTGCAAAAATTTTCTCCCATTCTGTAGGTTGCCTGTTCACTCTGATGGTAGTTTCTTTTGCTGTGCAGAAGCTCTTTAGTTTAATTAGATCCCATTTGTCAATTTTTGCTTTTGCTGCCATTGCTTTTGGTGTTTTAGACATGAAGTCCTTGCCCATGCCTATGTCCTGAATGGTACTACCTAGATTTTCTTCTAGGGTTTTTATGGTATTAGGTCTAACATTTAAGTCTCTAATCCATCTTGAATTAATCTTCGTATAAGGAGTAAGGAAAGGATCCAGTTTCAGCTTTAAAAGACATGGTCTCACTCTGTTGCCCAGGCTGCAGTGCGGTAGTGCAATCATAGCTCACTGTAATCTCAAACCCCTAGGCTCAAGAAATCACCCTACGTCAGCCCTCTCAAGTAGGACAACAGACAAGTGCCACCATACCCAGCTAAATTTTTTATTGGGACAGGATCTTGCTATGTTGTTCAGGCTGTCAATTTCTTAAAGAAGGGACTTTCTGGGATAGGAGAGAGGGAATCCTTGTTAAGGTATTATGCCCATCCTTCCCATCCCCAACCCAGAATAGCTGCCACACAATAATCATTTGCATTTATTCAATTTACTAAATGGCTAGAATTGAACTAAACTACTTTACACTTATACTTTGTCCAATGCTCTCTTCTAAGACTTGGAGAGGTTAGGTACATTTCCCAGATTACGCAGCTGCTATTAAGTCGTAAAGACAAGATGTGGACCTAGGTCAGCCTGAATCCAGAGCCCTACACTCTTTCCCGGTTGGCTATATTCTCTCCTTGTGCACTAAGGATATTATTTGGACTTTGGAGGCAACACGGAGTTAGCAGTAAACATAGTAACACCTGTCTATCAATTCTGATGCCTGAAGGCATTGCTCTTTTGAACTTCCCTGAGCTAGGAAGGAAAGGCAACTCTAGTCATCTGGTGTTGGAGAGGAAAGTTTAGGAAAACAAAGACATACACTCCTCTTTAATATCTAGTTATTTCTATTTATTCTAATCTTGCTCCAGATAACTGTCAACTATTCTCAACTCTGTTTATGTTGAAGAAATCCTTCCTAGCCAACAAACCCTAGAAAGATCTGAATACTTTTCTTAAATCGAATTTGCAATATTTAAAACAACAACAAAAAACTTTCTAATTTTCCCTCATTCTATGTTGAACCATATTTGCCAAAGTTGATGGTGAAAAATAAAACAAAAAAGGAAAATCTGGCTAATTCTATGTGAAATTTTAATTAATTTTTAAAAGTTTTAAAGCTACTTTCAGTCCTTTAGATGTATAATGAGTCATCACAGTAGTAATGCATTTATAGCCTCTATCACCAACTTTTATTCTACATTGGGCTCTATTACCTCTTCAGTTTTTCTAATTTACATTACCTGAGCCATTACTGTCGCTTGGTAACCTTTCATTCATCCTATAGTTGGCAATGTACATAGCCCTTCACTGGCTGTTCCAATTTTTTTTTCCCTCTGTCCTCAAATCCTCATTTCCCTTTCCTTGCACCTTACAATCTGTAGATGATTTTGCCTTCTAATTTACTGAGAAGTCACCCAGAAGTATCTTTATTTTCCCTTCTATTATCAGCATCAGCATCTGACTAGTTCTCCAAATGTTGACTCATCTTTTTAAAATCTCATTTTAGAAGCACTTTCACCTGGGTGACAGACCCTGTCTCAAAAAAAAAAAAAGTTATATATCAGTGCTGTCCAACATGATAGCCTCTTGCCACATGTGGTTATTAGCACTTTAAATGTAGTTAATGCAACTGAGGAAATAAATTTTTAATTTTAATTAATTTTAGGTTTATAAGCCACATGAGACCAGTGGCTTTCACACTGAACAGCACAGTTCTTAGGTCTCATCAAATGATTCAAACACAAAACCTGCTGAACTTTTCTCAATACTCTCAAGTCAACATTCAATACCATCTGAGATTCCTCTTACCTGCTGACATACTACCCTGTTCTCTTTCTATTTCTCTGATGGTTCTCACTTTTCTTAACTTTCTGCTTTTGGCCCCCAAAGACTAGGTGTAACCCTAAGTTCAGTTCTCATAATTCTCCTATCAAATGCAACATTGTCTGCCTCAATTTCATATGCTGCCATAATATCAACCATCATCTCCACACAAAAGACTTTCAAATCTAGACTGCTGATTCTGATCTCTTCTTAGGCCCAATCTCCAGATACAAACCAGACACTTTCAATATACTATTAGCTCAGACTTATTAACAAAAATCAAAATTCAAGTTCATCACTTTCATTTTCTAAAAGTCATTTCTTTGAACGGCACAAGCACTTTCATGGTCATCCAGATTCAAAATCTACAGAATTACCCTCAAAATGTTTTTCCTCTCTCCTTTCATACATCAAATCCTGTCTTTTTTATTTTATTTTATTTTTTTTTATTTTATTTTTTGAGACGGAGTCTCGCTCTGTCGCCCGGGCTGGAGTGCAGTGGCCGGATCTCAGCTCACTGCAAGCTCCGCCTCCCGGGTTTACGCCATTCTCCTGCCTCAGCCTCCCGAGTAGCTGGGACTACAGGCGCCCGCCACCTCACCCGGCTAGTTTTTTGTATTTTTTAGTAGAGACGGGGTTTCACCGTGTTAGCCAGGATGATCTTGATCTCCTGACCTCGTGATCCGCCCGTCTCGGCCTCCCAAAGTGCTGGGATTACAGGCTTGAGCCACCGCGCCCGGCCTTTATTTTTATTTAAGACTCTTGAGAACCACATACTTTACACTGAAGTTCGGATTTCCCATCACTGATATCTGAGTCAATACTATGGTCCCGAAACTAGCTTCCCCATTTCTCCTATGTCTGTTAAAAAATAAAACTAACTAGCTTGGGCAACATGGCAAAATCCTGTCTCTACAAAATACAAAAATTAGCTAGGCATGGTGGCAGCACACCTGCAGTCTCAGCTACCTGGGAGGCTGAGGTGGGAGGATTGCTTGAGCCTGGGAGGTGGAGGTTGCAGCAAGCCAAGATCACCCCACTGCACTGCTTGGGTAACAGAGTGAGACACTGTCTTTAAAAAAAAAAAAAAAGAAAAAAACTAAAACACTACTTTATAAATGAAACTCCCTGTCCCCTACCCCTCAAAAATACACACATTCACATATCCTTTTCACCTGTCCTTGGTCTGACATTGCCATTCTACAATCAAATTTCTACCAACCTTGGCCAGGCGCGGTGGCTCAAGCCTGTAATCCCAGCACTTTGGGAGGCCGAGACGGGCGGATCACAAGGTCAGGAGATCGAGACCATCCTGGCTGGCACGGTGAAACCCCGTCTCTACTAAAAAATACAAAAAAACTAGCAGGGCGAGGTGGCGGGCGCCTGTAGTGCCAGCTACTCGGGAGGCTGAGGCAGGAGAATGGCGTGAACCCGGGAGGCGGAGCTTGCAGTGAGAGGAGATCGCGCCACTGCACTCCAGCCTGGGCAACAGAGCGAGACTCCGTCTCAAAAAAAAAAAAAATTCTACCAACCTTGAGAACTTCATTTTCTCACATTCTTCTCAAAGTCTCCACTACAACTTTAAAGGTCTATCCATTCTTTCTGAAATACACAAAGCATATTCCAACTTCCTATCTTTTGTACAATGCCTTCCTTCTTTATTCCTGTTAGGGCTCTCCTTTTCTCAAAGAATCAGTTCAAGCCTCCCAGGCTTCATGGAGTCTTTTATTTCTGCCCTGGCTCTCAGAGGATTCATCTTACTCTTAATTTTAATATTACCATCTTTTACTATTCATCTCCCTTTTAGCATATACCACTTGTATTACTTCTATGCATTACCTTTTACTTTAATGAATATTCTGTCTCCTCAATTGGAACATAAGCTTTTAGAAGGCAAAGACTTCTACCTTTATGCTCTCGACTTAGCCCTGTGATTACACTTAGTAGGAATTTAAGGAATAAATCACAAAGAAATGGATATGCAGTTGAGAAGTGGTAAGAGGACAAAGTTAGTAAACAGGACCACTAACAATTAGACAGATAAAATAAGAAATAATGGTAAAAAGCAATCTGCCATGAGAGCAGAAAATATGAGCAACGGCAATCACAGAATCATGTATTAGTGTACTAACCATCTAAAAACAGTATAATCTTATTACAGTGATCATCAAACCATTCTTGGGACTTTTCTGTTTTATAGGCAGTTCATCCAAACAAGTAATGCTCAAAATATATTACTTGGGTAAAAGACAGAGTTTATGGTTAATATCTTTCCCCTCTACCTAGTATTTATTTTAATGAAATCTGATATACCAAGGCAAGCTGGCAGCTTGTGTAGGTGGGTATAAGAATTCCCAAAACACGGTGGCTCATGCCTGTTATCCCAGAACTTTGGGAGGCCGAGGCAGGTGGATCACGAGGTCAGGAGATCGAGACCAGCCTGGCTAACACAGTGAAATCCTGTCTCTACTAAACATACACAAAGTTAGCCAGGTGTGGTGGTACATGCCTGTAGTCCCAGCTACTCAGGAGGCTGAGGCAGAAGAATCGCTTGAATGTGGGAGGCAGAGGTTGCAGTGAGCTGAAATGGCACCACTGCACTCCAGCCTGGCGACAGAGTGAGACTCTGTCAAAAACAAAAAAAAAGAATTCCCAAAACATTACAATGATAACTTTAATTCTATAGAAGTTTAAATCAGTCCAGCTCTGGAAATATAGAACTAATGCTCAGTGCTAAGAGGGTACAGTATGCCCTGTCAGTTCTTAGGGTCATAGCTTAAAATAGTTGCATAGTTTAGGGCCAAGAGAGGTTGGTCCAACACTGTTAAGTGTCATGGATCAGTCTAACTCCATAGATGGCTATTTTAAGCTGCATCTCTAAACAGCAAATTGAACAACCAGGAAATACTAGATTTCTACATTCAAGTGTAAATGAACTGGCTACAAATTTTTCTCTAAAAGTGTGTGTGTGTGTGTGTGTGTGTGTGTGTGTGTGTGTGTGTTGGGGGGGGGGGGGGTGCCATCTAAGAACCATCCTGCATATTCCACCAAGCAATCCAGATCTATCTTCAGTAGTATGGAATTCAGCTTTTCACCTCCAATTAAGGTGAAAAGAGTATGAGCACTTATTGGGGGAAAAGGAGGATTTTAAAAAATTATTGTATTAACTTTCTTGGACACAAATGACTTTTGGCATTTCTGTGGTGAAGGGAGAAGAGATGAGAACACAGGCAAAGAAAATGTTTCATTCACTTATGTGATGAATTCACAATATGATTTTTAAAAACTCATTTACAGAAATAAACTGGCTGGACGTAGTGGCTCACAGCTGTACTCCCAGCACTTTGGGAGGCTGAGGCAGGTGGATCACCTGAGGTGAGGAGTTCAAGACCAGCCTGGCCAACATGGTGAAACCCTGCCTTTACAAAAATTCAAAAATTAGCCAGGCATGATGGTGGGTGCCTGTAATCCCAGCTACCTGGGAGGCTGGGGCGGAAGAATCGCTTGAACCCGGGACGCAAAGGTTGCAGTAAGCCAAGATTGTGCCATTGTACTCCAGCCTGGGCAACAGAGTAAGACTCCACCCACCCACCCCCCCCCCACCAAAAAAAAGACATAAACCTTGACAGGAAAACTGCACTTGATGGAAAAGACTTATTTAAATAATTTAAAGACGTGGTCAGACAAGAAACGAACTTCACTGTAAAGCTATAATCAAAGCCAAATCCTTTTAACAAATGACCCCTACATTTCTTCTTCGAAAGTTATAAGAACTCTTAAGAGTAATTTAGCCTTTTAATTTCATCACAATAAACCCCCAAAAGACCATGAATTTATAATACCTATATTACTATTTCTAAAATTAGTGATGTATTATATTAATTGCTTATAGCTAAGATAGTTCAAGATTACTTCTACATATGTGCAACTGCACTCCAGCTTGGCCAATAGAGCAAGACCCCAACTCCTAAACACAAACACACACATGCATATACACACACACCCACCTAATAAAAAAAATAAGCAGCAGTGGGTCATGGTCATATCGCTTACCCCTTTGTCACACTGGGGGATTTAATCATTATTTTGTATTGCTATGTTGTTGGTTCCTTCGAAAAACTCAATGTGCTTCATCATCTTAGCAGACAATGATCTGTTAATTATCAAAAATACTCTTGGCCTGCTTACTCTAGATGATTCTGAAAAGGAAAGGAACATGCAATTGTTCTTATTTCTAGAGATAGTAAAAACTATAAATGTATAAAAAACGGAACCAAATAATTAAATACAAAGCAAGTTTTTTTTCAACAGAGCTTCATCTATTCAGTCAAGTATTCATTAAGCACCAAACACATGCAAGGCACAATCTATACACTGGCGGAAGCAAAGATGATAGCACTACTGAAGTGTCAGAGGTAGTATAACGAACCATTACTTAGCTACCATTTATACTGTATGTTTTCCATTACAAAAGCTGAAAGTTGTAGCAATAAGAGCATCTCAGGGCCCTATGCAGACGAAGTATAAGAGTTGGCAAGAAAAAGGAAATCTGGCAGGGAATGGATGATTTAAAAAAAAAAACTCCCTGAGTTTCCAAACCAGATTATTCTTTATCATTCTCCCATGATAAAAGGTTATACTATAAAGTTGCTAAATGCTTTACTCAATATAGTAATAAAAAAAAAAAAACAAAAAAAAACTTGCTTTATTTAGGAAGTTATAGGCTCCCTGGCGAGCAGATACATACTTTGGTGCCATGTGACTCGGATATGTTTCCCAGTGGTAAGATACCTCTACGTCTTGCTTTCTTAGGCTGGAGGCATTCAACCCCTGTACAAGGTTTTCCTCTTCCTTTCACTCTCCTGCTTACTAACCAACCCCCAGAATGATTCCTCTTGGCCACAGTGGCTCTGCTTCCCCTCCACTGGGCTGATCTCTCAGCTCACCCTGACAGATGGCTTGCGGGGATGGGAAGGACCTTGGGATCCACACTAGGCAGACCTGAGACATTTTATTTGAAAAAGCAGAGGAAATTCCAGACTATCACTGACAGGAGGCTTGTGAGAACGGTAAGGCTAAGGCCTAAGACTGTGCGTTGTCTGGGATTTCCTCTGCTTTTTCAACTAAAATCGGCTCTTTCCCAAAAACTCATACCAAGTTTTCTCCTGTTTTCCCCGTGGGTATTCTGAAATGGCCTTGCACACCCGCCAGACCGCCTGCCTCAGGAGCAAGTCTGCCTCTTCCTTTTCACTTCACATGCCACCTGACTTCTTAAACACACACTCCCTGTTATTCATGTGTCCGCAGCTCTTACTGTGTGTGTGGCAGCAGACAGGGGCTCCCTTATGGATATGCCAAGATTTATACTTGTTTTTACCCTACCAGCTCAGATGACCTCCAACCCTTCCTGTCTGTTGGCACATTGCTAAGACTAACACTAATCGGAACCCCGGCTCTGCGAGCACCTTATGACTTACCATATACCTTTTGTTCCTGTTAATGCCCCAGGGCCAAGTGTTCCAGTGGCTTTTGAAGCAGCTTGCCTGCCTGCATAGGGCCTCACTCTGAGGCCCTTTAATTAAGGACCTTACCCGCTTGCATTTTTGGAGTTAGCAACCCTTTGGGATGAGAGGAAATTATTCTTTTGCCATTTGTGAGTTCTTACCCCAAGCCCCAAGTCCTCCAGAGGTTCCTCCTTTAGATCAAGAGGGCCAATAAATGTTGCCCTCTGGAATCCAAGGGCTGCTGTTTTTGCAAGCATATGAAGGCTTTCCATGAGTATTCCTCTCGCTTCTTCCCACTTCCTCCTGTAGCCTCCATTTCAGCAATTACTTCCATTACCTTCCCAATATGCATCAAGATCTTCAGGGTCATATTTGAAGAGAGGGAAATCTAGCCCCTCGTGGGAGTTAGGTAGAAAAGCAGGCTTCTCATCTACTTAAAGAACATGGAAAATGGGAATCTGAGAAAAGAGATCATCATTTTGTTGCTAAAATGCTCTGAGCGAGAGTCACTCTAAGGTTATGAAGACAAGGATATAGGCTGGTCCAAGACTGCAGGCAAAAGAGACCCATAAGACAGAGATGAAGGTTGGTTCCAGGCTAACAGATTACCATTAGAACAGGGATGAAGGCACAATGATGGGTACACAGTAAGATAGGTTCATTCCGGAACCCCAAGGATGAACTGGGGGGCCCTGTTCATATTGTCTCCAATGTTCACAAGTGGGTAATTGTGACAAGATGTGACAAAGGTTAAGGGTACATGGTAAGGCCAGTTCATTATGGAACCCTAAGGATGAACGGGGGATGTCCTATTCAGGAAAGTAAGAGGGGACACCTTCTTTTTCTTTTCCTCCTCTGATCTCGCTTCACAGATGGGTAATCATGTTTCCATACCCCAGGACATGACCCATGGATGCATCCTCAAAATACTGGTAAACGTTTGATCCTTCAAACCTTAAAACAAAAAACTAGTTTTACTTTGTAATATACTGTTTGACCTAAAATAAACTGGACAAAATTACAAAAGCCTACTCCTTCAGGTAATTGCAAGTGGTGTGGGAAGCCAGGCTACTGGAAGGCAAACTTCCCTAATGGGATAAACGTGGAAAAATCCCTGCAGCCCCTCTGCCACAAGCTCGGCCACTGGAAACAGGACATCCCTGAGGGTTGAAGCACACCCCCACCCCCAAGACAAAATCTCAACTCCTGATGGCCTTGAGCTGAAGGGGCTCTCTGCTTTGGCTGGCTTCCAAATCAGACATTGTTGCCATCAACAGTACAAAGCCAAGGGAAACTCTAGACGTGGCAAGTAAAAATTATAAATTTCCCTTTTGGGTTCAAAAGCTGCCTACTCTGTGCTAACGTCCTGCTCTGATCAACTCTCCTCCAAATCCTGTCAGGTAATGGGGGTATATGGCACCCCTTCCCTAAAAAGAAAAGATTCACACCCTTTTGGAGCAAAAACATACTTTCAAAGATGGTTGCCCAACCTGTGAATTCATCTGTCTAACAGCCCCATTTCTCTTCAGAAAGCTACCTAAATCTTTAACCAATAACTTCAACCTGGAAAGTCCTACCTCAGAGGTTTAGACAGAGCCCACAAGTATTGGGAAAAGTCTTAGCAAAAATCTAACTAAGCAATCTTCTGAGGGGGGATAACTTCTACAGTATATAGATAACCTCATCTGCTCCCTCTTCACAGGACTCACATGGCAACAAACCATAACTTCCTAATAGAAGGAAAATGACTTCTGTCTAATTCAAAGGTTATAAAGATAAAGAGATATTTTTGGTAAGGAAAGTTATGAAGAAAAGATATTTCATATGAGAAAGGATCTTATATGGTAAATGATTGTCCTAAAGTAAAATGGTTGTATAAAAAGAGGCACGTTTAAGCCAAGTGAGAGAGTCCAACTATGTTGTAGATGGTCTGCGTAAGTTGTAAAAAAAAAAAAAAAAAAAAAAAAGAAAGTTAGTAAAAGGGAATTTATAAAGAAATGTTATATAACTTTAAAGGTTATTAAGCCCACTAAATGCTTCCTAAACTGCTACTATGACTCTTAACTGGACAACTTGCCTGCTTTAAAGTTAGGTAAGGCCTGAAGACATACAGAGTTAGCCATGTCCCCTAGTTATGTTAGAAAGAATCAGACCTTATCTACACTTCTGTCTGGTGTCCTAGGCTCCACACCTAGTATATAATTAGAATATCTTACTTACCAGGTTTTCATCCAAAGTAAAAAGCTGCTAAGAGTTAGCAGTGAAACATGTACTTGAGACTACTGAAAAAAATAGTTTTACATGCAAAACATGTAAGGAAAGTAAAATGCACTTTTGGTAAAATATCATAAGAAGGCATGAGAATATAGATTTTTTTGGCCTAGGTTAGGGTTAAAGAATTGTTTTAAGTTAGATAGGATAAAGCTAAAGGTTTGAGTAAGTTGTGGAAGATTTGTAAAAGATTAATCTTGTAAAAGAAATCCTGTGTGAACATGTTAGATAACATTGAAGGGGTATTATTCAGACTATCCATAAATTAAACATTGGAATAAAAGTATAACACAGTTTTCTTAGAGAATTATTCCAGTCTTTAACAAAAAAAACAGTAAAGGGTTATAAAAGGTTTATGAGAATCTTACCTTATGGGCAAACTGATTAAGATTGAATAGATTTGTCTATAGGGTTTTATTAAAAACTGGGTTTGACATCAATAGTACACCAATGCAAAAGTGAAATCCAGCTTTCTTTGGGCTGTATCTGTATAAGTGTGTTATTGGTATGGGTTCCAGAATTATGTGAAACTCCTATAATTCTGATATGACTAGGCATACATTATCAGTAATAATTATAATTGTTACATTAAATTATTGCATGCCACAAAGGTTAACAAATTTCCTTGTGAACTGTGTCTGGCTGTGGCTGCCCTAACACTTTCTATCATCCACAGATAACTGTTATCTTGTTCTAATCCTCTTTAAAAGGTGGAAATTATCCATAGGCTTAAATGTAGGTTTCTGATAACTGGAGATTGTGACACAGGACAAAGAAAAACCCTTTCAGGACTCTCATGAAAGCTGAAATGTTCATGAATACAAAGCAGAACAGGAGTTAACTGCATGGACTGAACTAATAGAAAACTAAAATAATCCTTTTATGACTTTTTGCTTAAAACATTGCTAATTCTTTGTTTTTCAATGCCAAGAAAACTTTTGAGCTATTTACAGCTTTTAACAATCAAGTAGGCTTGGCGCAGTGGCTCACGTCGGTAATCCCAGCACTTTGGGAGGCCCAGGCAGGCGGATCACAAGGTCAGGAGGTGAAGACCAGCCTGGCCAATACGGTGAAACCCCGTCTCTACTAAAAATACAAAAATTAGCCAGTGTGGTGGCAGGTGCCTGTAGTCCCAGCTACTCAGAAGGCTGAGGCAGGAGAATCGCTTGATCCTGGGAGGCGGAGGTTGCAGTGAGCTGAGATCGCGTCACTGTACTCCAGCCTGGGTGACAGAGTGAGACTCTGTCTCAAAAAAAAAAAAAAAAAAAAAAAAATTGAGTAAAGTATACTCCTATAGACAAAATTTGGAGCATACTTCTCTCAGATTTCTGTAGAATTTGGAAACCATTTGTGAGTATTCTTAACTAATGGCAATATAGTTACTTGCATAAGTGCAATAAAAATCTTTTTTTTTTTGCAACAGGACACAATTGGATAAACTGGTTATTTTACCAAGGCTTTTAACTGGAATGGCATGCTTTCCTTTAAGAATCAAAATTGACTCATAAGGCCAAGAAAAGCCCCTTGGAAAAACTGAACTCATACCTTGTCAACACAGTCCTGTATAGGATTCCTGACCTGTTGTAAGTAAAGAATGTCACTTTTGAGAGGCCCAGGAGCCCCAAGCAAGACAAGGGGAATTTGTCCAATTCATACAGGTATTTGATGGCACCAACTGATAGCTGGGCTTAAGGTTTTAAAAAGCCTTATCTGAGATTCCTTATGGAATGAAGTTCCATCAAAGCCAATTTAAAAAGGAGCCTATATGGCAAATAATTATTCTTGCTGTGCTTTATGCAACTCATTAGGCCAAGTATAATAGGACTAAAGCTTATTTTGCAAACAAATCAGTCCTATCATAATTTGTTTTAATAAAATGAGAACTGGAAAGAAAATCATGTTTCAAGAACTATGGTACTACTGTTATTTTAGTCTCATCAGTTGTTATTAATTTTCTGCAATTTAGAATAGATCTGCTCATTCCAGTGAACCAACCAGTGATCTCTGGCTACAGCTCAGAAAAAACAAAAGGGATGGGTAATGTAAAAATCCGGGTCAATATTCTAATTCTGGGCACATATTGGAATTGGTTAGCAACCCCACGCACCCAGGTCTCAACCGGCATGACTATAGCTAGCATGACTAGAGCCACCTGCCTGGCATGTTGCGAGTCTCAGAATTCTCAGAATTCTTTAATCTGTCCTCATGCCCTTATTTTATCTTAACATCTCTACTTGTCCTTTTTGGCCTGTCTTCTAAATCTAATAACCAGATTTGTCTCCGCTCACCTTCAGGCCATCCAGCTCCAGATGATCCTCAGTAAAGAATACCATCCTCTCAATATTCAAGAGTCACCCTTCTATAGGGGACTCCTAGACTGCCCATCAGCGGGACATGACAGAAGCAAAACCCTGCCCCTGTCTCCCTTGGACATGGCTGAATTCAGCTTTCATCAACCCACAGAGCTACCCTGCCCTGACAGCCAGCAAGAGGCCAAGACCCACAGAACAACCACCATCACCCCTTTCAGCAGGAAGCAGCTACAGAAGACTGACCATCCATTCTCCTCAAAGAATCGGGATCTTGGACTCTTAAGGGAGGAAATGTTACAGTAGGTAGTCAGACGTGAGCAGGACAGAGAGCACCCCCTAATCCCGCAACCAAGAATATCAGGTGGTCAGACAGTTGTTAAAATGTCGCTCTAAAATAGCAATTGGTCACAGCCAGCACCAAGGAAAGGCAGTCTCCCAATAGCTAGAAACACCTGAAGCTGGCAATCAGCAGCTTCCTGATAAGATCTCAAGAGTTGGGCAAGCGAGCTCAAGCATGCACACTAAGACACAAAATGGCAGAGTTTAACTGGTATATGAACACTGGACTGGCAAGGGAAAAAACAGCTCAAGTGAGCATGTATAAAACTTCAGCAAACACACTGCACATGCAGCCCCTCCCAAGTGCTGGCAGGCCACTGCACATATGGACAGCCCAACCCAAAGGAAGAATCAGGCAAGAAGTAACACAACCCCAGACGCATGCCAACATATAAGACCCCAAGTCAAAGGTCAAGACTCTCATGTCGCCTGCTTGGCCCATTTCCATGTACTTTACTTCCTTTCATTCCTGTCCTAAAACTTTCTAATAAACATTCACTCCTGCTCTAAAACGTGCCTCAGTCTCTCCCTCTGCCTTATGCCCCTTGGTTAAATTATTTCTTCTGAGGAGGCAAGAATTGAGGTTGCTGCAGACCTGTACAGATTCACAACCACTAACAAAATGACATGCAATTCCAGAACAAGGTACTACGTAGTATATGAAAGATTTTCATGGGCAGAGAGTTAATAACTTTCCTCAGTAAGTTATACCCTGTTTAAGCACTTGCATTATTAAGAATGTATTTCTTTAACCTAAATTTCTTCTTCCATCATAATTATATCACAATTTGTTCAATTTTCTGAGGAAATGGAGAACTATCACAAATGTCTGTATGGAGGACCATTTTTAAGCCACTTCTCAGGCTTCATCTCTCTCTTCCTTAAAATGTGGACCACCAAACCAGATCCAACACTTACATGAAGGCCCAATGAAAGAGAATACAACAGAAACCTATTTCACCCCAAAGCATGTATATTTACCTCAATATTACTATGCCCACCAAAAAAGCCCCTTAAAATTTAAAAAAAAAAAAAAAAAAAAAAACTTTAAAAAATCCACCAAATTTCCCAAATCATTTTTGTTTCACTACAAATTATTGATATCTCTAGTTGGCAATTTTTCATGTTGGCTCTGTTCACAATATGCTATTTGACCCAGTCAAATTTACCATAAAAGCAGAAATCCTGGAAAATCTTTACAATGAAGTACCTAGCTTAAAGGCTGCTACAAGTTTCCAAGCTTACAAACCTAATACCAAAAGCCAAATAAAACAAAGTAAGAAAAAAACATAAAAACAAGTTGAGATACAAATGGGTAGATTTGGGACATAAAATAAGTATCTGGGATCTATTAGCAAAAATAGTTTTATAAAATAAAACATAACTATATTGAATTTTAAATTTTAGTTTTGTTAGATGCAGAAACTGTATCATCAGTTGGAACAATTACTTAGCAACCAAACCAATGCCACTTGGGATAGGAGAAAACAAAATTAACTTTAATACCTTATTCCCTTGAGAAAGGCAAGAAGAAAAAGACTTGGCTATAATTTTCTTCACAATAAAAAATGCTTACATTTGAATGTCTACTTAAGCCTGAAGGAATCATACCTAGGTTATCCTGGTTTTGCCAGTACCTAAAGGTGTGATTTGGGTAAATCATATATCCACACTGGGCCTTAGTTTTTCCATTTATAAACAAAGAGAGCGGAACCAAAGATGATCTGCAAAGGGAGCTTATAGATGAGAATTTGTCATCTTCCAAATCAAGTTTAAAGTTTTTTTATACGCGTGCATTATACATGTGTGTATATATACACATACATATACTTAAACATATGTACATATTTACCTATACGCACATATCTATTTCAATACCATTCTGAATCTCTCCAAGTTACTTCCAAAAAAAGCTTTAAGTCTAACAATATTTCATACTTTCTTAATAATAAGATTATTTGGCACAAGGATTGAAAAAAAAAATGAGTAGCCCAAAGTTTTAAAAGGTAGTATATTAATAGAAAATTGGTTGCCACTGAAAAGACAGTATGTTACAGTTCCCAAGAGGAGACAGCACAACCTGCCATAGGATGTGGGACGTATGGGTCAGTCAGGAGACAAAAAGCAGGGGGAGAAACTGTGGACAAGGTCCTTTACTGTGGTTTCCACCAGAAGGAACAGGCAAGGCAGGGTAAACAGGCTTAGAATTGGCTAGTTTGGATAACTTTAGAAGACTGTGGGGCATACAGGCTGTCCCTAGGTGTTTGGTACCTAGCCCTGGGGGGTGATTAGAGCAGGTGGTCTAAAGTATGAGAACTTAATATAGGAGGTGGGTAGGATGCAGGCTCTGGATTGGTTGGTGTGTGTTTTGAAAAGCGCATTTGCAGGAGAATTGTTTACTGTCTTTAGGAATTGGTTAACCCCAGAAGAGGTAGTCCTTTCAAAGTCAGCAGACCTCAGATGTCAAAGCATCATAATACATAAAATAAAAGGGTTAATATACTCAATCAAGCCAAGTAATAAAGGAGTCTTATTTCCATCGGCTATTTACTGAACATACACTATATACCAGCACTGTTATATATTCCAGATGTAAAAATGACCATGTAATAGAATATAAGACTATAAAATGTTAAACATACACACATAGTAATTTAGAAGAGCAAAGGTAAACATAATGATGTAATAACACTTTACACCTATTCAGTGCTCTGGCACTTAAAATACATTGTCGCACAAATTACTCCATTTAATCCTCAGAAAAACCCTGTCTAGGTGTTTATTACGGAGGCTTGTGAAAGCTAAAGGAGATTCCCACATCACAGACAGTAATTAAAAGAATAGGGAATTGAACCCATGTCTCATTCTTGTCCTTTCCTATTTTCACCAACACCACAATGTCACCTTCATTTTAAGTTAAATCTATATAATTATCATGTAGAAACAAACAGCTATTCCTAACCACTGAGGACTGACTGCTCAATGTTCTTTAATAAGAATGGGCTAATATTACACTAAAAAACATGTAGGATTCTTAATAATTAATGAAACACAAATTCTTTACTAAGACTACTTGCCAGTGGTACTGGAAAGCACAATTTTCTTTTTTAAAAAATTTCTGTATAGTAGTAGTGAGCTAGACCTCAACTAAATTTTCTAAGACATTACTTCCAAACCAGCTCTTTTATTTCTCAGTAATCATGGGTAATTAAATATTTGTTAAAGTGTTTCAATAAATTTAGATTAACCTACAAAATGAAATCTAAGCAAATACTGTATTTTAAATTCCTATATTTTATTGTTAATTTAAAAAATTCTTCATAGGAGGTCATTCTGTACATGCATCCTTTGACTTACACGCAATCCTATTATTTAGAGAAGTACTTTTTTCCAGGCCAGGCACAGTGGTTCACGCCTGTAATCCCAGCACTTTGGGAGGCCGAAGAGGGAAGATCACTTGAAGTCAGGAATTCGAGACCAGCCTAGCCAAGATGGTGAAACCCCATCTCTACTAAAAATACAAAAATTAGCCAGATGTGGTAGCACATGCCTGCAGTCCCAGCTACTTGGGAGGCTGAGACACGAGAATCGCTTGAACCTGGGAGGTGGAGGTTGCAGTGAGCTGAGATCATGCCAATGCATTCCAGTCTGGATCACACAGCGAGACTCTGTCTCAAAAAAAGTACTTTCTTTCTAAGATAGCAGCTAGAATCCAACATTAAACTCTATGTGTGCCAGTAGTTGTGAGGCTGAAAATGGTATTCTCCCTGCCATAACACTCCAGTAGAAAATTCAACAGGTCCAGCAAATAGTTTCCACTGTTCTATTGAGACCTCTTAGACTATAAATCAGCTATATTCTTCAACTTCTAGAATATTAGAAAGTTGTCTCCTTTGAAACCGAAATACAAAGATCCATCTATCTCTTCTACTTCTAAATTCCTAGATTTTACACTACTGTTCCTGGGGCACACTGACCAGAAGTCCAAGTCATAAGGTGCTAAGGTGATAAAATGGTTAGGTAGGTTAGGATGGTTACCAAAAGTGAGATCTCAAGAAGGCAGTAAGGACTATGGTAAAATCTTTGGTATAAAGTACTGGGTTTTGGAAAGGTTAGGAGGTAATATTAAACAGGAGAGCTCTATATTACAGGGTTATACTGCTTGTAAGCTAAAGATGCTCAGGCCTAAGCAATCACACTCTGTGGCTTTAAAGGGCAGCTGGTTTCTAACTAGGCATCTTCAAGGTCTGTATCCGCTGGCAAGGGCATTTTGAATAGTCACATGAGGTCCCAGATGGCAATCTACATGCCCAAGGGTTTAGGGGCCTGGCCCCCATCTTTGCTGTTGCTGAAGGCTAGACACGTGGCTCGTCACAAGGGTGCTAGTGAATGAATCATATTCTAAAACATTCTGTGAATCCTAAAAATGACTTAAACCTAGAGACTAAACTTCTTTAATGGAGAATAGCATTAGACTCAATATTAGACTTGGCTTCAAGAATCTGTCAAAACATTTTTTGGAACCCAGGCTTGGGGGAAAAAAAAAGAATTTGTTGAAACACACAAACCCTTATACGAACATGCTCCATTCACAGTTTAAAAATAAATCAATTTGATTTTAAAACTAGCAATATTAGTAAATAGTATTTTCCCATTGGCTCACTGAAATAAAATTAAGCTAAATTTAGTATCTACGTATTTGTGCTTTATAGAATTCTAACACTAAATGAAAGTACGTATAGAATTCTAACAATAAATGAAAGTACCTCAACTATTTAATTTTACCAAACACACTACACACACATACATTCACTGTACAAAAGAAAAAAATCAAGACCTCCATTCCCAAAGGTTACAAAATTGTTTAATGGCAGAGGCAAACTGCTACCTACCACAGAGCTCTTTTTTTAAGTATGTCATAGTTACACTCTGCTCATCACAAACCACTTATCGAATAAAACATGTTTGCCTTCCAGTTTAAAAATTATACATAGCTACCCTACCAGTTCAGACAGCTGCCAAATAATCATTTTTAAAGTGCTGAAGACTGTGTAAGTACTTTGATTTCAACAATCAAGTTTTCTTTGTGGCTTAGGGTAAGGATAGGAGTATGAAGAAGTAGGCTAATTTTTAGAAATATCTCCAAATGGGCTGGTATTCTTCATTATAGGGAAGGTGTGGGAGAACAAGGAAGGTGATGAATAGGTATAGAATATTAAGTTTTTCCTGAATGTGTTTATCATGAGTAAACATATACACTAAGTGTGCACAAACACACACATATATATGTACCTACATACGTATGTGCACATACACACACACACACACACATAAAGATACACAAAATGAACTCAATCATATGTTTTGGAAATATGGACTAAATTAACTATTTTTGTGTACTGTGAATGTACTCTGATGTATCAAACTCTTGCAAAATGTAAATTGGTCTTCATTTATCTTTGGTAGCTTGTTACTAAAAAAAGAGAAAATCCTTTTAAAACTTTTCAGGGAAACCATGATTTCCTTGGCCTCAAGGATTTGTGATGAACCAGCAGAAACAGTTTTGAAGCCACACAAACTCTGGGTTCTTTTCTCAATACTCCTCATGTATCAATCCTGTAACCTTAGGCAAATTATTTAAACTTTCTAAGCCTTGATTTTCTCATCTACTAAAAACAGCAATAATCTAAGATCAAGATAAAACACAACTCACCCAGAATGAAGTATAGTCTCCATGAATAAAGAATATGTCTGTTTTGTTTCCCCAGCACCCAGAACAATATGTGATGGATACAATGGCAGATACTAAATATTATTTATCCAGCAAAAAACAATAAACTTGCAGGACCAACCCTGTCAACTAAGCTAATGCTACATAAAAATTACATGCAGGATTAGCTAAAGAACATAAATTCTACACATATACTAATTCTTAGGGTCTCTGGGTTTTCTTAATGTTACTTCCTTCAGAAAATGGGCATAAATTCCTATTTAATGACATGTCACATCCTCATCAAGAAGCAAGTAATGAAATGTAAGCCTTACAAAGTATATTCTTACTGGGGTTTTACAACAATTAATCAAAATGAGATATAAGACTCCCTCTTTTGGCCCTTTTCTTCAAAAAATAAAAGAAAGGAAAAAAAGAATGGAGACTCTTATTTGGCTTATATTCTTAGAATCTGTGTTTTGTTTTTAATTGATTCAAAATTAGTTTGTGATACACAAATATTTAGTCAGGAAGATGTTATTACTAGCCTCAAATTCCCAATCAACACAGTCCATCAAAGTAATAAAAACTTTCTTTTTCTAATTCCCTTTGTCGCATATGTACCCCAAACCCCCAAAAGAACACAAAGAGTGAAGCAGTCAGCTAAAGATCTAGGAATCCGTTCCTTATTGAGTATATCACAGTAATTACAATAAGATACTTAAAGTAGTGGTGGTTAGCTGTAAAGGGAGATTATAGTCCTATTCACCTGGACTTGTTTTATAAAGAATTTGTACTTACTAGCACCCTAACTTACTGGCTATGTGATCTTGGCCAAGTAAATTAACCTCTTGACAGCCTTCGTTTCCTGTTCTATAATTTGAGGTCACCACCACCACCACCTTCTTCATAGGATTACGAAAAATAAACAAGTTAATACATACAAAGTGCTTAAACAGTGGCATATAAGAGACAAACAATAAACTGAGTCCACAAATGATCACAGAAAACAAACACTACAGTATACAGAGAACACAGTTTAGGGCAGTAAGTGGTAATAGTACAAGTATGTTTAGTCTCTGGTTCCATCACTCACTATGTGGCCATGAGCAAATTATTTAACCTCTATAGGCCTCAGTTTTTATACGTGAAAGGAGAGATGTCAGCAATACTTACCTTACAGTGTATTCTGAAGATTAAATGAGTTAATAGATCAAGTGCTGCATACATTATCTGGTATACTATAAACATGCAGTAAATGTCAGCCAAAATATAAAACAAACATAAGGTTCAAAGAAGTACCCTTTTACTTCTTGCTTCATTCATTAAAGAAAACTGCGTAATTTCTCTCCCCGCTGGAATATTATGGACGCAGGAGTATAGTCCCATATTATTCAATCACCTAAGGAACACATCAAGTCGCACAATACAGACACTAAGTATTTACTTGCTGACTGAATTCATGGATGCGATCTGCCAGTAGGGAGTACAGGTAATAGATGAAAGTCTATCAAGGGGATATTAAAACCATTTACCTGCCCTATACTTAAAATCAGTAAAGGCAGTGACATCCTACAAATAAGAACAACAGGTGAGAGAAATTCTGAAAATAAAAATATAATATGCTTTAACTTTAAAAACCTACACTAACAAAATCAGAAATAATCAAAGTTTGCTTCAACAAGCATGTTATCATAGTTTGTAGCATTTATGACAAATATCGTCAAATGTTTGTCTCAACCTGGCTCATATGTAGATTTAAATATTTGGAAAAACCTGCAGAATTCACAAACCCCTTTAAGCCTTTCTTTCTCTTATATAAATTCAGTTAGTATTTGTCATCATATTCACCTAGTCTCTCTTCCTCTTCCCTCTTCTCCTTCAACTCCCTGGCATAGATATCCTCAACTAGACTGGAAAAAGGATTTTCCACCCCTTCCCCAGCCCCACACCAGGCACAGATACCCACTTACCACAGCACAGATCACTATCTCGTTCCTATACTCCTGTGCAAAAGCAGCTCCGCTTCTGTGAACAAAAAGCTATGGTGACTTGACTCATTATTTACAGAACTGTACTAAACCCCTTCTGACTGGCCACATTATGAGGCATCTACATAATAATATCAGAGGGACAGAATCAACCTGGAAATTTTACACACCTTCAATTTCTTCTCAAAGTTCCCCTAACTGGTAAGATTCTCACCTTCAACTGTCTACAAAAACATATGAAGCAATCAGATTTAAATTCCCTTTATTTCACTTTACTCATCACTTTTCCTTTTATGATCACAAACTCTCTCACTCCTTTAATATATATCTTGAGTCCACTCCAAGGATCTGTCCATCCCATTCTCCTATGAAATCAAAGTTCTCCACCTGTGTCCTTTCTTCTGGTTCAGTATCAGAATGTCAGATATTGAGCAATGCTCATCAAGGTGTGAGAAAAAAATAAAATTATAAATTCAAACACATATTTACACATATGACACAGACTCTACTTACATGAGGCTTACAATTCAACTTTTATATGAGTACTCCTTGAGCTAAGTCTGAATTTTGTAATATTTACAAAATACTAATTGAGCTGGGCGTGGTGGCTCACACCTGTAATCCCAGCACTTTGGGAGGCTGAGGTGGGTGGATCACCTGAGGTCAGGAGTTAGAGAACAGCCTGGCCAACCTGGTGAAACCCCATCTCTACTAAAAATAGAAAAATTAGCTGGGCATGATGGCCTCAGGAGGCTGAGGCAGGAGAATCACTTGAATCTGGGAGACAGAGGCTGCAGTGAGCCAAGATCCTGCCATTGCACTCTACCCTTGGCGACAGAGTAAGACTCTGCGTCTCAAAAACAAAACAAAACAAAAAATTAACTGAATTTCAAATTGCATGTCAAATCCAACATAACCTGAAGTGGCCCTTCTCTTCCTTCTGACATGATAAACTTTTTAGTCATACTTTAAGTCTCAGCTCAGTTACCACCCTTTCCACGAAAACATTCCCAGAACCCTACAAGCAAAACTAGTTCTTCCTTCCTCTGGGCTTCTGTAACATTTCATTCATAGCTTTTATAAACCAAACACCACAAAGTAATTTAATTAGCTATATATACATATATATATGATATACAGATATACAGATAATATCTATCATATACCATTGAGTCTAAGATGCAAGTGCTCATAAGAAAGAAAAAAGTTCTGCTAATTAAACTACGACATGCCTTTGATTACAAGGTGTGTTTTAATTTCAAAGATTTAAAATGGGCCCGGGCGTGGTGGCTTACGCCTGTAATTGCAGCACTTAGGAAGGACGAGGTGGGTGGATCACCTGAGGTCAGGAGTTCAAGACCAGCCTGGCCAACATGGCGAAACGCCCTCTCTACTAAAAATACGAAAATTGGCTGGGCGTGGTGGCAGATGCCCATAATCCCAGCTACTCGTGAGGCTGGGAGGGAGGAGAATTACTTGAACCTGGGTGGCAGAGGCTGCAGTGAGCCGAGATCATGGCACTGCACTCCAGCCTGGGTGATAGAACAAGACTCCATCTTAAAAAAAAATATATATATATATGTATATAAACATATATGTAAAATAAAATAAAAATAAAATGTAAAAAGCATGTCCTAGAAGCAGAGAAATACACTGTGTCTCCCACAACAGATAATATATCGTATGAGAGCAGAAAACATGTCTCACTTCATCTTTAGTTTCTCAATGCCCATTAGCATGCTTGATACAGAGTAGGGGAAAACAACAAACCAACCTTATGTTTTTACCCAATCCCTTACCATTTATTTCACGTCACCAGTGTGGGTCCTAGAGAAGTTCCATAAGCTGTTTTTTTATATCTAGTAACCATTTACTTTGCTGCCACAGCCTTTCTAGGGACCACTGTGAATTCATAAATTACTCCAACAACATCCTTTTATCTGAGCTCCTGATTTCTAACTTTCTACACTTTTATCTACAAAGAAACACTCTAGTATCATCTGCATTGCAAATATTTTTACTCAATACCTCCAATCCACTAGATTCAAGTTTTTTAAAATTTATTTATTATTTTGGCAGAATCTCTTCTTCAAACAAAATGTTAGGAAATGGTTCAACAAACACGCTTCTGCAGCTGATGCAGGAGTGGCAGGCTGTTTGGTTGGCAAACCCTGAGCTACTCTGCAAGACCACTAAGCCTCTAGGAAGCACACAGAAGAGAACCCATCGTTCTCTGTGTTAGTTATAAGCTTCCACGTGATAGCTTTACGCTTTTCCAATATTTGGTCCCCATCAAGTTCATTCCGAGTTTAGCAGCTTGATTCAAGCCATCTTCACTCTTCACCTGTCACCCCCAAAGTCTCAAATGTCTACTTTCCAAACCAATCTTTAAGGCCTATTTCAAATTCTATCTCCACCAGAAAAAGCCTTTCTTGTTTACTTCCCACTAACCTCACTGACTTCTGAGCTCTCACACTTGTTTTCCATGCCTCAAAACCCAGTACTTAAGTATAAACTCTCATATGTAGCTGCAGCTGCCATATAAGGGTTTCATGTATTTAAGTCTTTCTCCTGAACATAAGCATCATTTTAAGACAGGTTTAGTTAGTATCTTCAGAACCTAACAAGGGTTAATCAGACAGCAGACATTTAGTTCTTACTATACTAAAATATACCACCTGTTTTGTTGTTGTTGTTGTTATTTTGAGACAGGGTTTCGTTCTGTTGCCCAGGCTGAAGTGCAGTGGCACGATAGTTCATTAAAACCTTCGACTTCCAGGCTCAAGCAATTCTCCCACCTCGGTCTCCCAGAGTAGCTGGGACTACAGGCATGCAACACTATGCCCAGCTAATTTTTGTATTTTTAGTAGAGATAGGTTTCACCACGTTTCCCAGGCTGGTTTCAAACTCCTGAGCTCAAGTGATCTGCCTGCCTCAAACTCCCAAAGTGCTGGGATTACAGGTGTGAATCACCATGCCAGGCCACACCACTTCTTTTCCACCTGTAAATACACCTCTCTCCATACACCTCACCTCACCCTTGCTTGCACTTTACGAAAGCTTTCTGACATTCCTCTTACACAAATTTCTCGTTTACCTCTGACATATAACTCAAGCTAACATCCATACCTAAAATATCTCATTCTCCCACTTTACTACTTCACATTCTTCCAGTGGGTGTCACTATGTAGAGATGTCACTGGGTTACCACCTCCTGCATACAGTTTTCTTTACATTATTCAAAGACTTTTCTTACATATCTTATCTAATCTTTGAGACTCTATGAGGTAAAGAAGGTAGGAACTAGTATCACTATTTTGCAAATGAAAAAAAAAAAGGAATGGATCTACAATTATGATGTTTGCCCGGAGTGGTACAACTAATTGGTGGGGGCAGGGAGCACCCAAGCGAAAATGTTGAGTTTTAATTCTTAGTGTTGTGCTCTATGAAGCCTCTGCACTAATAATAAATCTACTATAAGAACCATACCTCTGATCAAGCACAGATATTTCTTACCTCCTTAACTTTATTATCATCCCTCAGGAAAAGAAAAGCTTCATATATTTGAATTATCACTTTTTCTATTCGAAAGATTCTTGAGTCTTAAACATTTTACATGCATATAAACATATTTTTAAGACACAAGGTCTCACTCTGTCACCCAGACTGGAGTGCAGTGACGATCACAGGTTACTACAACCTTGAACAGAACTCTTGAGTTCAAGCAATCCTCCCGCCTCAGTCACTTGAGTGGCTGGGACTACAAACATGGGCCACCACACCTAGCTGATTTTTTACTTTTTCCTTTTTCCGTAGAGGTACACTCTTACTATGTTGCCCAGGCTGGTCTCAAGCTCCTGGGCTCATGTGATCCTCCTCCCTCAGCCTTCCAAAGTGCTGAGATTACAGGATGAGCCACTGCACTTAGCCTCAAACATTTTCAAAAAACACCTTTGTACCAGATATTCTGAGCCAAAAAAAAAAGGGGGGACTACTGCAGCAGGACTGTTCATGGAAAAAAAAAAGAAAGAAAGAAAGAAAAGAAAGGAGGGTGTGAGGGGAGTAGAGAATGTGAAATTACTTAATGGGTACAATGTACATTACTGCAGTAATGTACACACTAAAAGCCCTGCCTTCACCACTATACAACATATCAGTGTAACAAACTTGTACTTGTACCTCACAAATTTATACAAATAAAAGATCAGCATAAATACCTAAAAAATAAATAAATAAAAAGGCATGCTGGATTTTACTTACTCCATAGGGAAAATTGACAAATTTAAAGCTGTGAGTGCTTCCCAGAATTTGGGCTCTTTTAGGATCCTAGATTTTCCAACTGTTTTCTAATTCCACTCAAGAAAAAGTAATCACATTGTTCACACTAAAGTGATAGTATCAGAAACACAACTATGGTTAAAGAGCTGGAGCAGTCCCCCCTAATCAGAGTGGGGAATATGTTCCAAGACCCCCACTGGATCCCTGAAACCATGGATTGAACCCTATACATATTGTTGTTTCATACATACATACATATATACACACCTGTGATAAAGTTTAATTTATACATTATACAAAGTATGAGATAACAACTTCTCTTTGGCATATATTTGGCTTCTCTTAGATATATCCAAATTGCCAGCATTACTACTTTTGCGCTTTGAGGTCATAAATATGCAAAGTAAAAATACTTGAACACACTGTGATATCACAGCAGTTGAGAAGGCTACTAAGTGACTCGTTAGCAGATACAGAGGGTATAACTGGACAAAGAGAAGATTCCCATTTGCCCTGGACAGACTGAGATTTCACCACACTACTCAGAAAGGCATGCAATTTAAAACTTGCAAATTGTTTTCTTCTAGAATATTCCATTTAATATTTTTGGACCATGGTTGACCACAGGTAACAGAAACCACGGATAAGAGGAGGCTACTATACCAAGATAAAATATCCTAACTACAAATTCAGTGTCAGAACTAAAGCATGTGTTTAAAATACTAATGTGTTGGTATTCACCAAATAAAGGAACAAATGACATAGAAAAATAGCACCTAAGCACATAGTAAATTTAAGAATGAACAGAAATATATTAAAAAGTGCTACATGTATTGCTTAATAGAATTCACCCTAATTATACAGCCTCTATAAGAAAAATGGTAAATATCACCCTAAACCTCCCTCACAAAAATCCCTAAATACTTAATCATGTAAGTTTAAGACTTACAGAGACCTCTGACCATGTACTGGACGGGAGTACCCAGAACAAAATAAAATATACACTCTAATTTCACGGATCTTTAATTTTAGAATTAGAATAAGACTCAGAGTTTATAGTTCAATCAAGTTTTCTATATGGTACAAGAAATTCTTTTGCAGTCTACAGAATCTTTGACAGATGAACATCCAATCTTCAATGAATGATCACTACTTAATTAAACAAACCATTCCACTGTTGTGTAACTCTAGTCTGTCTTTGTGTGTGCATATACATATGTTTTTCCAGGGCCAAAACAAAATTACAGAACTATGTCAGAAAAAAAAAAACAAAGCCCTTCATACATCTAAAGACAGCTATCACAATTTCTTGTTTTCTTTTAAAGATAAAACTCTGTTCTTTGATTATTGCTAGTATGAAATGTTTTCCACATTCTTCATTCTGGGAATCCTTCTTCATACATTTGTGAGTCTCTCAATGTCCCATTTAAAATGTGCCACCTGGTACTGCACACAATATTGCAGAAGTGTCTGACAAGCACAATGTACAGAAGAAACTTTATTCTACTCTCAGTTCATTTTAAGCCAATAAATTCCAAATCATTTTCACAAGTCCTCCTGCCAAGCCAGGTTTTTTACCTTGTAGGTATGTAATTCACTCCATCTTAAGTAGAGGATCTTACCTGTTAATTATATCTTACTAATTCTGGCCCACCATTTCAGCCTGTTAAGATCACTCTGAATCTCAGTTCTATCATATTAGCACCATCTACCAGCTCTGTCTCATATTTGAATTCAGTAAATTCAGCCATCCTTCAACCTGGTATCTGAAAAAAAAATGCCACACTACATCAAAATTAGAACCCCATGCCATAGTGTGAGACCTCTTACGGAGGTGAATAATCAATTACCACTTTTCATACAATTGTGCAACCAGCTGTGAGCCTTCAAAGAGGCCACAACTATCAATACTAAAATCAAGATAAATTATGTTAACATTATTTCCTTTGGATACTCATCTGGAAACCCTAAAGAAAGAAGATATGAACCTAGTTTCTTAGTGAACCCATACTGGCTCCCAGTGATTCCTCAGTTCTTTTTTAAAATGCTCAAGAGCCAACTACTCAATAATTCATTCAAGGACTTTGCTAAGGATGGTTATCAAGCTCATTTGTCTGAAGTTAAGAATATTTTTAAAAATTGAGGTGTTATTCATGTGAAATTTTCTGGTACTTTTTAACCACGCAGCATAAATTTTAAGTTATTGATACTAGCCTGAAACTGAATTTGAAAGTTCCTTCTGACCCTAGGATAACATCCATTTTTATTGTCTTGACTTCCAAAAAGCAAACCCAGAAATGCAGTAGAAAGACAACTAGAGGAAAAGTCAAGATTCTAGCCCTCACTTTGCCATCAAATATAAGAGGGTCATTTTAACCTTTCTGGGCTTCAATTTCTTCATTTCTAAAATAGGGCTAAGGAAAGGGGTGGGAGAAAGAGGCTCATTTATTTTAAGTTACCTTAGTAACTACAATTTCATTAAGCCCTCATCTTACCACATACTTAAATAAGCAATTTGTGGTTCAACAGGTTTCCTTTGCCACAATTTCCTTATTCACTAGGTAGCAAAATGACAAGCATTATGAACATCCAATGTTAACTCAACATCCAATCTTAACTCAAACCCACATCAGAAAAGCACAGAAGAGCACATATATGTATATAGTCCGATATTAGGCCAGGTTCCCCCATTACTATCAATCCTTACTGTGTCACCCCCAAGTACTTAATGTAGCAATGCAGAACCTTCGACCCATATTTCTGCTTTCACTTCAAACAGTAAAAACACAAAATGCCTTTATAAATAGACTCTACCAGCAGTATCAAAAGGTTACAACTGCTAAGCCATAATCTCCAAGATTCTTTCCACCTACAATTCTATCATTTTGTAAGTCTTGTTATTTCAACAAGATCTATGTGTAGCACCATTCCCTATCTTCTCTCTTGATTAAGCAAATTTAGAGCTGTGGGTGCTTTCATGCCTGCCCCAATATTCTCAACCTGCTTTCATGCCTGCCCCAATATTCCGTATTACTCATTATATATTCCCTGATTCAGAATTTGAAAAGCAGGTGATTAAAACTCTATTTTCAGTCAGACACGGTGCCTCACGCCTGTAATCCCAGCACTCTGAGAGGCTGAAGTGGGGAGATCACCTGAGGTCAGGAGTTCGAGACCAGCCTGGCCAACATGGCAAAACCCCATCTCTACTAAAATTAGCCAGGTGTGGTAACATGTGCCTGTAGTCCCTGCTACTTGGACAGCTGAGGCCGGAGAATTGCTTGAACCCAGAAGGTGGAGGTTGCAGTGAATAGATATCGTGCCACTGCACTCCAGCCTGGGCAACAGAATGAGACTCCATCTCAAATACAAACAAACAAACAAACAACTCTATTTTCCTTTGCTACTCTAACCTGAAATACTTCTTTAAAAAAAAAAAAAAAGCCCTTTTAAAAAATTAACGTGGCTCTACATTGAGTACTTTTCATCTTCTATGAAAAAATCATTTAATAGGTAAAGCCAGCTTGGTAGTTCAGAACCTAAGTCATTTGTATTGAGTATAAGATTTAAGTTTCTAATAATGAATTCCAATCCATAACAAACAGTATTACAAAATTTTAAAGAAATAAGATTACTTGAGTAAATCTGACTCCTCTGGAAAAAGAGGAGCCAAACACAGGAGTACATGAGTATGTATATATACAGATGCCCATTAGGGAAATCCAAATTAATAAAACATACATGGCAAAGGAAAACCATATTTGTATTAAACGTCAAACCAATTTTCCACCTTTAGTAAAACTCTAGAAAAAAAGATCAGTGTACGAAGTTAATTCTACTAGATTAAATTCAGTTTTAAAATTAAATATAAATTTTAATTATTTTCTTTGTTACCTATTTTTTACCAATAATGAAGCATTAGTCCTCCCATTTCTGGTTTCATACTATATCCCCAGGTTTCATATTTTAATTCCCTGGAGAAGTAAAGAAATTAGGTAAGAGAATCAAGTTATTGAAGGGTCAGCAGTATCTTATCATTAAGTCTGAACTTCCTCTGTGGGAGAACCAGCATAAAACTGTTAAGTTCCACTAAAATTGACAAAGAAATAATAGTTCATCAATCAAAAGGCTTACAGTATGAGCTGTTACTACATATGATGATTACTGCCAAAAATAAGTCACACTGTGGGCCACTCCAAGTTAATTACAGATTTAGATATCAATTGTTCCTACAAGCTCTAAATTCTTTAACTAAGGAAATGTAACACATGAAATTCACTTTATTTAGGGCTCTTTGACTACTAGAAAACACTGTGAAAACAGGTAGTTCACTCTCCTCACTTAGTTAAAATAAAGGAACTTAAGCCAGAGGTACAATTAGCTGTCTTTGAGTTTAAAGTAAGGTTTCTGCTTTTCCTTTGAAGTCAAACTCAGCATGTTCTCACTTAAAGTGGGAGCTAAAAAAAAAAAATGATTACACAAGGACATACAGGTGGAATAACAGACACTGGGGACTACAAAAGGTGGGGGGTGGGGTGAAGGTGGAAAAAATACTTATTGGGTACAAGGTTCACTATTTCAGTGATGGGTACACTAAAATCCCAGAGTTCACCACTATGCAATATATCCATATAACACAACTGCACTTGTACCTCCAAATCTATTTTTTTTTAAAGTAAAAGTAAAAAAATTTTTAAGTCAAATTCAGAATCCCAATAACGAAACAAAAAGAATGCAGAGCATACACATATTTAGTTCCTACTACAATTCTAACTAATGCTCAGCATGAAGGTCAGGATTTACAGCTGAGACCAAAGCACAGAAACACATTATACTGAACACATTATTAATGGGAAAAGGATCCCCCTAGGTTGTCACTAACATTCTCATTTCATAAAACTAAGTATGAAGCTCCCCAGATTCAAGTACTGATTTCATTAGATATACTTTGTATGATTTCACTTTTTTTCTGTCCATATCATCCAGACTTCCCCTAACCTCTTGAAGAGTAAAATGAGAATGGTAGATGGTGGAGAGTTTTAGCTCATTGTCCTTGAGCTAGCAATAACATCTGTCAAAGCCACTAATTTTTTCAAGACTTGTCATAAAAATTTAGAGCAAAATTTTCCCCACAGATTAAACAATACCATTCTCCTGGGGAACACAATGAACCGACCAAGAAAGTACTTACAGATGAATGGGGACATGAAGTAAAAGATCTGAATTTTCACGGCTCATTTATAAAAGGGCGATATGGGTACGCATTACTCCTTCCCCCCTTTGTCAAGACAGTAAAGTTCCTGGTGTTCCACTCTTAGTGTCTTTTTTCTTTTCTTTTCTTTTTTTTTTTTGAGATGGAGTTTCGTTCTTGTTGCCCAGGCTGGAGTGCAAGGGCATGATCTAGGCTCACTGCAACCTCCGCCTCCTGGGTTCAACTGATTCTCCTGTCTCAGCCTCCCGAGTAGCTGGGACTACAGGCATGTGCCACCACGCCCGGCTAATTTTGTATTTTTAGTAGAGACAGGGTTTCTCCATGTTGGTCAGACTGGTCTCGAACTCCCGACCTCAGGTGATCCGCCTGCCTTGGCGTCCCAAAGTGCCAGGATTAAAGGTGTGAGCCATCACACCTGGCCCACTCTTAGTGTCTTAAAAATGCAAAGTCAAAAGAAATCAATGAAAACAAAGTTGTTTCATTCGCTTCATTAAAACCATTCCAAGGCATTGCTCCTAATTACAAACTGCTATTTTCTTCATCATCTTTTATACCCTCGTTCAAAGAGCATTGTCCAGCACCTACTATGTTAGGCGATGGGGTAAAATCTGCAAACAACTAGGCCTAGATTAACTGTATTGACTTGTAGACATCAAGCAAGGTACATTTCTGGTCTTTGTCAGACTGCTGTCTTTTTTAAATGATTGAGCATATTTATTAGAACATAAACAACATCGACAAAATTTTAAATCTTTGGTTTCAGGGGGGAAAAAATCCAACTATATAGAGTTCAAATTTCCTCCCATACTTAAACAGAACCACCCAAATCATGTAAATCCTTTAAGTGAAAAAATTATCCCTGAAAATGAAGGAATAACCATACCTATTGGCAGTGTTCAGCATACAGTAGCCGTCTCAATATACACTTGTAAAATAAAAACTAAAAAGTTGTAGTTGCCACCGAAATCCATTCTCTGAGGCACAAATGAACTAGCTCAACACCCCCACCTGCTTCCATATTCTGTCTTCTGGTTCACTGCTGATGACCAGACACTTGATTCTCAAACTTCAGTGAGTTTGTTTGTTTGAGACAGGGTCTCACTGCAGCCTGGATGCCCTGGGCACAAGCGATCCTCCTATTTCAGCCTCCCAAGAAGCTGAGACCACAGGTGTGCCACCACACCCAGCTAATTTTTGTTTAATTTTTTGTAGAGACGGGGTCTCCCTATGTTGCCCAGGCTGGTCTTGCACTAGTGGGCTCAAGCAATCCTCCCACTCTGGCCTCCCAAAGTGCTGGGATTACAGGGATGAGCCACCACAGCCAGCCACTTCAATGAGTTTTAGAATCACCTGGAAAGTTTGTTTGAAAGGCAAATCCCTTGACCCCCACAATTCAAAACTTATACTACCAAAAACTGGATCCTGTGTTTATTATAATGCACCATTCAAGTTAATCTAAGTTTGGGTGGCCAAAACATTTGTTTACCCTCACAATGGCTAAGGGAAAACCTCTGGATTGCAAAAGATAACAACCAGAAAGCAGAAAAATTGATTACTTCTAACCTAAATTATAAGTTACTCAATTCTCTTAATCACAACTCACTAACTAATGTTTAATAAGCAAGATGAAATGGAAGTGAAGTAACTTCTGCTTTGACAATGCAAACTGTCATTCAACCCACCAAAAACAGTTTTCTGAAATACTGTAATTATTGTCAAAGTTTTTAGCAAAGAAATAGAAACAAAGCAAGTTAAGGATTGTAATCCAGAGAAACACTTATGTAATTATGCTGTAATAGTTTTAGGAGAAAAAGTACTACAATCAAAACACTAACTAGATGACTGTGCTTGCCAATATAGGGGCCACTAGCCACATATGGCTACTTAAATTAAAATTAAATAAAATTTAAAATTCAGTTCCTCAGTTGCCCCAGACACATTTAACTGCTTAACAGCCACATGTAGCCTGTGGCTAACATTTTAGATAGGGCACATAAACATTTCCAATATCACACAAAGTTCTGCTGGATAGCGCTGGCCTAGAAGCAGTGGTATCTGGATAAAAAATATAATCTCGGTTCTCCTGAATCAGATGGCTTTATCTGGCAATTTACAATTTTACATATATATGTCCACTTTAGGTATTAACCATAAAAGAACACCCTAGTGTAATTTTTCTGCAACTTGTGTCAAGAAAGATCATTCAAAAGTGATAAACTTATTTATCTCAGATTATCAAAATAGAAATATTTAACTAACAAGTTCTGGAAGTATCAAAGGCACTAAAACATAATGAGGTTTTCATCAAATCAGAAACAATGAAAAGGGTTTAATTACTAGAAAACAAAAGTTATTAGGTACAATAAGACTGGTCCAAAAAAGATTAAAACTACTTCCAAGTACTTTGGAAGTATCTATTTATATGCATAACAAATAACAACTGCTTTTACAATTGGCTTAAAAATAACTTTACCACAATTCAAATTAGTCACATTTTACTGTCAACATTTTTCATTGCTTTCCACCAACCTTATATTAAACATCTACAAATCACACAATGACCATAAGATGTAATTAAATATAATTCTATAAATGAAGGATTATTCATTCAAATCCTGATATTAGCATAAAAGTAGACATAAAAGTTAACCAATTTACAACTTAAAATTATCTCTCAACTGTATCAGAATCTAGTTTAAAACAGTCCAGTGTTATAAAACACAAAAGCATGGGTGACAAGATGCTGAAGCTTGAGAAATAACTTCCACGAAAAAAAAGCCTTATCACACCACAGAATTAAAAGTTCAACAGACTCACAATTATATATGCCAACTCAGTTTAAAATTACTTTCCCTCAAAGAGATAAATATCATTTTGACTAGGCTTCTTTCTGAAGAGTTCGAATGTATTCAAATAAGACCTCTAAATTACAGAAGACAATTATGTTTCTAATCAGAAAGCTTTGTCCCATAAAATAATACTTCTAAAAAAACTAACAAATTTAACACATTATAAAATCTACAAAAGTGAACTTGTCACACTGATTACTATAGAGCTATGTTTGTTAGTATAATATTCCTGTTTCTGGTTCCTTATGATTCTGGGTTTACTTCAGAGGTCTAAGTCAAACCTAAGAATTAGCAAAGAAAAGCAGTAATTGTTATGAAAAACTATTTAAAAGGTACTTAAAAAGATGTCATAACTTACCTGCAACACTAGTGATTGTAACGGGAACTCCCTGCACTTGAACACCTGCAGCACCCAGGTTGGCAACGCTCACTGTCTGAAGGTTAGGCACTGATGCAAGCTGGGCAGTATTCAAAGTTATTGGGGCACCAGCAACAGCCACCGGAGCAATCTGAGCAAGAGTTGTGCCACCGCTTGAAGACACTGGGGTGATGGTTAATTGTTGGGATAACCCAGCATTCTGAACTTGCAAATTTGAAAGACTCTGAATATTCTGAACCTGTACAGTTTGCCAACTGATTTGCCCTGAAGGTGTTAAAGTTGGAGCCCTGATAAGCACCTGAGTCGGATTTACTGCTTGAAGTTGAACATTCTGTAAAGGCTGCTGCTGGATGGTCTGAATTGTCTGCCCTGACTGGAGTTGAAATGACTGTGGTGGAATAGCCTGAATGATCTGTTGCTGAGGCTGTTGGATCTGGATCTGTTGTAAGATAGGTTGGCCTACAATTTGCACCTGCTGAAGAGAATTTGATTGATCCTGTGCATTCTGCATTCCATTAGGCTGAAGCTGACTGGAGCTCTGGGCTTCAGACTCAGTAGCAGCAGGTGTTTGAGATTCTTCAATGGTGCGTTCAGAACTACTGGCTGATGTGCTTGCATACTGGCCCGTATCTGCTGAGCTCACTAATGTGTCACTGCTTGTCAAAGATGTTGAAGCAGTGGTTGTGCAGGTAGTGGAGGAGGAGGGAGATTCCGGCATAGTACTGGCAGAAGTAGTGGTGTTGGTGGGTGTGGAAACTAATTGATTCCCATTGGAAGTCCCACTATCAGCAGTAGTAGCAGGCTGGCCAACCTGCCCAGTCCCTCCTCCGGCAGCCACGTTGTTTATCACTGGCAAAGCTAGAGTCACTCCTCCAATGTTAATTGGTAGGGTTGTTACAACTTGAGCCTGAGTACCAGGAAGAGTCTGTAACTGCAGTGGTATTGAAACACCAGGTCTAATTTGGACTGGAACTGTCTGATTTGCCAGGTTTTGAGCAAGAATATTCCCAGAAGCTGTCCTGTTAGCAGCTGTAAGTATAGCTTGATTATTACCTGCAGAAATGAGCTGAATTTGACCCTGCAAATCCTGTAGAGATGAACTACTAGTTGGATTGATTTGAATTTGTTGACCTTCCACTGTCTGAAGTTGTGGAATTACTTGGTACTGTACACTACCACTTGGATTTTGTACTTGTATGACTTGAAATTGACCAGGGGTGGAAGAATTACCTGATTTAGTTTTTGTAGGAGATGCACTCCCGTTATTACTGCTGGAAGAACTAGACGAACTAGAAGCTGGTTGAGAAACGTTATTCTCTTTTGAAGCAGGAGGAGTGGAGGCAACAAGTTGCCAAGCGTTTCCAGCAAGTTGCGTTGTTACCAGTTCTAGCTGTTGTGGTTGATTCTGAAGTTGCACCAATCCTTGACTTGGATCTATAATAATTTGTTGTTGTCCAGTTGCTTGATTTTCACCAGGAGTCCCTATTTTGCTGCAAGTAGCTGCCAGTAAAGCCAGAGGAGAGGGCTGAGAGTCCTACCCAAAATGGGATGGTAAAGGAGAGGGGGGGAAAAAAAAGTGGGCGGATTTAGTGGAGGCCAGTAGTTGCCAGGGGGTTACTTATTTTGACAGCTCTACATAACAGAATTTAGCTCGACATAACAGAATTTAGGAAGCAGCAGAAATCAAAAAGAAATACAAACAAAAGTAGATAAGAACTATATGAATAAGGAAGCAAGTCCTATAATATCAAGTTTAAATAAAAGGAAATGTCTTTAAAACTTTGTGAAGTGTTATGTTCCTAAACTCAAAATGCCCTTGGGAACACACACACCCTTTTCTTATAGTCTGAATTCCTGATGTAATTTTAAACAGCGTTATACCCTCAAAGAGGTGAAATCTTGATGAATTTACAATTTAAGTTCCACACTCTCAGAAAGATGCTTTGAGTGGATAAACATTTTTATTGTTACTTCTGGGCATTTAAAGGGCATAACTCCCTCTCTCTCCTAATGTGTCGTGATGAATTTTTTTTATTTGCTTGCTTTTACCTGGGAGCCTGAGGTTTTGGGTTTTTTATTGTTATTCTCTGGCTCAGAGGTTTTCCCTCCTTCTGTAGCCATCGCCGCTGCCGCTGCCGCCTCCTCCTCCTCCTCCTTCTTCTGATCTGCAACAAACCCCCCCACCACACACACACACGACAACAGGTTATTAGGATTATTATTATTCGTCTTCTCCCTCTTCTCTTCTCCCCCCTCCCCCCGAACATTAATCTCCATAAACCCGCGATCCACGCACACCGGCAGGGGTGGGGAGAAGGAGGGAAGGGAGGAGGGGATATCACAAAACGTGGTTTGAAACCCGACCCATCGGCTCCAGAGCAACACCCAGAAGGAGGTTGTTCTCTCTCAGACATTAAGACAAAACACAACCCTCCTTCCCTCCCCCTGATTCCCTCCCGCCCTCTCCTCCTCCCCTTAAAGCATCTCAGCGGCCCCGGGGGAGGGGGAAGAACCCAGCAGGGTCTGGGGAGGGAGGGAGAGAGGGAGGCGGCGAAGGAGACTGAGGGGGGTGGAGAATACGTACCGCTCATCCCGCATTAACAGGACAAACCCTCAGACGGAGACACTGGGATAGAGGTGGGTGGGGGTGGGGGCGAGGCGGGAGGAGAGGCCGGTCCCGCCCGCCCGCGGTGGCTCGGAGGAGGCTGTAGCTGGCACAGGCTCTGCCTCTTTTTCCGCGAATGGCCGCCGCTGGGCTGTGGCGTAGCAGCTCCTCTCTCCGCCCGAGCCCGGCTGACTCGCCCTTGATTGACAGCGGCGGCGCACGGCGCGGGCGGCGGCGCGGGTCGGGGGCGGGGCCAGGGCGGTGCGAGCCCGGCCGACTCCCCACCCCCCTCGGCCTGTCTCCGCCGGAGCCTCCGACTCTCCACCCCTTCCCCCAGCGGATTGGCCGCCGACCTGCCGGGGGCCGGGGCGCTGGGGCCGCCTCCTCTCCACCCCCTTTCTCGGGGTTATTCTTTTAGCAGCTCTTCTCTTCCTCCCCGGCTCCTCCGGGGCTCTTTCTCTCGGCGTTCTAGCTCAGGAGCGCTGTCGGTAGGCCCTCCATACAGCCAAACTTGTTGTCTCAGGATATCCCGCCCCCTACTCATTTCCCAGTGCCCTCCACTCAAAAACCCGCTCCAGCAATCCCTCCAGTTGCCACTAAAGAAAAAAGTAGGGCCCTTGCCCCGGGCAAGCGAGAGGGGCGGACGTGAGCGCGTGCAGACCACCGACTGATCGGCGCGCCGGGTGAACCGCCCGCTGCCCCCGCGTAGGGAGCATGGCTTTCCTGAGGCGCATCCGGACCCGGGCGCCCTTTTTCCCTGGCTCGGTCTCCATTGGCTGAGCCCAAGGTGACGCGCGCTGAGTGGTGGGAGAAAGGGGGTGGGGTACTGCCGCGAAGGCTCTCGGTACTCGTAGTTTCCGGCGGCCGCGGTGCCTTCTTCGAGGCACCGCCTCTCTCCCGCCCCCGACCGAGGCCTGGCTGCCGAGCGGAAAGCTGCCCGAGGGGGCGGTGGCGACAGGGCGTGGCCGGGGCCGAGTGGGAGTTGAACTGAGCAAGGAGGAGGGGGAATGGGTGTTGTTTGCCTGGGCCTATCCGCCGCGCGGGGCTGCCCAAAGCACCTCTGCCACCGCCTCCTCGGCTCCAAGCCGCTCCCCGCGGGGCGAGCTCACACCCGGAGCGCTCGGCGATTGAGCAGGCGGCGGCGTGGGGAGGCGGGGTTTGCTGTCCTCGGGGTTTGAATGAACCCGGCTTCTTGAAGCAGCGCCCTCGCCTTGCCTTTCTTTGCTCACCTTCCCCTCAGGCCCCCCGCTTTGAGTCCGAGGCCTGTTTTCTCACAGAGAAGGATCTTCCATTTTTATTGGTTGTCTCTCTGGCTGGCAGCTGGTGCAGAGCAGTGACCAGCCTTCTAGGGTTGCATCGCGTTTTGCCTAAAAGCCTAAGTGGTTGGCGGAGTTCTGAGCCTTAGCTGACAAGAGTCTCCCGGCAAAGAAAAGCCCAGCTCCATAAGGGTCAGCCCCGCTTACGGTTTAGCATGAGCATAAGGGCAAGTGGAATTTACATCTGGCTGCACAAAGCATTTTATTGTCAAATGCACTTGAGCAGTGTCCTGCCTCAGCTTTCCTGCAAAGTCCTGAAGTCAGGATGATGCCATGGAACGTAATCAGCGCCTGATTAACTGTACCAAAGGTGGAAGTGACCCCACATGTAAATACTGGCCTTGGGAACAAGGCATGCTTACACACCAGGCTCAAAGCCATTCTCTCTCTTTTTACCTGAGCTCCACACTCAGCCTTGGGCATTTTTGTCTCCTGCCTGAGGCCTGACATGTTGCAAGGGTGAGGAGGTCCCAGATGCTGAACTTGACTGGCATTTCCTTTGCTTGTTAAAGTAATTGCAAAATCAGCTAGTGACAAAGCCATGCAGCAAGACAAAGCAATTCGAATAAAGAATTACATGGTATTGTCTACCCCGTCTTATAAAATGAGCCAGAGATCCCTGAACAACATGTTTTTTCCACATCGTGTACAATATAGAAAGCTCAAAAGTGCTTCTTGCGGTTACGTATATACTGTCTCTATCCTCAGGTCCCCTCCTCCCCCCAGTTCACCATGATAAATGAAGACATTTTGCAGTCTTATGAATTGGGGCTTTCATTGTCGTTTTCGTTTAGAAAACCTGCTTCAGAGAAGCAATGTCACTGACTCTGAACCATAGATTAAAAATAATGCTTTGGAAGGGTGAGGCAGGCGGATCAGGAGGTCAGGAGTTCGAGACCAGTCTGGCCAAAATAGTGAAACCCCGTCTCTACTAAAAATACAAAAAATTAGCCAGGTGTGGTGGTGTGTGTCTGTAAGCCCAGCTACTCAGGAGGCTGAGGCAGGAGAATCGCGTGAACCTGGGAGGTGGAGGTTGCAGTAAGCTGAGATCTAGCCATCGCACTCCAACCCGGGGTGACAGTGTGAGACTCCGTCTCAAAAAATATATATGATGATGATGATGATAATAATAATAATAATAATGCTTACCATCAGTATGAATCCACAAAGTCCTAAATATTCTCCACCCTATAGGTAAGTGGCAATACTAGTATCCATGAAACGTAAGTCCTGCTTTTTATGGTGGACCAAAGTCTTCTAGTTCCCGGCTGTTATGGACTGAATGTTTATGTTCTCTGCCCCTTTCCCCATCTATGTGTTGAAATTTTACGCGGGACGCGGCTCACGCCTGTAATCCCAGCTCTTTGGGAGGCCGAGGCGGGCGGATCACTTGAACCCAGCAGTTCCAGACCAGTTTAGGCAACATGGTGAAACCCAGGCTCTACAAAAATTAGCTGGCGTGGTGCCCTCCCGTAATCCCAGCTTCCTGTGAGGCTGAGGCGGGAGGATCGCTTGAGCCCAGGAGGCTGAGGTTGCAATGGGCCAAGATGGCGCCACTGCACTCCAGCCTGGGCAACAGAGTGAGACCCTGTCTTAAGAAGAAGAAGGGAGGGAGGGAGGGATGAAGGAAGGAAAGGAAGGAAAAATTCTACCCCTTAGTGTGATGGTATTAGAAATTAGAAGGTAGGGTCTTTGGGAGATAATTAGGATTAAATATGGAGCCCTCATGAATGAGATTAGTGACCCTAGAAGAATCAGGAAAGAGCTTGCTTCTCCTCCCTCTGCTCTCTTCCATTTGAAGATAACAACCAAAAGTCCTCAGTGTGATACCCGGTGGAAAGCTAGTTTTGCTAGGAAGGTAATATTGACAAAGACTCTCTCCTTTGACCAAACTTTAATCAGGTTTGTCTGAGTCCTCTTTCTGACTAGGTCCTGACCTGGAACTGTCCTTAGTTTAGTGGCTTTGTCCATTTAGTCCAGTTTTAGCAAGAATCCTGCTGCATCAGTTGGGTAAAAACGCCTCACCCTTAGTATTTAACCATACTTGATATCCAGTAAAATTCCTTATCCCCTGTTCTCAATATCTTAGCACCCTGGCCTGCCTTCAGCAATAATCCCATTAAATTGGTTTAGCCAGAATCCTCCTTTATTCTGGAAATTTCCCCTTAGTAATTTTCCATCCACTGACTCGATCCTGCTCCTTGACTTCAGATCTCTAGTTGTCTTTGTATTCATAGTTGAGTCCAATCTCTCTCTCCCACTGCAAGACCCCATTGGATAGTCTCTCCTTGACTAAAGTCTTTATTGCTGTCTTTAACAAGTATCCTGAATTATTTTTTCTTCAACAGTGTAAATATAAATTCAACAAAATACTCAGCCTCAGGTCTGCGAGGGTCGTCTCTTCCCTGAGGAAGCAACGGTCTAAAAACATTCCTTCCTACGCTCATTATTGCCTAGAAAACAGTGACTTTCAAACTTTTAAAAAATTATGACCCACAGAAATACATATATTTTACATCATGGCTGGCCCAGTGTGTACTTTTTAAAAATATGTGACCCTAGGCCAGACGCGGTGGCTCATGTCTATAAGCCCAGCACTTTGGGAGCCCAAGGTGGGCTGAATCGCTTGAGTCAGGAGTTCAAGACCAGCCTGGGTGAATCATTTAAGGTCAGGAGTTCAAGACCAGCCTGGACAACATGGTGAAATCCCATCTCTACTAAAAATACAAAAATTAGCCAGCTGTGGTGGCGAGTGCCTTGGGAGGCTGAGACAGGAGAATCACTTGAACCTGGGAGTCAGGGGCTGCAGTGAGCTGGGGGCTATAATGAGCTGAGATCATGCCACTGCACTCCAGCCTGGGTGACAGAACAAGACTCTGTCTCAAAGAAAAACAAAAGGAATAAGTATATTTTACATTATGGCCCAGTATGTACACACACAGAGGAAATCAGCATTTGTATGTGAAATATTTAACAACACTGAGCACTGACCATTCAGCTCCAACACTTCCATAAAGCTGAAATAGTGTCCTAGAGGTAGAAGTCCTCTGCCACGAATTATCCTTGTAGTTATGGAGTTGAGAGACCCAGAGGGTGGGGGAACAATGAGGGGACTTGGCAAGGAGGTGTCACTAGTTGACAACTGAATGAATGTAACAGAAGGAGCTCCAGAGGTTACTTAGTACTTCAGAAGAAGAAACTTAGGCCCAAAGATGGCATAAATGAGAAAAGGGGACTGTATATGAGTATTTGAGTGTCTCTTTTAGGAAGTTCTTTTTTTTTTTTTTTGGAGATGAAGTCTCGTTCTTGTGCCCCAGGCTGGAGTGCAATGGTTCCATCTTGGCTTACTGCAACCTCCGCCTCCCGGGTTCAAGCGATTCTCCTGCCTCAGTCTCCCAAGTAGCTGGGATTATAGGCGCCTGCCACCACGCCTGGCTACTTTTGTATTTTAGTAGAGAGGGGTTTCACCATGTTGGCCAGGCTGGTCTCGATCTCCTGACCTCAGGTGATCCACCAGCCTTGGCCTCCTGAAGTGCTGGGATTACAGATGTGAGCCACTGCCCCCAGCCAGGAAGCTACTTTTTAAATAACTGTTAAGCTGCTTCATTTTTTTTTTTCTTTCTTTCTCCTAGCACCCTCTGAAAGTTATACAAATCATTTTGTATTTGGGAAGCAGATAGCAAAGATTTGGAGAGACCATAAGCCAGAGAATAGTCAAAGCTTAACATCCACCTTTGCTCAGAAATGTATTAACTGAGAGTGGAGTCAACCAGAAATTAGACATAGGACTTAGTGAACATATTTCACTTAGAACAAATAGCCTCATTAGTACATCTGGACCATGCATAGTTGTTTCCATAATAAAACCCTGGTAGAATATAAAATCGCATTAAAAATAAATTCCTTAGCCAACAATAATTGTTTTCAGGAAGCAGAGAAAGTTTTACAAAGTTTAAGTGTAATGTAATTTGGATATTCATATACATACACATATATAACACCGGCAAGTGAATCAAGATAAACCTGCAGAGTGCTGTGTTTAGCAGATAAGTAGATGGCCTTGCTGTTCCTCACATGCATGCATTTAGCTCTCTCATAGTCTGCCCATGTACAACTTCAGAGAAGATTTAATTCAGAATTTTTAAATGTATAAAGTTTATTATTTCAGCCCAGTTACATGTATAGTTAATTCACATTAGAACACAATTAATAGCTATTGGCAGTTATTGGAACATAGCATATACAACTGTTCAATATTTTATATCAATCTATATGTGCAAAGGAGTATAATGTGGCTTATTATTGTTGCCATAAAATAAAAGATATTTGGTCAATGTGGAAGTTAAGACATAGATGAATTAATTTTCCTAAGGTTATATATGAACTTGGTGATTGCCAAGTGCAGTGGCTCATTTCTGTAATCCCAACAGTTTGGCAGTCTGAGGTGGGAGGATCACTTGAGCTCAGGAGTTCAAGACCAGCCTGGGTAATATAGTAACACTATGTCTCTAGAAAAACTAAAAAAGAAAAAAAAAAGTAACTGGGTGTGGTGGCATGTACCTGTTGTCACAACTACTAAGGAGACTGAGGTGGGAGGATCGCTGGGGCCTGGGAGGTTGAGGCTGCAGTGAGCCATGATGATACCACTGCACTCCAGTCTGGGTAACAGAGCAAGACCCTGTCTCAAAAATAAATAAAAAATAAAGTTGATGATTAAAAATCATGAAAATATAGAACAAAAATGCCTAGTGTCTTTGCAATTGTAACTTTCCAAAACATGCCAATTCCAAATACTCAACTTATTATTTTTTTGTTAATAATCTTTCATCGGATATAACTACTCAGATTTATATTCTAGTCTGCTGCTTATTAAAAGTGCAGCCTTTGGGCAAGTGACTTCAACCCCTCTGAGCCTCATTCCTTCATCTATAAAACAGTGAAGATGATAGTATTCCCATCTCATGAGGTTGTTTCAGGAATTGAATGAGATTAAAAGATTCTAGAATAGTCTCTGGTAAACTCTCATTAAATGTTGGCTGTCATTTTTATCATTATTATTAAAGTTATTACTAAATTATGCTAGTTTCCACAAGCCATACACAGAGGTGTATGAGTGAAAAGCCTCTCTATTCTATCTACCTCTATTCCAAACACTGAATTCACAATGTTAACTGATAGTATATCCTTTCTCACTTTTCTCTAGTTTACACAAATCATATGTGTTTATGAGATTTTTAACATAAAATTGCACACACACATACAACATATATATGCAAACTTGGATTTTTTACCTTAATACATTATGGCCATCTCACCAGGTTAAAAAATATATAAATTGAAATTACTATTTTAATACAACATACTGCTCTATGATATGAACATGTTTTATTCAATAAAAATACCTGGATTAATAGCCACTATTTTCACCTACCATAAATTGTAATAAACCATAAATTGTAATAAACCATAAATTGTAATAAACTTAGTTATACCAGTACTTGCAAAATATTCTTTTATGTTGGCACTTTTATTTTACTAGAGAGGTTTCCAACAGTGGAATTGCTGTCACAAAGTGGATATGTAAAATTTTAGTATATACTGTAAGGTTACTGCATGAAAAAGTTTATTTCATGTTGTCACCCAGTAAGTGTGAAAGTACTCATTTTCCTGTAGTTTTACCAGCATAGATTATTCCCAACCCCTCAAATTACTGCAGCTCTGATGGGTGAAGAACGTATTGACCTGACTGCTTGAGGGGTTGAGCATCTTGGCATTTGCTTACTGGCCAGGTACAATTCCCACTGCAGCAAACTGCCTGTTCATATTCTTGCCTCTTTTATTTTTTTTAGTATTATTTGTATTTCTCTTACCCATTTTTAGGAGCTAAATGTATTTTGTAAGATTAAGCCTTTGCTTGTCATTTGTATTGCTAATATATTTTTCCAATATTTATTTATTTATTTATTTATTTAGAGATGGTGTCTGGCTCCATTGCCCAGGTTGGAGTGCAGTGGCGCAATCTTGGCTCACTGCAGTCTCTGCCTCCCGGTTTCAAGTGATCCTCCTGCCTCAGCCTCCTGAGTAGCTGGGATTACAGGCACCCACCACCATGCCCAGCTAATTTTTATACTTTTAGTAGAGATGGGGTTTCGCCATGTTGGCCAGGCTGGTCTCAAACTCAGCCTTCCAAAGTGCTGGGATTACAGGCGTGAGCCACCGCGCCCAGCCCCGATTTATTAACTTTCGTCTTTTGCCACATATTTGGTATAATGTACTTTAAGCCCTATTTTAGACAGGTTATTCTTAACGTAAATGAATGCTTTTCACAGTTTATTAAAATGTGTTTATATCCCAGCACTTTGGGAGGCCAAGGTGGGTGGATGACAAGGTCAGGTGTTTGAGACCAGCCTGACCAACATGGTGAAACCCCTTCTCTACTAAAACTACAAAAATTAGCTGGGTATGGTGGCGCACGCCTATAACCCCAGCTACTCAGGAGGCTGAGGCAGGAGAATCACTTGAAACCAGGGGGTGGAGGTTGCAGTGAGCCAAGATCATACCACTGCACTCCAGCCTGGGTGACAGAGTGAGGCTCCGTCTCAAAAACAAAACAAAACAAAAAAAAAAAAACAAAAGAAGTTTATATAGTGTATATACAGGGATATGTTACCTTTTGTACTATTTAGGCAGAATCCACTATAATAGGAGTGGATAATTATTTTCTGCTTCCTCCACCTCCTACCCCTCCACCATAACCCCGCCCATGCCCCTGGCATATGCACATAAATCCTAAATGCCTAGCAGAATGCCTGGCCCATGGTAGGCATTTGATACATGCTTATTGAGTCAATGAATTTTAAAGTTTTATTAGAACTACACAAATGAAATGGAGTTACCCCATCACAGCAAAATTACAGCAATTTTTCTTTTTATCAGATTTGGAAAAAAAATGGAATGGCCTGAATTAAATCATAAACTATGAAATTCAGTAAGAAGGGAGCTAGAGGAATGTATCCCATAGGAAGCATTCCCAATATTATTAACAGATATTCTCCCTAGCAGCTGCAAGCATTAATTTTTAATGGTAGTTATGGATTCTCTTAACTATCCAAGGGCAGCCAGTAATAATACCATTCAGGTTCTATTTCCTGATTTCTTTGCACTGATAACATTTTTCTTTTCAAAAGAACTTGAGTCATAGGTAATAAAATAGTAAAATACAAATTGAAATAGAAAATCAGTTCCAATGAAAAAGAAAAAACAAACATGACCAATAGTGTCAATGTATATGTTTTATCTGAGCTTTAATTTTGACCCTGAGCTTCCTAGCAGCCACAGCAAATAGAGAAACAAGATTGGTTTTGTAATTTCATATCAGAAAGAAAAAAATTGCCAGTTTCTCAGAGATAGCAAAGCATTTCCTTGCTCCAAAGACTGATAGCTATTTCATAAAAGTCACTTGAATGTTAGGGCTATGAATTTGCCATTTCAGGCATTTAAAATGCTTGGAAGGGGGCACATGTTCTCCTGAGGGCTGTGTCACAGGTAAAA